>NW_027263533.1:1012369-1474323 GCF_042370955.1 Sodiomyces alcalophilus JCM 7366
CCTCCTCCTCCTCCTCCTCCTCCTCCTCCTCCTCCTCCACCTTCACCTTTAAACGTGTTACTCTATAGGCAGTAACAGCTATTACGGCAGCAGCTATTACGGTAGTAGGTAGCTACGCTAGCCGTAGCAGCTGCCGCGCGTATATAACGAACACAATGATA
This sequence comes from Sodiomyces alcalophilus JCM 7366, assembly GCF_042370955.1. Lineage (NCBI taxonomy): Eukaryota > Fungi > Ascomycota > Sordariomycetes > Glomerellales > Plectosphaerellaceae > Sodiomyces > Sodiomyces alcalophilus. The sequence goes on from NW_027263533.1 coordinate 1,012,531, forward strand.
TCATACTTTGGTGCTTTGGGCATGGTGTTTTGGCGTGTTCTTCCTCGTACTCTTTCCTTTGTGGATGTTTATGTACTTCGAAATACCTCTAAAATACACCTAATCTCGGGTTATGCAGGGTAGTGGATCATTCTAGCCTGAAAGAGTTTGAGTCGACCCGGAAGACCGAACAGGGGGGGGCGGAAGACCGGCACTCGCACATATCCACCAATCAAACTATATCATTTTTGAGTACCGAGGACCTTCCGCTACGAGGTACGCGTACCTCTCATCACCGACAAGGGTCCATTCAGAAAATACCTACCGCCCCGCCTTTGAACTGGCCATCCGGGTTCTCACCATCATAAGTGCAGCCTCTTCTCCTGGAAGCTGCAACCGCCGACCCGACGCACGTTGGAAAGCGCAGAGCGCAAAACGCCTCTCGCCTTCCTTACTAGGGCAATCATTCGTCTCCGTTCTAGAATTACCCTCTCGCCATTCACCTTACTTGCATGCGAATAGAGAGGGCAGTGGTATCGAAGATCGATTTCCCTCCCGTCCCGTTCATCACCCCATCATCATCCCGATCAACTCTCTCTCAAATTCCCTCTCCACTGCTCCTTCTCTTAGCAGATCCTTCTTGCAAAAGTAGAGGGCAGCCAGAGGCAGATCGCGCACTTTGCCCTCATCTTTCTTCTCTCGATCAACCTACTTCCCCCTCCTCCCTCTCCCTTCTCACAATCCAACCGGCCAGGAGTCCTCATCATCCAAATACCCTTTCAATTCCCCGACTCCTCCTTCGGTCTAATGTCTTCAACCAAAGGCGCCCTGTCGTCCACAGCGTCGTCACCTCATGACCCCAAGGGATTCCCAAATTCTGCTTTTGAAAACGCCTTCTTCAACGTGAGCGGCAGTTCTTTCAGCCTAGAAGACATGCAACAGTACGGCCATTTGGCTCATGACACCATGGCTCACCAAGGCTATTCGGACACTTCTTCTGCTTTCCATCTCCATCAGGGCTCGTCCTCCTTCGCTCCCACCAATCACCAGATGAATGCCTCGCAGTCGGGCCAAGTCTCCATGCAGACCTCCAACGACATGGCTTTCTACTACAACGAACCCAACGCAAACCAACAGGCTTTTGTGAGCCAAGGCGACACCGACCAAGAAAACTCGGAATGCAAAGTGGACTGCCCCGAGTGTCGCGGATGTGACGACTCCATCCCGGGACCGGTCTGCAGTGACTCCGACTGTCCCACTTCCCCATGCGATGACAATCAATGCGATCCCGATACGCGTTGTAGTGGTGTCGATTGCGTGCCGGAGGACGAAGAAGAATTTCCCGCCCCTGAATTACAACAAGCCGCCGTGGTCCTGAACACTCTCCACAACGGCAGCAATCATCAAGTGCCACTCCAGCCACAGCTGCAGAAAGGTGTTCAGAATAACACGTCATCATCCGGCCTGAGGCCTGGCCAGTCAGCATCTCCCCAAGTTGCCCAGGAACCGACGAGCGAGCAGCTGGTACGGTACACGACCGGACAAACCTTTTCCAACAACTCAACGTCGCACTCGGCGGCGCCCATGGGAATGGGGATGGTGGGCACTTCGCCGTCCGGGGGCTTTCAGCAGGTGCAGGCTTTCCAGCATCTCTGGCAGCAGCACGACCCGAACCAGCCCCATTCCCAGTGTGCACAGCCGTGTCTCTTCAACAGCTATAGCGCATCCCATGTTCGGTGTCCCATGCCGCAGTTCACACACGCACCCTCCAACACGGAAAGCTTTTGTCAGCCGACAATAAATGACCCTGGTTACAGCCTCACATGTGGTGATGTGTTTCCGTCAGCTTGGGAGTGGGTTAACCACTTCAATGAGCAGCATCGAAACACCCACAATGCCGACTGCCTTTTGGCCTTCTTTCCTCAGACCTTTCCTGCAAATTACGTCGACTTTGGCCAGTCTGGCCTAGGCCATGGCCATCAGCATAGCCCTGACATGCCCAGCCTGGAACAAGGTGAACAGTTAGTCCGGAGATCGTCGTCTATCTCGACTGGGACGGCGACCAACACGAGCGAGGACGCCAACCACCGTTCGTCAGCCACTCCAGCTACGGAGGATTCTGCGCATACGATGGAGGGTCAGGCTATATGTAAGTGGGCGGTGGGTGAAGGTGGCGGCGTCTGTGGGAAGGCTTTCGCCACAGACGAAGCGCTCCACGCCCACTGTCGTCAAGCTCATGTACTGCCCCTTGACAAGGATGGTGACGGTTTTCCCTGTCTCTGGGACAAATGCCGCCGAAAACACAAGCCTGGTGGCAAGGGCAAGTTTGGCCAGAAGAGCAAGCTCGAGAGACATCTTCAGACGCATACAGGATGTGAGTGGCCCTCTCCCGGCCCCATTTTTATTTCATCCCTTCCTTTTCCTCCTCTCGTACTCTCTAACACGGGGAGTAGATAAGCCTGTTGGATGTCCCATATGCGGCATAAAGCTCTCAGCCAAGCAATCCTTGGAGCAACATATTCGGATCCATACAGGCGAGACACCGTGGACCTGTTCAATATGCGATGCACAGTTTAAGCAGCAGAGTGCACTTAGTAAGCCCTCCCGTTCTGTCATACTCCTGCCTCCTAACGTCTTGGCGCAACGTCGCATCTAACACTGCGCAGCTATGCACATGCGAACTCATAACGGCGAGAAACCTCTTCGGTGCGAGATATGCAACAAGGCCTTCAGCGAATCGTCGAATCTCTCCAAGCACCGGAAGACACACAAGGTCAGAGGAGACCACGTGTGTCCGCTCTGTGACAAGGATTTCCACAGGCCGGACCAGATGCGCCGACATCTTCGGAGTCACGACGACAAGATGAGTGAGCAAGAGCGGGCCATGTTGTCGCCGCAAGTGTCGGCAATGTTGATTTGGGCCAAGCGAGGCTCGTAAGGGATACTCTTTTTTGAGGAATGTATGAACGATCGTCATGCGGACTTCAACTTTTTTTTCATGCGAAATACTCAGAGCCCAATGGGATATCAAGGGATGATCAATGATAGTATGAGAGGATGGGACAAGCAGGTCTGCATTTTGATATTATACCCACCCGTTGAGCGTGGCGTTTGGGTGGCTCGTCGACGGGATTGAGGCACTAGGATAGGAGATAAACAGGTTCATCAGACCCTCCAGAACCTGCTTATAAGACCGTTTAACGTTCGGTATACCCGTGAGGCCTTATTTGGATCGCTTCTCTCCCAGCGTCGCGACAATACAATATAACACCCTTCGCCTCTACTCCAGTTAAAGGCAGGGGTAATAGAAAGCCATAGACTGTATATAAGGTGAGTCGCCGTGCACGAGGGCAAATTGCTTTGATTCATCGACTCCTACGTCCAACCTTTCCGTCTATGCCCCGCATCACCCGCCCGAACAAGTCCAAGACGAGCCGGCCAGTCATGACGATTGCGAGTCCTTGATCCGCAATCCATGTCAGAGCCCATCGCGCACCTCGAGTGACGTGCGTGCGCCTCGGTTCCGCGACCATAACAACCAGAAAAGGCTACAGCATCACCAGTGATGTCGGGCAACGACTGCCCCACCATCAGTTAAAATACGAATAGATTGTTGCAGGTTAGGTAAATACAACGTACAACCTTCGAAACCAACAGTTTAAGTGCGGTACTACGGATTAGTATTGATCCGAGATTCCTCGACTGATTCCAGTTCTCCTACAGACATTCTCGTCGATGCATGGTGCTCGGCCTTAATGGCTCTCAATATCGCAAGGCCAAGGTGGTCTGGATATATAGTCGCGCCCACGATGCAGTCGTTGCCAGTGACCAGCCTCATTCCACCGCCAGCTAGGTACCTATGTTGAATGACATCGTGCTTGGGCCTAGCATCCTGCAGAGTTTCTCCCCTCCCAACAGGGAATACAAGACTAACCCCGCCGTCGCCAACCTGAGATGTCACAAGTGCGCCCAAAAACTTTCTCGAAGAGATTGGCCGCGGAGGACCGGTTTGAATGTAGTTCAGAGCGTCTTATTGGCTCTATGTGATGGCGGTAGCTGCCTTTTTGCTACCAGTCCCAGACCGGCGAGGCCCGAAACATTGTATTTTTTGAGTCCAGACCCCTCGAGAATCCTATGCGCGTTAATGGGAATAACAAAGCATTTCCTCTGACTGAACCATGCGATGCATCGAGAAATCGGAGTCCACCCATTTGCCAATCGTACGCCGTCCATTCATTTGCCGTCCCCAGCCCCTTAGTAACCGAAAGAGGCGTCCAAATTAAACAGCCTGAGCCCAGCCTCCTGTCAGCAACCCCGTAGCCGCCCAGACAACCGCAGGGGATGATTGGCCGGCCACTTACCTTAACAGCGTACTTGCGCTGGGGGAAGTGCTGGGTTCGCTTGCGCTCCTTTTCTGTGATCCTCTCCGCATCGTGCTTGGACAACCGGCGGCGGATGGCACGGGTCTGCTTCGGGCGAAGGTCAAGAGGCGCGTACTTCTTGTTCTTGTAGAACAGGCGGAGCTGGTGTCGTTGCTTGGCGTTGATGACGGTCAGGACGCGGGCAATCGACTTGCGGATGTCCGTGCTGCCATTTCGAAAATCCGTCAGCAAAAAGTGCGCCCTCCCCCAACGTTCCAGCCACCATGTCTCTCATCTCTCAATCCAAAATCATTCGGCCAACAATTGGGGACGGCGCTCGTGGTGCGTACATTCTGTTAAGCTTGGTGCCCGACGAAGTGATCTTCTGGATGCGGAGCTGGCTGAGCTCGGTCTTGAGCTCGCCGAGTTGCTTGGTCAACTCGTCCTTGTTCTTCCCCCACAGCTGGGCGGCCTTAACCTTGGATGTCGACTGGTGCATATCGTTAGCGACGTTGTTCGATGACTTCCTAGAGCGACATTTGTTCGGTTGTTGGGATGTAATCGACACGGGGCGGATGTTGAAGTCGGAGCCCTGCGCGGGGAAGGATTCGAAAGTGGTATTGTCCGTCGACTTCACCTCATCAGCAGCAGGAAGAATGGGAGAAACTCACCATTTTGGCCGGAGACAACGGATTGATCGCTGGGTGTTTGACGGGGGCTGGGCGGAAGTCTCGTCTCGTGAAGTCGAAAAAAGTGTCACGGAGCCAAACCACGAGATGTTTTGGCGAAAACTAGGGCTTGTGGGATCCTACCTGGAAAAGTGGGGACGATTTTTCCCGTCGGCGAAAACTTGGCGGCCCGATGATTACCCGATCTTCACCTGAATTTGAAGCGGTACTTTGAAATGTTTATGTAATACCTGGTGTATGGCCCCACACAGAGACATCATCCATGAGCTTTCGAGGGAGTGTAGAGCGCAGCATCGACCCATCTCGTCAAACCTCAAGTCACTGAATCGATCCGGTACTTCGTCATAGCTATGACTACCAATACAGGAAACACGGGCTGGACCCAGCTTCGGCAACAAGCGCGCACGTTGGAAAGCCAGGTTGGTCGATGCAGTATATCGCACTCAACGTTTCCTCTGGCCTGACACTCTGGTAGACCGAGACGCTCTTCCACACATATTCCCAGTTCTCGACAGTAGCGAACATCCCGCCCAAGCCGACAGACGAAGAACGTTCAACCGAGGCCAAGCTACAAGAAATTCTTGACAAGGTTCGCTCGCGTGACTTTGCGCTCCATGCCTTGCTGGTGGTTTCTAGGACCGTCTCCGAACTAACCTTGACTCTCCATCTCATCAGCGCGAGACCGTCGTCTCCCAACTGGGCCGACTCCTCGACTCGGACGCCACCCTCACCTCATCCGCCCTCAAACAAAACAACCTCTCCCTCCTTCGCGAGAAACTCGCCGAACACAGGCGCGACCTGTCCCGCCTGCGTACTTCCCTCTCCCAGGCTCGCGATCGCGCCAACCTGCTCTCCAACGTCCGCTCCGACATCGACGAATACCGATTACAGCAACGGCAGCAGAACCCCGACGCGGCCGAGGCGGACTACATGCTCGGCGAACGTGCGCGGATCGATAACAGTCACAACATGGCCGACAGCGTACTGAGCCAAGCATATGCCGTCCAGGATAGCTTTAATCTCCAGCGCGAGACGCTCGCCAGCATCAACCGCCGCATCACCCATGCTGCCAGCCAGGTGCCGGGGCTCAACTCGCTTATTGGGAGGATATCTGCCAAGAAACGACGGGACGGCATTATCATGGGCACGTTCATTGCCATTTGCTTCCTTCTCTTTTGGTGGTTCCTGTGATACAGTACAACAACCGACTGTTTCATTTTCACTGTCACGTTCCTCTTTTGTCCGGCCATGGATGTAATGAACCCAGGCTTTCTTCTCGGTAATTCTATTTGGCTAGCGAGGGAACTAGAAATCAGCATGGGATGCGAGGGCGTTTGGGAGATTTTCTTTTCCTCTTGTATTAATCGAGAGGGGGTTGTCTGCATCCGACATGCTGCCCCTTCGTTTTTCATGTACAGATAATATTACACAGGTATCTACCGTCTACGTACGCAATGTAGAATAGTTCTGTCGAAAGCTCGCCTGAAAATAATTCGGCCTCTGCTTCAGCCTCGGGATCGCTCCTTTTTCGGTGAATTTATTGCGCGAATATCCTTCAAATCCTTCTCATACTCGTCGAGCACTATTCTCGCGCTTTTTACCAGACTCTCGCGCTCGTCCGGCCGGCTATTGGCACTGGCAGCCCATCGTATCCTGCAAAGGTGGTCCACAAGGTAGACGTATCCCACCTTGCTGTTGAGCAAGCCGATGGACTCGCGAATTTCATCCGAGACCTTGGACTTGACGATGAAGTATCTCCCCCAGTTCTCCTCACCCACCTGCCGTCGGAGGCTCCCCGCAAACAACCGCACGAGCCACGCCTTGGCCCTGTTGTCCTCGAGGTTGAGTCGGACAATCTGTAGGGCGTCGGGGTTGGAAGCAACAAGCTCGTGTAGGGCTGGATTATGCGCCTTGGAAATAAAGGACCCGGCTTGGTCTTCGGCCCATTTGCCGTTGTACAAGGCAACAACTGACGTCTTGCCGTGCAGGACGTTGGTGGTGTCGCGGAAGTTGCCCTTGTTCCCCTTGAGGAGCGTGTCGCCCACGAAATTGGGAAAGAACAGAGACACGTCGGAGCGGAAGGGCCGCGGTGGGGCGAGGAAAGATTTGCCTTCATCGAATTGCAGGTTCGACCAATCGCGAAAGTAGGGCCGGGCGATTTGTTCTTTTCTGTTCAACGAGGGAGATGCTGTTAGCTGAAGTGGTGACAGCGTGCGAAGGGGGGGAGGGGGATATCGTACAGGTGCTTGCGGCGAGCGAGGTGTTTCTCGTAGTTGACAAAGTCATCCCGTCTTTGCTGGAGGGTCCTGGGATCGATGCCGCTGTTGTCGTAGGGGTGAGGCGGCTTGTTCATGCCAATGGGCCGAGGGATGATTTCGGGTGTAAACTTTTCGACTCGTCGCCCATACGATCTCGGTGCCTTGATGGCAGTGGCGGGCAACTCCGGCGGGAGACTCTCTGGCACCTTGGACGCAGCTTTGGGGGGTCCCGGCGCAGCTGGCGGTTGCTTCTCAGCCGCCAGGCGCTGGGACGACACGCTCATGAAGCGCTTCCATTGGCAGAAATAACAGGCAAGTCTCCTGCTTTGGGATCCTAACCTCAATGACATGATGGAATGGGGCAGGTTAGGTGTTCATAGCCAAACGGGGTGTCGGTTGGTCGCGGTAGATCTGACCAAGACTATTGCGACGGGACGGATCCCTAAAATTTCGGCTTGCCCGTCCAATAACCTAAAAATAAGGTGCACTATTACTGCCACAGTGCCTTATGAGCGGCTACGGGTACAGTACATGCATTCGTACGGTGTGAATGATCCAACAGCCTCGCTACACATTCATCTTGGATTATGTGTAAGGGAATCCTCAATTTTCATCACGAGCTGAATACGGCTTCAAAGTTGCGAATAAGATGGGAAACTGAAGTATATTGTCTCTAAGCGAACGCCGTAGCTGTACCTGGGGGTTTCCCAAGCCCAATGGCGCATCTTGTGGGGTTAAGCCGAACAAGCCCCACAGCTGTCCTGGAGCCGGATCCTTAAGCCGCTGTTAGATGGCCGGCACATTATGTCATCGGCCATCTCAGCGGGGAAGAGACACAGGGACAACACCGCGAATAACCGAGTTGACGGCTGGTCGACCAGAAGACGATCCCTTTGCTACGCATAATTCTAAGAATTTCTCTCTTTTGTTATCATGTCAAGCTCACGAACTGAAGTTTGGGAGAAAGCCGATTGACCATTGAGATGTTCTTACGACAGACTTCCCGTACGTTGAGGCAAGGCTCCAAGTGCTTTGGCCGTCTGCCCATCTCAGGACCAGCTGCCGCGGTGTATGCCTCGAGGCGATTCCACGATACTCGGTCTCTGCTTGTCGTAAAGCCAGTCATTCTAGCGGACATTGGCGAAGGTAAATCCCTGGAAAACCCGATCTCCCTACACGTGCAACTCCTGTGTCAGCTAACCATTCCCGCTATCGCAGGTATCGTCGAGTGCGAAGTAATACAATGGTTCGTCGAGCCCGGGGCGCGGGTGGAGGAATTCTCCCCGTTGTGCGAGGTGCAGAGTGACAAGGCGTCCGTCGAGATTACGAGCCGTTTCTCAGGCGTTGTCAAGAAACTGTACTACGAGACCGGCGAGATGGCCAAGGTCGGCAAGGCGTTCATTGATATTGACATTGACGGTGACCCTAAAAAGGAAGACCCTGACGCTCTTGCTGCTGCGCCGCCCTCGGGCTCGGACGACGCGGCCAGTTCGGCTGCCACTCCCCAAGCTTCGACGTTGGACGCCGAAATGACAAGAGCGGAAGGGACGGCGGAGCCGCCGTCGCAAGGGTCAAACACACCCCAGCAGTCTCCCACGGCGGTAGAGACTTCGAAGCCCAAGGGAAAGTGCGCAATGCTGGCAACACCGGCGGTGCGGCACCTGATCAAAGAGCACAAGCTTGACATTGCCGACATCGACGGCACGGGCAAGGACGGGAGAGTCCTGAAGGAGGATATCTACAGATACGTCAAACAGCGGGACTCTGGCGCAACCACCGCCGATGCATCGTCATCGGCACCGCAGACTGCACCCGTGTCTCAGCAAGCCCAACCCTCAACGCCCGGTGTACAGACGGAGACCCGGGTGCCGTTGACCAACACGCAGTTTCAAATGTTCAAGAGCATGACTCGCTCTCTCACCATCCCGCACTTCCTCTATGCCGACGAGGTTGACTTTTCCAGCTTGGTCCAACTGCGTACTCGTCTCAATCGCGTGCTCTCGCAGTCGAACCAGGTGCAACCGCACGCCCAGGATGCGCAGCAGGTGGAGAAACTATCTTACCTACCGTTTATCATCAAAGCCGTCTCTATGGCGCTCTATCAGTACCCCATCCTCAACGCCCGTGTCGACACCGGCCCCGCCAACAGCGACGCACAGGGTAAGCCTTCCCTCGTGATGAGGAGCCAGCATAACATCGGCGTAGCGATGGACACTCCATCCGGCCTCTTAGTTCCCGTCATCAAAGATGTCGGGTCGCGCAACATCCTCTCCATAGCCGCGGAACTGGCGCGCCTCCAGAAGCTCGCACACGCCGGGCGCCTGAGCACCGCAGATATGAGTGGCGGCACCATCACGGTGTCCAATATCGGCAACATCGGTGGCACCTACGTTTCGCCCGTCATCGTGGATCGGGAGGTGGCCATCCTAGGCGTTGGACGGATGCGAACCGTACCGGCGTTCGACGAGTCGGGGGCCGTGGTGAAGAAACACATTACCAACTTTAGCTGGAGTGCGGATCACCGAGTTGTGGATGGGGCGACCATGGCGAGAGCCGCGGATGTAGTGAGGAGGGTAGTAGAGGAGCCAGACGTTATGGTTATGCATCTTCGATAATATATAGGATATCTCCTTTTGATAATTAATAGATGGTTACCTAGAGGTTCCGGGTCCCGCTTCCGATGAATTATAATTAGCCAGTTTTATGAGTAGCTTGACAAGCTTCGTGGTCTGGGCTTTGAGCCTTGGTCACGAGACTCTTTCCGTTTGGTCTTGGAGGATGGAAAGTCAGGGGGGGAGGGGGGTTTGCGGGGTGTTGCATTGGGCTGGCCAGGATGGCCAAGTCACACTTTCCCGCCCTGGTCTTCCGATCTGGGGGGTCAAGACGAGACTCGGTCAAGACAGTGTTCAACCCCAGCATGGTCTCGGAGGATTCTATAGCTTTGGCACTTACGAAGTGCATCTTTTCTTACTACAACGTGCTGAGGACCAGAGCCCAGCACACGAGGTTCTGGGCTTCAGGTTCCGACAATAAAAGGAGGCAACGGATATTGAAGGATATGGGGAGAACGAATGACGAATGCAAAACGGCAAAAAGCAGCACGGAAATACATACAACGGTTGTACATGTTACAGTAGGTAGTGTGCCTGGGCAAGTACACGTACATGTGCTTTGTATTTCCCGTCAATGTCCCCCACTCCCCTGTCCCCACGCCCAGTTTTTCACCAATCTACGTTATACACTACCTACCTGCGACAAAGTCATCGGCGACACCGTGACTTTTAAACAAATTACACCACAGACGGCCCAACCAAGAGCATACAACGTAATAGGACGCAGGTAACCAGATGGAAAGACACTACACCACTAAACCGGTATCTGGGACATATGTATAACGTATTCGCCGAGGGTTCTCTATGACGGACTGGGTTGAGACGGACAACTAATTGCTCAACCGACGCGTCGCCGCTTTCTGCCGATTAAGCGCCTACGAAAAAGAAAGGAACATGAAAAGAGGAAAGAATTCTTCTTCCGACGTCCGTCCCCAACTCTGGACCGACCTACCCAAGGCGCTTATTCCTGACCGGTCTCCACTAGCGTGACCAAGTTGCATGTACGTACAACAGCGACCAGTTTGTCACACCGGGGGGTATTGGTGTGTGTGGTGTGTGAATGGCCTTTTGAGGCCACCGATTGTCAGGGGGTCGAGGAGTCCAGAGCCTGCTTGTCATGCTTCCTTTTCTATCGAGTGGACAAAAGCAAGGCACGGAGTATGAGGTTGCAAAGTCCCACTCATAATGCGAAAACTGCTACGACAGGAAGACAGAAATAAACACTTTGTAGCACCTGAGGTGGGTAGTGGTCAGGCAGGGAAGCAATCAACGACGCTCTGCCCGCCCTGTTAAATGCAGAGCAACATCGAGCAAAAGACAGTCTAAGAAAGGAAATGGGACGAACTCGGAGATATCATCATATTTGGTTACTGACTAGGAGAATACAGCCTGGTCGCATCGGGCCGCAAGGCGGTTTGCCTATTTGCGTCCTTCTTCTGCGCATATCTTTCACCTTCATGATCCCCAAGAGAACCGAGGGATCGTCCTTTGCTCTATACACACCCCTCGGTATATCGTCTTTTCCCACAATAGTGACGAAAGTTGAAACCCCACCCCCACCCTCGCTTCCCGGCTGGCACCATCATGCCGCCGTTCCCTTCTGAGGTAATACAATCACAGAACAGCCAAATGGCCACAAACGCAATCGATGAGATGCCGATGAACGGCCCTAGCAGCCTCGCTCGAGAAAGAAAAAAAAACTATGATAATGGAAGAAATAAAGAGACAATGAAAACCCGACCGAAACGTTGTAAAGAAAAGGAAAGATGGATGGTTATTAAAAAGAAGACCTGGTGTACCCGCCAATAACGCCTGGCCAGAACAAACCATAAGAAAAAGTCATAACCCAGACCCTTGCCGTACGCTATCGTGTAATATCAATACCATACGATGCCCGTTCGCCCTTTTACCCAACTCCCATAAGAAAGAACAGGAAAGAGAAAAGATCATATCGAGGGAAAATTCCCGCGCGCTTTCCGGGGATTCGGCCAGCTTAGTCCTCCTCCTCGCCCTTCATGATGTTGGAGACTCGGGCCAAGGCGTCCCGCTTGACGGCTTCGACGGGTCGGCTAACGTCGATGGTAATGACGTCCTTCTCATCCTGCTGGGGAAGCTCCAGGATGCTGAACTGGCTCGAGACCATGTTGGCGCCCATGTAGTGGTTCTTGCGGGCTTGTACGCGTTTCAGGAGGACATTCTCGGGGGCGTGGAGGAAGATGAAGTGGATGAGCAGCGAGTGGTCGTAGTATCCTGCGACACGGATGACGTCCCGGTACTTGCGTTTCAGCGCTGAGCAGGTCAGGACCACGCCGTCGGAACCGGAGGCGAGCCGTTTGCGAGACTCTTCGCGGAGGATCGTCAGCCAGTCCCAGCGATCGGCATCGGTGAGTGGGATGCCGTTGGACATCTTATCGATATTTGACTGTGGGTGAAACTGGATGACAGAGAAAAGAATGTTAGAAAGGATCACAGGCTGAGAAGAAGGAGAACTGAACTCCCAGAGAGAACAAATGTCCATCCACGTACCGAATCACCTTCGATGAAGGGAACATTTAATGATTGTGCCAGGTGTTCGGCGACAGTCGACTTTCCGCATCCAGCCGGCCCTGTGACGAGCCAGATGTGATGATGCTTCTGAGCAGAAGAGCCGTTGGCCTGGACTGAGATGGACTGCGACTTTGATGAAGGCGCCCCATTTATGCTCGAGGCAAGACCGGATGGGGAAACCGGCTGGCTGGCAGAATCGTAGGAAAGCATGGTAATCCGCTCGACCGAGGTGGACGATGGTCGGTGTGGTGTGGAAAGCGTAGTAGAACTCGTCAAGTAAAAGGAACAAGTACTGGTTGGTGGGAGTGTTAAAGGGTAGCCGGAGGTGGTTTAGCTGAGGTGGTTTAGCTACGAGAAAATATGGCACGGGAAATATATATCAAGTAACCCTGGGTTGGTGATGAGGGCATTCCGAGAAAAGTGAGACTGGCAAGATCCAAGGGAGGCGAGGCGGCGAAGTTATATAGTCTCATCCAAGGGAAACCCCCAAACTGGTGGATGTTTGTAAGGGGGGGTCCCCTTGTACAATGATTACCGTAATGGTTAGGTTTGTAAGACAAAGGGGGGGTCTATGCGTAATAATGTGCGACTCAGTTGCTTGGAAACTGGGGAAACAGGGGTCCGCCTGACGAGCCGTGACCTCACCTGACGGGTACTCCACTCCATGCCCGGTGATTGTTTTCAACGCTTAAAGATCTCCGCTTACTGGAAGCTGCATTATTTGGCCGGTTTATTGTTGGCCAAACAAGACTAGGTGCCCTCCAATGCATATGTCACCGGGGATTTTCTTAAATGGGCTTACAGTCCTCAGAAAAATCGAACCGGTAAATGAAGGCCTGTGTCCCTTACGGTACGACAGAGAACTTCGTACTTCGTACTTGCCTCTTAGTGGACTGTGGGGGGCATGCAGTGGACCAGTAACAGTCGAGGTTAGTTACGAAGTTACGTGGGTACGCGGACATGGGGTAATTAGTGGGGCGCCGGGATGGTCTGGTGTGGGGGTTGTCCCAATCCAGTTGCCCCCCCTGAAAACTGTCTTATTTCCGTGCCTGTTGAGTAACAAAAGAAACATATTGATCGCACTTCCCTAGGAGCAAAGATGTGCTTGGAGGCTTTTGAGACAAGATTAACAAGTATTATTTAATAGTGCCTATTTGTCTCAGTACACCTAGTAGTTGCGAGAAATCCTCTCTACACGTGTACAATGTGCTTCCACGGAAACCCATCCTATCCCATCTTGGGATGTCGTTGTAAGTGAGAAGAAAGATCACCACGGGACATCAACATGTCAAACAGTTGGTTACCAGTTGAAAATTAACAAACACGGCTAGAGACCTGGTGTCCTAAATTCCACCCCATGACTGAACAGAAATATCATGACTCCTAGCTTCTGAGGACAGTAGCCTTCGTGATAGACCTAGGTTATAGGCTGGGCTTTTCCCAGTACCATTGCCCTGGCCCCTCGGTGGCTGCCGGGATCGCGTGGGAGCAAGGTTGGGGGTAGCCCAGAAGCGCGGACGAACGACAGGGGTGCAGGGATGCAAGGGAGGAGGAGACATGGCGGGTACGACGATAAAGTCTCTTCATGGTGGGGGAGTGCGAAGTCTCACTGTCTGGGGCCATTTTCCACCGATCCAGGACATTGGTCAGCATCACTAAAAATAATAATTCGCCAATGGAACGCAAGGAAAATCACCGTCCGGCAGTCCGGGGGTGACTTCCGGATCGCACCGTGCGAATACTAATTCTTTGCACTCTAGGCACGAGAGGGCACGAGAGCACAAGACAGACTACAGGGATACTCTGAACCCCATTAGCGTGGGGGTACAGCGACCTCCACGAAAACCCGATGGACCCCCTTGCGGATTTGCGTAGACCCCCTGCTATCCTAGGGCTCTGACCGCCAGTCACTAGCCCCCGCCAGCCCAATCGTATATACGAAGTACTTATACGCGAGAATATACTGAGTATAGCATTTTTACTACAATATAGGTAATTCTCTCCGGTGGCTTGCTTTGGGGGTTAGTTTTCCCTTCCTATTTTCAACCAAGCATTACTAGATATGAAATGGGCTACGCGGCCATAATTGACTAACTCGAGTCGGGTACGTGCATTGTCGAATGGACGTGTCTTGTCCAGAATGAGTCCTGAAACTCTACGGAGTAGTAATGCACATTGTAAACAGTGGCGTGTGCGGTTGACTGGAATGGCAGTAATTAATACACAAGTCCTTGAATACAACGTACTTCGTACGGAATTGGGGGGTTTAAAAGCCCCCCCATTACATCATTTTGTGAAGAAGTTGGTATGCAGTACTTGTATTACGGAATGTATTGGCCACGAAAAGAAGAAACTCGACGCGAGGCTCTTGTCCCTTGTTCCGTCCACACCCGGAGCCTGTGACGATGCCGACATGTCATATTAATCACGATCGTCTCATGGTCCTCATTCCTTTTATTCCTATGTACCATATGGCGTCGGTCGGGTTAGCCTTGGCAGGCCGCCCCATTTCCGATAGGAATGCCGCGATCACATATCACATCTTCTATGCAAGGTCCTGGAACGGAAACGCCAGGTACTGGCGGCTGTTTGTTTAGCTGGCTGGCGGCTGTTCTCTGTTTTCGACCGACTTCGCGCTGTCTGATGATCTCCCGTGCGCAAGTCGTTCATATGGCTGTGGGGCCCGAAACATTGACGAACTTCTGAGGGTCTTGGCCGCCAACAGCGTACCCAGTCGAAAGAGTCTAATCTATCGCTACTAAACATGGAGGATTACCTCATGCACCCCGAAGTCTTTGCGAAGCAGCGGCTGAAGATTCAGATAACCGTGTTCGTCCGAGTAAGCCTCGGCATAACATGCGGATCTGGGAAGGAGTAAGGGACTTGCGGAGGCATCACTTCACTGGCGCATCGCTGTCATGGAAGCGCCGCCATTAGGAGTGCAAGATCTGCGTTATTTCGGTTACGGGCCTCGGAAAATGGGGTCGGAGGAGGAGGCCTCCACCTACAGAAAATCAATGTCCAGTGTCCCTTCTTTTGAGGGAGACTCCTCATGCAGCTGTCCGAAGTAAGTAGCATCACCCTATTTTCCAGCTCTCGCTCATACCCTCTCACAGTTTCCACACGCCCTCATTTGCCTGTGAATCCTGAGACTGCCGCTCTGTCGAAACCAGACAGTGTAGAGGATTTAGAGACAATTGCGCATCGAGATCCACCGGCGGGCCCAGGTGACGGTGCAATATGGTTCAACTCACCATGTCTGGATACTGTCGAGACGATTTGAGGTACCTCAAATTCTGAGGTGGTCATGGGAGTGCGAATATAAATCCCGCGGTCGCAATGCTTGCATACCCAGGCTGAAGCCGATGAGGGTATATAACTGTATACAACGTATACGTTTTGGGCGCTCTGCACTCCGCACTCTGAAAGGTGCAGGGCATATATGTATGTCGATTGAGACTCGTCACTTGCCGTTGGAAAAGGCCGGGTAACAGCCCAGATCTCGGCCAAATACACAGTGCCTTAATGCGGCAGAAACGGCTTTCGGAAACGGATCCCGGGCATTGGGCTTTCAAGACAGCCAACCCCCCATCACTGCCTACCGCCCACACACGACTGCGCGTCAAACCCCATATGGGCACTGCTTTTGAAGGTCATGGGATCCTGGGTGCGCGCTGAGATATAAGCCGTAGGCCAAGGCAAAAGCTCCATATGCGCCTCACCAACTGCCGCTCGGGGTCAGCTAGCAGCAGTGTATAGGGCAATGTTGACTGATCCCCGGGCCCAGAAACTTCCAAGTGAATCGGAGATTATAGTGAAAACGCACTGGTCGTTGTAAGACACAAGACTGGGCCGAGCCCGTTGCCTGCCGAACCGTGAATGCCCCCGCCTTATGGAGTGGGTGGGCGGCAACGACTAGGGTACTTTATGGATGCTGACCGGTGCGCGGCATCTGTCGGTCGTAGGTTTTGGAGCGGTCAGAAGCCTGGCGTTCCATGATACGTCGGCTTCCTCAGAGCCAATTTACATCTTTGATCCATCCTCCCGCTGGCGAGCCGTGCAGAGGAGACACGGGGTGGGTGACGTGACGGACATGGAAGTACCGCCGCTGTACTTCGTAGATGGAGGGTAATGAACTAGTACTGACCTGAGGCTACTAGACATTAGGACTGAATATAGGGGAAATCACCTGAAATTCCCGATGTTGGGACATTGGTCCTGTGTACATGACATGGTGATTGTTGATATGCGATTCGGTGTGGACAAAAACCACCTAGTGTCGTCCAGCAGTTCGGATTTGGTGCCATTGATCATCCCCCGCAGTGTGGCTTGTGGATGTGTTGGTATCATACCAGCCTCATGGAGGTGATTGGTACCTAGGTACTCTCGTACAACACAAGCACATTGACTGAAAACGTCCGTGGCGGCTTCTGGTAGGTCGTTAGGTAGCCAGGGTGGGGCCAAAACTGGCGTGGCTAGATCCCCTCCCTGCCGGTTAAGCTCGGGTTAGCCTCCTGTAATTGGCTGCCTGAGGTTGGGACAGGTACCTCCTCACCCAACTTACCTCTATCCATACATCGTACGAATTTGCTGCAGGGAAAGATCCATCGAGACCAAGGAAAGAGCCAATGACTTTGTCAAGTTTCGGGTTTGGCTTGCAACCGTCTCAACTGTGACCTCCTCCTTTCCGTCCCAGGCAGGCTGCCATGTGGTCTTCAACCTTTGCCCGGTTGTCACCCTCCATACGCGTGTCTGGCTTGAGATCGAGAACGTCCTCAGCACTTCTTCTGAAACCTCTCCAACTCGCCCAGCACACCCCTTTCCGCAGCAGCCGGAACGTACCACTGCAGACATTTGCTACCATGACCTCTCTGAACTCTCAGGAACTCGCACAGTACCTGACAGATGCCCCGCCTTCTGTCGTGCGCCTTGAGATTGAGAAGCACTTTGAGGCTCTGACAGATAAGCAGAAGCGTTATGCGCACTTTATCAGCAAGTAAGGATGCGTCGTAATGATACCTTGAGCCCAGCTGAGGTGGCGGCTATGTCTCTTTTATGCTGGGCCACCTGGCGTCGCAGCTAGCTAACGATAATTTGCAGGGCCTCATTTGCTGGCAATCGCATCGTCCTCCGCCAGGTCTCACCTGAGTCTGAGGATATCTATGATTTCTTGATCAGCCTGCACAAGGCCTCCGGCGGCGACTGGGATGGTCTTGCCAAAAAGGCCGGTATTGATGAGACGCAACTCACCCAATTCCTAGAGTACGCCGCTCAGTTCCTCGGCAACAGTGGCAACTATAAGAGCTTCGGCGATGCCAAATTCATCCCAAGATGTGATGAAAGCACATTTGCTGCCCTCGCCAAAACGAGCACCGACGCCCAGCGCTTCTACGACGCTACCAAGGGTGCCATCTTCAGCACCGACAAGCCCAGCTTGCTGCACCTTGGCTACCCTGACAAGGGCCATATGACGACGTACTACCCTGACTCGTCGCATATCACGGAGTCAGAGATTGATGACGTGTCTAAGTGGATGGCGCAGAAAGGCCTACTTCCTGAGAACACCAGGTTGCGCAAGACTCAGGACGGCGTCTATGAGATACTCATTGCCTCGGCCATCACTAACGTTCCCAACGAGGGTGGAGATATCGGAAAAGACACTGTATTCACTGTTGAGGATGGCGCGCTCAAGGGCAAGACCATCAAGCTCGTGTACGGCGACTATGCGGCCGAGATGAAGAATATCTCCAGCTATATTGCGAAAGCTGGCGAACATAGCGACAACGAAACCCAGGCATCCATGCACAAGGCCTACGCCAAGTCTTTCCACGACGGATCGCTGCTTACGTTCAAGGACAGCCAGAGATACTGGATCCGAGACAAGGGGCCCATGGTGGAATCGAACATCGGCTTCATTGAAACGTATCGGGACCCGGCCGGCATCCGAGGTGAGTGGGAGGGATTTGCTGCCGTGGTCAACCTGGAGCGGACCCGGGCTTTCGGTGAGCTTGTCGAGTCAGCGCCATCTCTGATCCCTCTCCTTCCCTGGAGCAAGGATTTCGAGAAAGACAAGTTCCTGTCTCCCGATTTTACTTCACTCGAGGTACTCACCTTCGCCGGTTCTGGAATCCCCGCGGGAATCAACATTCCCAATTACGACGACATTCGGCAAACGGAGGGTTTCAAGAACGTCTCGCTTGGCAACGTACTCAGCGCCAAGGCGGCCAACGAGAAGATACCCTTCATCTCGGAAGCCGATTTGGAGTTGTACCAGAAGTACAGGGAGCCTGCCTTCGAGGTACAAGTCGGCCTGCACGAGCTGACTGGCCATGGATGTGGCAAACTGCTCCAGGAGACCTCCCCGGGCGTCTACAACTTTGACAAGGAGAACCCACCCATCAGCCCCCTAACAGGCAAGCCCGTGACCACATGGTACAAGCCTGGCCAGACATGGGGTTCCGTCTTCGGAAGCATTGCCGCCTCGTACGAAGAGTGCCGGGCGGAGCTGGTCGCCATGTACCTGAGCTGCGAATTTCCCGTGCTCAAGGTCTTCGGCTTTGGGGACGGCAGCACCGACATCAATAACGAGGCCGGCGACTTGCTCTATGCCGCATATCTGCAGATGGCTCGCGCTGGTCTTGTCGCCCTCGAGATGTGGGATCCTAAAAGCCAGAAATGGGGCCAAGCTCATTCCCAAGCGCGGTTCTCCATCCTTCAGTGCTTCCTCCAGGCTGGCGACGATTTCTGCGTGTTAGACTACAAGAACGACGACCTGTCTGACCTGCAGATCAAGTTGGACCGGTCGAAGATTCTGACCACTGGCCGTGACGGTGAGTTTTTCCCCAGCTTCCTCCCCTTGCCCATCTTAACTTGCCTTGAGAGTTTGGGATGACTGACTCTACCCGTTCCTCCCGCTATAGCCGTGGGCAAATACCTCCAAAAGATCCATATCTACAAATCGACGGCCGATGTAGAGGCAGGCATCGAATTCTACAAGGGCATGACGGACGTCGACATGGATTTCTGGGGCACGAAGGTGCGCAATGTGGTACTGCAAAACAAACAGCCACGCAAGGTCTACGTCCAGGCCAACACATACCTCGACGAGGCTACTGGGAAGGTTAGCATTCGACATTACGATGCCACCCCAGCGGGGATGATCCAGAGCTGGGTCGATCGGGAGGTATAATTGATTGAGTGTGCGGGCGTCGAAGGTACGCGCTGAATATAATAGACACACGAAGTCTCGGTTGCTTCTTGCCGGACAGTCTATGTAGAACTAGCATTTGAAGAGGAGAGGGGACTGTTGTTTCATAGAAGACGCCCATCAAACGAACTCTTGACACTAAAAAGACATGATGCGGTGTCGTCCGCAGGCCGCAATGTTGTGGTAATGTGTAGCAGATCAAAGCCACCTCCTAAACTGCCAAGTCCACTTCATCCAGACACACGTCGTCCACTCAGCGGCCCTTAATCCTAACGGCCTCGAGTTGGTCCGATGAACATTGCCATTTAGTTTAATCATGTTGTTCTTTTTTTGGTTTTGTTCGATTTTTTGATGCCGTCAACCCGGAAACCGGATTGTCATCTTCCTTGTTGATTTGTGAAGAACCTCATTACAGACGCCAAATGACCGACCGATGCCGTCGAGTTTCAAATGCAATTGGCAAAAACCAACCCTGCCCTGAAAGCCCAGTTCTTCATGTCCCGCTCTGCACATTGTTCGTTACCCCCCGCCTTTTTTCCCTGGCAGAGGTACGGGTTGTGCGCACACATACACACATCCACGCCCCGTTCAACCAGCCACCCCGAGATATCCGCTCTCATTTCCGTGACAAAAACTGTATTTACCACTTCATCTCGTGCGGCTTGTCTCCCTTGCGGAGGGTGAAGGAAGTTGCCAGGTAAGCGGCGAGCATGTCGACCTTCTTGATGTTGGCAATGAGGGCCTTGTCGATGGCCTTCTGGTCGGCGGCGCGGGTGCTGCTGACCTCCTTCTTCTGAAGTACGTATCAAATGTCAGTTATCAGGTCTTCCAACTTGCGTCATGTTACGCAAAACTTCCTCCATAAAAGCGAGGATCGACTGCTATTCGTACCTGGGGCGCCTCTCCCTGCTTGAAGAAAGCCTCCTCGCCGGCCTTCTCCTTGGCCTTCTCGGCAGTGAAGTACTTGGGTTGGGACACTTCCTCGATCTTCGCCTCATCAACGCCGGAGATGTCGACCTTGAGGGAGGTGGCAATGACGTAACGAGAGTTGATCCGGCGCAGGGGAACGCCGTTGATCTTGAAGGGGCCGGTGACGAGGAGAACACCCTGCTCAAGGGTCTTCAGGAGAACGACACGCTTGCCGCGGAAGCGGCCGGCGAGCAGGATGAGGACGGTACCGGGCTGGAGGGTTTGGCGGGGGGTCCAGGGGCGGATGGCCTTGCGGACCTGTTGAAGAACCCAGTTAGCGGAACTGAAGCTTTCCCAGTCACTGTACGTGTTTCTTTCCCCTTATTCCTGCCCAGCTCTTGGCCATGTCGAGGGAGTCGCGCGCTGTGTTATCCATGCAACCTTGTTCATCAGGGGCCACCAAATGATATATATCCCGTGGACTTGAGATTGAAGCCAGCAACAATGATCTGCCACGACGTGACAACCATTTTCACCGCGCCACGCAAATCCCACAAAAACCAAATGCCCCCATCGCCCTCAAAAGTATCACCAACCACACTCACCTTCTTGGGCTGAGCATCAGCATCGGCAGGGTACCACTTCTGCGCCTTCTCGGAATTGGCAGGGACCTCCCGGGTGCCCGAGCCGAACTTCTTGGTGGTGGATTCCGCCTTCGCCGACATTTTTGCGATCGCGTCGTCCTTTCGTCTCGAGAGTGATGAAAGGGGGAGGTGGAGGGTTGCGGTTGTCCGTCGGCCTTGGATGTTATTTGCTGTCGGATTTCTGAGAAGGCTGGATCAATTCTTGTGTGTGCCCACTAGCGAAAACCCTCAGTCACAAGCCACGTGTTGTGGGGCCTGGAAAAACCCTTCGGCCTACTGGAACTTCCGAGCCGAGCATCAGCCACAGTACAGTTGGATTACGTGCGTTATCTGTGGCACAGAGATAAGATAACCTGATAACCTCGAGGAACATTCTTACCCAACCAATACATGTAGCTAATATTAGCCGGTTCTCGCCCCCGGCCAGAGCTTCTCCGAAGCTGCGAGAAGCCACTACGTACACGGAGCTCATGGGAGACCGACCGTATGTGACATCACGAGAGGAGCTTATAACGGAGCGCCGTTAATTTACATTTTTCTCTATCTAAAACCAAGCCGGTATTTTTTCTCCTTCTGTGTATTCACTTGCTCTCTTATGGTGAGACTATTCTGTTCTATACTTTTTCTTTGAAACTAGAGCACATCATGCAGGCTAGGAGACAGCTCATCTCGTCCGCCAGGCGGTTTGTTGGCCCACATTCGAGGTCTGTTCGGCCTCTTTCAAGAGTCGCCCTCACCGAGGCAGCTACGTTGAAGATCTCGCCTCTTCTACCCATCGTAGCGGTAAGGAGATACGCCAATGGCCGCGGCCCTCATCCACCCGGAGGTACCCATCGTATGAATTTGGGAGGCGAGCCGGAAAAACCAGCACTAGAGCAGTATGGCATCGACCTGACGGCCAAGGCGAAAGAGGGTAAACTCGATCCGGTCATCGGGCGAGATTCCGAAATCCAGCGTACAATTCAGATCCTCTCACGCCGGACCAAGAACAACCCTGTCCTCATCGGAAATGCTGGCACTGGAAAGACAGCCATCCTCGAGGGACTAGCGCTTAGGATTATAAGAGGGGATGTCCCCGAGAGTATAAAAAACAAGCGAGTCATTACCCTCGATCTTGGTTCACTCATTGCGGGAGCAAAGTTTCGAGGCGATTTCGAAGAACGACTGAAGAAAGTCCTGGAAGAAGTCCACAAGGCCGAGGGACAAGTCATCTTGTTCATTGACGAATTGCACGTCTTACTTGGCCTCGGCAAGGCTGAAGGCTCGATTGATGCCTCTAACCTTCTGAAGCCCGCCCTTGCGCGTGGTGACCTCCAATGCTGTGGTGCCACCACGCTTACTGAATATCGGCAAATCGAAAAGGATGTTGCACTTGCAAGACGTTTCCAACCCATTCTGGTCAACGAACCGACCGTCCAAGACACCATCAGTATTTTGCGCGGAATCAAAGACAAGTACGAGGTGCATCATGGTGTTCGCATCACTGACGGCGCTTTAGTCGCCGCAGCCACCTACTCGAACAGATACATCACAGACAGGTTTCTGCCGGATAAAGCGATCGACCTAATGGACGAAGCTGCTAGCCACCTCAAGCTCCAGCACGAGTCCAAACCAGAAGACATCATGGCGCTGGACCAGAAGATCATGACGATTCAGATCGAGCTGGAGAGCTTACGCAAGGAAAAGGACGTCGCTAGCCGGGAGAGGAGAGAGAAGCTCGAGGCGGATCTGAAGAAGCTGCAAGACGAGATTGCCGAGCTGAACGCTCTGTGGGAGAAGGAGCGCGGCGAGATGGAAGCTGTCAAGAAAGCGCAGGAGGAACTCGACAAAGCCAAGGTTGAGCTCGACATGGCCCAACGTGAGGGCAACTTTGGACGAGCCGGCGAGCTGCGATACAGCGTCATCCCGATGCTAGAGCAGAGGATTCCCAAAGAAGACCAACAGAACGAAAGCACCATAATGCACGACGCCGTCACGGCGGACGACATTGCAGCAGTAGTCTCACGAATTACCGGCATTCCCGTCTCGAAACTCACGTCCGGCCATATCGAGAAGCTAGTCCACATGGAAGACACCCTCCGTGAATCCGTGCGTGGGCAGGACGAGGCTATCAAAGCCGTCTCCAACGCCGTCCGTTTGCAACGGGCTGGCCTGTCGGGCGACAACCGGCCCCTTGCGTCGTTCTTTTTCTTGGGCCCAACGGGTGTGGGCAAGACTGAGCTGTGCAAGAAGTTGGCCGGGTTTCTCTTCTCTACCGAGTCGGCGGTTGTACGATTCGACATGTCGGAGTTTCAGGAGAAACACACCATCTCTCGCCTCATCGGCGCTCCCTCGGGCTACGTCGGGTACGAGGATGCGGGTCAGTTGACTGAAGCCGTACGCCGGAAGCCGTACGCTGTTCTCCTGCTCGACGAGTTTGAGAAGGCCCACCGCGACATATCGGCGCTGCTCCTCCAAGTGCTAGATGAGGGGTATCTTACGGACGCGCAGGGTCGCAAGGTCGACTTTAGAAACACAATCATCGTTTTGACCTCGAACCTCGGAGCGGACATCCTCGTGGGTGCCAACCCCAATGTTCCGTACACCGAAACGGAAGACGGCGACGTCGGGCCCGAGGTCCGCACGGCTGTGATGGACATTGTTGCGTCCGCATATCCACCCGAATTTTTGAATCGCATCGACTCGTTTATCATTTTCAAGCGTCTTGGGCTGGATGCAATCCGTGATATCGTCGATATCAGGCTACGGGAGCTCCAGTCTCGACTGAGCGATCGCAGGATTACGCTGGAAGTACCAGACGCCGTCCGCGACTGGCTCGCAGGGAAGGGCTACGACCCTCGTTTCGGCGCGCGGCCGCTGAACCGGCTCATCACGAACGAGATTGGCAACGGTCTCGCTGACAAGATCATCCTAGGCGACTTGAAGATGGGCGAGACGGCAGTGGTGAGCATCAAGGAAGACGGTTCGGGGTTGATCGTCACGTCCGCGGGATCGACGGCTCCTTCAGCGGCCGATGCAGCGTCGGAAGAAGCGGCTTGAATTCCCCTGGCGTAGAGTTGCAATGTGACTTTGGATTTTTGGGGCGTTTTGCGGGTTCAGGGCGAGGGAAAATTGTACAGCGACTGATAAGACCGCCCTTCTGTATATCATTGTATTTTTATATACTGTTGAAATACCCATCCACTCTAGGCAGACTGTATAATCAAAATAGACATGATCCTAGAAGTTTTCGTTGCTTATCTCACGGCTTATATCTTGGCTCTCTAGACGAGGCGCACGTGGGTGACACAATGGAGTTGATGTCAAGACGAGTGAAGTCTGTTTGGTAATGGCCGTCTGTTATGATCATCTGTTGGACCATCCTCAACGGTCTAGGTATCCTCATACCCAAGGACTAATGTCGGGGAATCTCATTGAATGGTGGTATGTAATTTTTTTCTAGGTAAATAGATTCCCACCCCTTGCCTCTTTGCCTCGCCTTTGTGCATCCGTATTGTAAATGCCCAGCGATAACTTGCGCCGGCATGGCCATACCCATCATAGCCAGTGAGTAAACACTTGAAACGTTCAGCTGAGAAGCCCCGGGATTGAATCCCCCAGCCTCGCTTATACAACACGCTTGACCTCGAAGAACCGACGAAGCCACCAGACCTGGAACGCGGCCTCGCCAATGACGAGGGCAATGACAAAGACATTCCACCACTTCACTCGGGCATTGGTGCTCTCGGCAGTGTTGCGATGTGTGCGCTCTCTCGCGATGATGTAGGATTGTTCGGCCTTGACCTGGGCAAGCAATTCGGACATTTGGCGAACTAGGCGGAGAAAAAAAAGCATTGTTAGCAAAGCGGAGTTTCGAAGAGGTATACATAGGACGGGGAGAGTAGAGTGGCTGCGTTGGATTTGGCTTACCCTCTTTCTCGAGAGGGTCGCCCGGCACGTCTGCCTCGTTGACGTAGACAATGCCGTGGACGTTGAAGTGAACCTCCTTGCTGTTGGCGCCCCAGTTTTCGTTTCCGAAGCAGTAGGTGTATTTGCCGTCGCTCCTGGCCGTGAAGGTGAAATCGCCGTTGGACACGGTCTTTTGGTTGGTCACATATTGGCCCTTGGGGTTTTGGATCTAGAAGAATTGATGGCAATACGAGTTAGCGAGACGTCACCATCCCATCCTGTTTCCAATATCCATTGGGGCTGAATTATTTCTCGGCGGTCGTACCCAGAAGTCGATGTCGAGATTGCCAGAGCCGCCGAATTCCCGGTCGCCGACTTGGAAGGTAACGGTCATCTTGTCATCGCGATGGAGGTTCTCATGAAAGCACTCCCGGCCGTGGGCTGGCAGCTGAATGTTGTGGGCGGCCACGGACTGCAAAAGACCAGCTGCAAGCAGCAGCGTGCTGGCAACGGCGGGGAAGAACATGGTCAGGGATCGGATAGGACGACTTGAGTGCGGTCGCGGAGGGGAATTAGTTGACAAACTCGCCGAGGCCGAGTCGTCTGCTCGTGTCTGTCGGTTTGCTGTTAATTCGAAGGTGATACTCGTAACGTGGCGCCCTGGATCTGATTGCCCTGGGTCGGCAAGTCCAGATACTTCGTACACTTGATAGGTATCCCTGTCTGGACAGGACACTTTGCATCAAGGTTTGTTTGTATTGGCTCGATGGTTGTTAGAAGCTTGCTCGGAGCCGCATAATACACAGGGTGGATAGGTTATTAATTTCCTATTATAGACTAGTCTTGGTGTCGATTTACCCGTGTAGGTAGGTACTTGTATTGCACTCGTGATCATGTACGAAGCGAAGTACATGCTTCATGCTTCAGTGTGCAAGATATGACTCGAACATTGCGATAAGAGCAACACGACTAATTTGCGAAGAGCATATATAATTACTGTAAAAATCATTCCCTGGCTGACATACATCAGCCTGTTGTCTAGGGTATAGGGGGTTTCAAGGCATTTTGGGTGTTGTGCTGAAGGTGGATTATCATGTTCGGAACATCAGTGTACTTCTCTTTTCCACGAGAATCGACTTGATGTGGACTCTAAGGCCGTATATTGTGTCTTACTCTACTTCCCTCTCTTCCCCCTTTCCAATTAGTACTCTTAATAAAATCCCATAGTACATGATTGATAAGAATAGCTCATCTTCTTATGATCCGGTATTAATATGGCTGCCTGCGGGTTGTTTACCTGATCTTGGTCCCTTGAATATATAACGATAGGTACAGTGTTACGCACGTGACAAAGGTACACCGCACCGTCGGGTCCCGAGCCTGCGCCTCATCAGGCATCCAAAGTACAGTACTCTGCAAGGTGGCCGGTACAAGTGCCAGCACCAGGCAGGGGCGAGCCAGTGCTGAAGTGGGGACTCAAAATCTGAAAATGATGTCCTTTCCTCCTTCCTTACCTGAAAATCACGGCACCAACCTCTTCTGAACTTCTCTGGCTCTCCATCCCGACACTCCGCCCCCCTTTCTTCACCGACACCGACTCGACATCACACCACAAGCTCCATTGTGCACCAGAGCCCAGGGAGTCTTTTTTTGCGAAAATGTGAGTTGCTTTACTCTCTGTCTTTGATCCCCTGCTTTGCTCTCGTCCCCAACTGTCACGGTGCTGCGCATGTCACTTGGGAGGCTGTCCTAGGATTCTCGATCCCATCCTTATTCTGCTGCCTATTCAACCATCACCATCCGCTCTTTTCACGGCCTAGCTGTCCTCACTTCCCTGCACCATCATATCCCTCTTACCTGACCCAGGCAGTCAGTTTGGGAATACTTGCTGCCTAATTGCCCTTTACATTCAGATCACGCGAGGTTTCTGTCCTATATCCCTAAAAGCCCAATCTGTCCTTTTGGCCTGCACCATTTATTGTTGTTGGGCAACGTCACCACATGGCCACCAGGTCGTCGTTTTATATCGCCACTACCGCCCGTTCTTGCACTTACCATTGTTTCGAAAGCAGAGTCGCCTTTGGTTCCTAGTCCGATACACTCCACACACAATTAAATAGACCGTCGCCGACGCCGGAATCGCCATCATGGGTCTCGCATTCTCGAAGATTTTCGACAAGCTATGGGGGAAGAAGGAGATGAGAATTCTCATGGTCGGTCTTGATGCTGCCGGAAAGACCACCATTCTCTACAAGCTGAAGCTTGGTGAAATTGTCACCACCATTCCCACCATCGGTACGGCCTTTCTTCCGACGCCCGCTGTTCCTGCGACCGCTGTTCCTGCGACCGCTTGAAATGTGAGGAGTTTTTTTTTAGCGCGGTGCTAATACTGCCGTCCAGGCTTCAACGTCGAGACTGTCGAGTACAAGAACATTCAATTCACCGTGTGGGACGTCGGTGGTCAGGACAAGATCCGTCCTCTGTGGAGGCACTACTTCCAAAACACCCAGGGTATCATTTTCGTCGTCGACAGCAACGATCGCGACCGTATTGTCGAGGCGCGTGAGGAGCTCCAGCGCATGCTGAACGAGGATGAGCTGCGGGACGCCATTCTCCTGGTCTTCGCCAACAAGCAGGATCTTCCCGTATGTCACCCCTCGTCTCTCCGCTTATCGAAACCGACACTATTGCCAGTGTCCTTTTGCTAACTCCTTGTCCCTCCCATAGAACGCCATGAACGCTGCCGAAATCACAGATAAGCTCGGCCTTCACAGCCTGAGACAACGTGCTTGGGTATGTCCTTGCTTTTCCCTTCGTCTTCCTGGCGATTCCCGGTCTCGACGACAAAGCTGACCCATTCTCCCCTCCTATAGTACATTCAGTCTACTTGCGCTACTTCTGGTGATGGTTTGTATGAGGGTCTTGAGTGGCTCGCGACCACCCTGCGTAAGGCTGGTCACCAGTAAACTATTCATACCTGAGCAGACAAGAAATGAAGCCGCATGACGCCTTACGCCCACACCGTCCGGCCATGTCAGCCTACACTTCCACTTAATGGTTCGGTGGTACTTTGCAAGTTCTTCAGCACAATCCAATCGAGTAGTCCCATTAACTATCGGTCTCGCTCATTCTCCCTCGAACGCTACTAAATGCCATCGTCCGCCCCGTTTTGCCTCGCCTCCGTGGGGTGCCTGGTGTTTGTCTTTATGTTCTACGCCAGGACCGGATCGCATTGGCATCGGATCCTCGTCTCTTCCGACATCACCAAGCATATACTAGGCCACACACGCATTCCGGTCTCAGGACCAAGCACTTGTTATGCTGGAAGAATGGGAGCGGTGTCTTTGCATTGAGAAGTTTCTGTTGTACACTCTTTGTCTCGCGGCATTGACCAGAACTAGGTACCTACACTACTATCTGCCACGTGTTATGTATTCCCTTGTCTTTATTGCCAGTACAATGCGTAGGTAATTGGTTATACATCTATTAGATTATACTTGCCAATCAATTTGTGTTGCAAGGTGCTATCGATAAGCGCTATGGCCCGAGCTGGAACTTGCTAACATGGGTGGACGAGCTCTCCTGTGTTGATATGGTTCGGATCATCATCTCAGGCTGTCTTGAGCGTCGGTGACTCTTTTGCCTCCTTCGTACTTCTCCTCAGTATGTGGACTCCGCCTTGTGCCATAAATCTAGCGATGAAGATTTCGTGGCCCTGATGACGGCGGAATTACCTTTGCTGGTTGCCAACACTGACAGGACTTTGCTTACGGGAAGCGGGAGAAGGTCATGATGGGACATGGACCAGGTTATCCAAAGCAGTGTGCGCAGCGGTCAGCTGAGTCGAGGAATATAAAACAAGATGCATATTGGAACAATGAGCAACTCTATATATGCGTGACCCATAGCCCTAAAATTCCCGCGCCCATTACATGAGGGATATCCAACAACAGAAGACTCCCAACACCAGTACGCCTCGCCAAAAACAGTCTTGTGTCGAATGTTACTTCGTTCGTCGTATATTTCACGCGTTCGGATCCGACTGGGGTATCTCCACCTCCTCGACCTCTTCAACGGGGAGCACGACGTCCTTGACGGGATGGATGAGCATGGGGGGCAGACACATGCGGCCCTCGCCGCCGCGGAGGCCGCCGACCGTCTTCCCGTCCTTGCTGGGGTCCTCGACGAGCTCAAACTCCTCGCCGCCGTCGTTGTTGACCTTGAGCCCGAGCCAGCGGCGGTACAGGTTGGGCCCGAAGCCCGAGTTGTAGAACCACGTGAGGCCGCGGAGGTTGTGCTCGCGCTGGCCAAAGACGGAGGTGCGGGCGCCGCCGCTGGCGCCGTTCCTGCCGCCGTTGAGGACCTGGGCGAAGTACTCGGTCGGCCACTCCCGGTCGACGTACTGCGGGTGCGGGGCGAAGACGGCCTTGTAGCCGTGGTGGAGGGCGGTGGTCGCGGGCCACATCTCGGGGAAGGCAAAGTGTTTCTTGTAGGCCGTTTCGCGGTGCATCGTCATGAGGAGTCTGCGGGACAGGCGGGAGGCCGTGATGATGTGTGCTCGGCGAGGCGGGAGGGGCTCGGAGCGGTTGTTCTTGTTGTACCCCGTGATATCGTCGCCCAGGGTCCATGTTGTGCCGTCGGGATCGAAGATGGGATTCAGTGCGATGAGGTCGGCCTCTTCGCCAACGCCCCATTCGTACTTGTCCTTCTCCACGCTTGTGGGGGGCTCGGGATCGTTCTCCGTCTCAAACAGGTCATCTTCACTGCTGGGCCGCTCCGGTCCCCAGATAGGCTTGTCCACCTTGACGGGATCGCCGCGTCTGGGTCCCCGGGCCTCGCCCCAAGTGTTGTCCGGGGATGTCAGTCCCATCTCTATCTGCACGCGTGTCATTTGCCGGAAGTCCTCCCATGAGCCATGTACGCTGGGGATGTAGTAACGGGCGTTGCGTTCCCAGAGGTTCTTTCGCGGCTGCTCGCGCGCCCAGTTCTCCAGCTTGGAAAAGAGGTCGTAATGGTGTCCCGTGTAGCGGGCGTCCATCTCCCAAGACCAGTAGTAGTCATACTCGGGATGCCGATAGGCGAAAAACTGCATCGCCATGGATAGGCCACGGTACGCGCCATGAACTGGTCGATCGGGCCCTGTGCTGAACAGGTCGTGGATCCCCTGGTACAGGGACAACATCTGGGTCTGGGTCCACAGCGTCACGAGGCCTTGAAATTCCTCCGGGAAACTGTCCTTGATGCGCTTCTCGTAGGCCTCGTGGTCGGCCCAGATGGGATTGGTTGCGTCGTCCTTCACTTCGACCAGGAGATGGACATCGTAGCGGCCACCGGACGCCAGGGAGAGTTCCGAGATGATGGACCGGATGTTCATGATGTCCTCCTCGCGGAACGAGTATTCGTCCCAGGCCCGAATCACAAACGCCGTGCGAGAGAGTTTCTCTTCCGGGGCTACATCGATATCCTCGGCGTCTCTGCGTTGAGAGTGAGCCGAAGAGTTTGACGGGGTAACAACGGGTTCAGTGTCCACAGCAGTCACGCTGTCGGCGCTTTTGGGACCATCGTAAATGTAGAAGCCCCTTGTAGACGGCGTCCTTGGTGGCAAGGACTTGTACCGGGCCGCGTTGGCCTGATAGCATCGCCGTTGGGTGTCGGCCCAGTCGACCTTGGCAAAGTTCACTTTTCCATCCTTCTCCCAGACGCTCTCAGAGCCTTCCATCTCGCCGTACTCCCCGACCCCCAATCCACCAGAGCGCACGGAATAGCCCAAGCCGTAGGGTCCGTATCTGCCGTATCGTTCGTAGCAGATATCCTCGGGTAGACCGAGCAGATCGTACGAACCGAGGACATGTTCGGGGAAACCTTTTGGTCGACCCTCGTAGTATCGAATGGGCGGGACACGAACCTTGTTGTGGCGGTCAATGAAGCACTCCTGGATCTCTTCGGGCCGGGTCGTGAAGATGGAGCGGGGATGTTCAAAAGCCGGCTTGCTTTCGGGCAAACCCCTCCTCACGGCGTCATCAGCACCGTCTTCGGACGTCTCGGTTATGGTGGTGTTGAAGTCGAGCTCATCCAGGGGTAGCTCGTCCTGGGCGCGGGGGTACTGAGGAGCGACCTCCGAGAACGGGACTAGACTCCTAACACCGCCGTAATACCTCGTGAGGAACGGGAAGCTCTCCCATACGGGCGGCGGGCCCGGTGCTTTCTGGATGTTGCCTTCGGCTATTCTTCTATTTTCGCTCAGACTGGCGCGGACGAGAACGGTGATCATGAGGGCGATGAAAGCCATCAGGCCTAAACAGAGTAGTCGAATGACCTTATTGGGTAGGCGATACGATCGTATCCTGGGGGGTCCGTGAGGTGGGGCGACAGTTCGTTTGGGCAACATGGCGGCAGCGCTGGACCGGGAGGAAGAGGTCTGCCTTGAGGCACCGCTGCTCGGAGAGTATTCATCCGAGTAATCCGATGTATCGTCGGAGGGATAATAGTCTTCATCGTCATCTGACAGACGCTCCTTTTGGAGTTTCTCGTAGCGGGGAAATCTTGGTGTCCGCCCCTGTCGGGGACGGAGCGGATTCCTTAATAGACCCATGGAAAGTCGAGCTCAATTCGAGACCACCTGGTGAAGCCTTTGTTAGAGAAGCGTCGAACTGAGGATTTTGTTGAGACGAAGCTCTATGCTGGGGACACTCACAGCTTCTACTGCCTTGTCCGGGGTATACGTCGATCCCAGCCCGACGGCTCAGGCCCCGCGAATGCTGCCCGATCTGGCGGTGTCTCGGGAATTGAATCTTTACAGGACCGAAGTGGGTTTTTGGCGATTCTAGCCTGGGCGAGAGAATGAGACCGCGGCAGTGTCTGTGGAATGTTGCGAGGGTTCGAGGGGCAGCTGTTCTCCAGTTGAATGTTGACGGGGATTGTCAGGAATCGCGAGCAGTATCGTACTAAGAATTAGCTGGCGTAGTATTTTCCGTCGAAATATCAAGAGAGGTAGTGCAAAGCGTGACAGTTATTTCGTAGTCGTGGCCAAGGTAAGGGAAGCAAGAGGGATGGTGAAGGGCAAGGAACGTCCCTATTGGGGCATTAGCAAAGTCATGTTGAAACTGTGTACTTTGGTTGCTACGGGCAACCATGGTCCTAGCGTCGGTCAGCTACGACTGGCTCCAGGTGTGCCCATTTGTCTGAATCCGTGTGTGATTTTCCTCCTCTTCTTTGCCCGGTCGTCTGCTGCATTTCCCTACTTCGTACGCTTCCCGCGCTTTAGAAGAGAAAACGTGCTGGGGGTTGACTCCCTGTCTGCTCTCGTCTTGTGCATATAGCTGTTCATCGCATCTTCCTTGCCCAAAATCCTGTCAGCCCCCTTGCTTGGACTGCTGTTGACACATTATACATCGCATGCGTGCCTGCCAGGTGATGCTGTATCGGCTCTATTAGTCAAGGATCTGTCACCTGAAGAAAGTTCAACAAACAGCGTGAAAATACCTTTGAAACGCGAAGCCCGAATGGAGCGAAACGCGCTTGCTTGTGGCCCCGAAGGCCTCCGGGGATCGCTATGTTGTCCCCCGGCAAATAGACACACGTGGAGCTCAAGGTGTGGTCACCGGGCTGGCCCCAATTGTGAAATGCGAAGTATTTGAGAGCCGACACCAACAATGATGCGCCAATGGACACAGCATTCGCGGTCCACAGCGGGCGAGCCGCGGTGTAACGACTGCGCCCAAAAGACCAACATCAATACTACAGCCATGGGCAGGGCCCGAGTCCGCCTGTTTCGCACAGAGTTTAGAGAGTCCTACGACGAGGGTAAGACAGGACGACGGCAATCTTCTGCGCGAAGGAAGTACCAGGCACTAGGCTTGCCCCCATAGATGCAACGCTCAGTGCGACATCCTGTCCCTCGACGAGACGGCATCTCGAAGGCAGACGTGGCCAGGTCAGGCCCACTCAGATCACCGAGCAGGTCGGCCGGCTATGCGAGGATTTCCTGCTACCCGATCAAAAGACCTCAAAGGTGTAACGGCTTGCATCTGGCGAGCTGATTTTACGAAAGACCCGTTGGAGCCCCTCTGAGCCTTGTAGATACGAGCTCCCCCGGTGAAATACATGCGCTCATCATCTATGATAGGCTGAAGCCGCGTAAGAAGGCAGCGTGCCGTAGGAGAGAGGCTTCTCTTTCCACACTACATACACACATTCAATACAATCTATCGTTTTCCTTACACTCTTCTGCTCGCCTGCCCATCCCCTGCATCAGGGCGCTCACCGATAGCTCTCGAGAGACGCTTTCCGAAGCAATGTACATACGGAAGTGAGACAACAGATCCAATAGTTTCTGGGGGAAAAGATGGCGGTAAAGGGATGTGCGGGCTTGCAACGCCACTTGAAACGGTCGTTTCCCCACCCCAAACTTATTCGTACAACTGTCCACCTTTTGTTCTTGCTTGTCGAGGATGGAGAGCAGATCATGAATACTCTGATGGCCCTGGAAAGAAGACAACGCTGGGAGGGACCACGACTGACCTTCTCCTATTTTATGTGTGTGCTACTGTTAACAAAATGGCGGGATCCGATGAAAACCGCCTTCTTCGTCTTCGTGGGTTGCGTTTCCGGGGCTGGGGCTCCAGCGGACAATGAGTAGTCTGTCCGGCCGGCGCCGCCCTGGGCGGGTGTGGGGTGGAGGTTTGTGCGCCTCCATTCGTCACTGTGTTCCGGTGCCTGTTTGATAGGCCGGGCCCGGGACTCCATCGCACGGGCCGTACCCTCCTCAACCGCCTGGATCAGGATTTCGATCGTATCGTATGGCCTCTGTGCTGCAGTACCATCATTGCGTCCTCCATCGTTGCGTTTGCTGTAGTTGCTTGGGATCTCTATTGGGGTAGCTTTAGTCTTGGGTCGTTGCCCCTTGTGGCTGAGGTTCATTAGTCAGCGGTTGCGCTTTGTCCTAGGTTTTGTCTCCAACCGACGTCGTCTCTACACCGCCCACCCCATCACGTGGACAATCTCCCTCCTCCCTCACCGACGCTCCACGTAGCGTCTGTCATACTCGTATCATCTTCCCCCCGACAGTGCCTCAACCCAACGTCATGGTGCGGCTCAACGCCAACGGGACCGCACCAATTCAAGTGTGGGGTTTACTCTTGACAAGTGACAAACGCAAAAGCGTTGCTACTCATCAGTCCAGAACCTCCATTCCGGTTCTTATCCGTATGGTCTCCTTCGCCCGGTTGCCCTGCTACCGACTCGGTCGTTCTGTGGCGTTCTCATCAGACCTCTTCCGAAATCCACTGTTCCGCCGATACGCCCTTTTATTGATCGGTTGACCCCACTTGGCCTCGTCTGGATTGCCAACTGCCGCTCGTCGGTCAGGAGTAGCGTAAAGCTTGGAGCAAGGGATCACGATTGCTTCCATTCCTAGCCACTGGCGTTTGACGCAGATCAACGTCACTTGATCCCCTTCAGGTTACTTCCAGGGCCCCCAACATCTGACCTACTGATCCAGCCCTATTCAGACCCCGCAGGCCTTTGTGAATTCCACGATACTCACCTCTCGTGTAGGCCTTCAATCCCGCTACGACTGGACTCTGTTCTCGTTCCTTTCCCGTGACCAACCACTACCCCGTGCAGCCCCTTTCGTGTTCGGCCGTCTTCGTCATACTTGGATTTGAGACTGTCTTAACAATACCCGGGTCGTCTTTTTTGCCCACCTTCCTTCCCTTCTCCCCCCATCTTCCATACGTTCGCTACAGCTCCTTTATTCGACACCTCCATTTCCCATGGGGTGCATCGACTATGACCGTCTCATCCTGTACTACGATTCAACTCGAGCAACCAAAACCACCTGTCAACCCGCAGGTCTTGGGCTCTGACGTCGACCAGGTTGCCGCCACCTATGTTCTCAAGCAAAGGCCCATCTCCGTCACCCTGGACGGGCCTGCCATTTTCAGCCTGACCGCCGCCCTAGTCCTCATCATCCACTTTGTCAAACGGCCCATTGCCGAGATTTTGGTCGCCCTTGTGCCCATCTTGCTCCTGATCCACAATGACTACAACAACTTCATCGGTCTCGGCCCCGGTGGCACGCCCGCGACATTCCGAGGCTACATCAGGATAGCTTGGCTCCGCCTGTGGGCTATCCGAGACCCCTTTTCCCCCCCGAAACCCGACCCGTCCCGCCGTCCCGAACGAGGCATCCTCCACGAGTCTCCGCTGCCGTATCGCCCGGGACCCCGGCCCATCGTTGCCGGCATCGCCCCGCAGAGGCAGCTCGACCAGCACGGCACCCACCAGCACTACCGCGCCCTCCGCCGCACCCTCGAGAACCTAGCCCGAAGCCGCTTCCAAAAATTCGGCACCGCCCGCTCCTGCCTGGAGAAGCACGGCCTTGCCCTGTTCGCCCGCCACCCCGTCAACGTCACCTGCAACGGCGAGGTGTGCCACGTCCACGACTCGGACCACTCCCTTCACATGAACCTGCACCCGGACGACATCGCCGAGGTCTTGGCCAAAGGATGGGGCCAGAGGCACCCGCTCGCTTGCAAAGGATGGTTCGGCTCTATGCCTGTGCCGGAGGAGTTTCTCATGGTCTATGCACCTAGAGGTGAGTCTACCTTGGGACTGAACGGATAACCCGTTCCCTTTTCTCCATCGCCGACTTTTCTTTCTTACGAAGACGAGCGCGTTGTTGACGAGAACACCTACCAACCCTCCTTCAGATGACCTCGAGCTGCAGATCGTGTGCCGAATCATTGAAGCCGCCGTATGGTTCGTTATCGCCGACAGGGAGAAGCTGGACGTACTAGACACGGCGAATACCGACGGGATCATCAGAGCAGTTGGTGGGAGCTTGTAATACTTTGAATGTAAAAGGGATTCCTCGTACTGCGGGTATTCCTATGTACTGTACTGTACTGGTACCCAATATCAACCGCTGGTCCCATATACCCGGCAAACACCTGGGTTTAGGAATATCTAGTGCATCTAGCTAGGTAGCCAGCCTGACCGTGTCTCGCCGAAAAAGAAATAACGCGTATTAGTTTTACATGTTACATAACTGGAATCCCCAGCCGTGGCCCATGCATAGGAATTCTTCTTATGCGTAAAGAGGATAATAGTCCCTAGGCCGAATTTCCGGTCGTGCTCCAACGTCCCATCCTCCTGGGCTGCGACCAAGGTCTTATTCCGAATCGGAGTCTTGTTCGTCCTGGGACCTCTTATTTGACCTCCGGTACCGCTCCCGCCCCGTCGCAATGGATGCCTCGACAGTGCGCCCGGCAAAGCTCCGCCCGTGCATCAGTTGCACGCACGCCTCCGCCGATTCGGGCTCCCGGAACTTGACGGACACGACGCCCTCGGGCTCGTCGTCGAACAGCACCACATTAGTGACGGTGCCCAGCTTGGCGCACTCCTCGCGCACATCCTCTTTGATCTCCAGCAGCGCCGCCGGGTCCTCGTCCAGCTCCTCCAGGGTGAACATGTGTTTCAGTATAACCACTTTATTCCAGCGGGATGACCCACCTGCCGCGGCCAGGTAGGAAGGCTCATCGTCGCTCCAGTCGCCCAGTCTCGCGTGCATCTTCTGCGTCTTCTTAATGATCCGCTGCCTGTCGCGCTCGCTGCCCCTGGTCCTGTTCGGCCGCTCTTCGCCGTCGCCCTTGCCGTTGGCGCCGGCGTCCCCGTCACCGGCATCCGCATCCGCGTCGTACCGCATCCTCTTGTAGCTCGAATCGGCCGCCTGCACTCGCATTTTGCCGCTTCCGAGCCCGGTGCTTGACATTCGAAAGTCCGTATCGTCGAGAAGCATGATGGCCATTTCGACGCTCTGCGGCTTGAAAAATACCACTAGCGCGTCGCCCTTGAACCGCCCTTCACTGTCCGTATACATTTTGATGCGCGGCCGGCCGCTGTCGATCTCCTCTGCCACGACGCCCGCTTTGCGGGAGAAGACCTCGTGGACCTCATCGGCTGTCGCGTCGGGAGGGAGGCCTGTCACGTACACGGCCGTGTTTTGTCGAGGTTGTGGAGGTTGCCTGGGCCTCCTGCTTGGTCTGGCTGGTCTCTTCTTTGTGCTGCTGTCGCCTTCCTATATTCCGCGCGGGGGTCGCATGGGCCCCAGGTTAGGTTAGTGTCTCTGTCCTGTTCGTGTTTGTCGCTTGCTATTCTCCCGCCTCTCGTCCATGCCATCCGGCCATGCGGCGAACTCTCCATGGCTTGACAGACCAACAACGAAGCACTGAATTGGCGAGAGAGAACGCGGGAAGGAAAAGCCCAAAGGTATCTCCACATGTCCTTAAGCGGCCCGGGATGAAGAGAAACGTCACGGTGAACGGATATAGCACAAGACAGCCTGTCCCGGCTAAGAGGCGCAGCTTACCTCGGTTCCATGGGACGGTTCTTTTCGTTTCCTGGACATTGTGTCGCCCTCATTCTGGGCTCCTCCCATTCGCTTAAGGTGTTGCGCTTCGTCCCCATCAAGGGGTTCCTCCTCTGCGAGCACCCATCGGCCTGACGAGGCATGGAACTCGAACTCGGTACCATCATCGTGGACAGCTAGATACTTGTTGTCGAGCCTCGAGTATGATATTCGATCATCTTGATCGAATTTATCTACAGATGTAGGCAACGGAGGTTGGAATTCGACCATGGCTGAAATTTCTCTTGAAGCCAGAAAGACCTGTTTGTTGATAGAGGAACGCCTACAGGTTACAGAACACTCGAGGAAGGGAAGAAACAGAGCTATTGGCTCGTGTTTCTCCCAAGAACTTGAATTGATCCCCTCAGAGTGACGAACGACTGGTTTGGTTGGTGGACATGGTAAGGCGGTCGGTCCACTTTGCTGTGCACTGTACGAACAGTACATCGTACACAGTACGGATACAGTACAGAGGTACGCCACTCAAGCTCCCTCCAAGATACGAAGTACACTACTACTTCGTATGCATTCGTAATTTGTTCGTACGTTAAGAAAGGGAATGTCGCGAGATGAATTGTTCCACGAGGATTATTCACAAGTAAACAGCGTCATCGCATACCCTTTCCTGAGACATGGCATTTCAGTTGTAGATTTCACTCTATCAGATTACCGAAGCAACCTTCCCCGAGATCCCTGATCTTGCTGCCACTCCAGCAGCAGCTCTTACTACAGCCACATCAAACAACCTCTTCCGACCTATGGCTTTCACTGCTCTTCCTCTTCCTTGACTGTCGTTTTCACGCCCTCGACAAAGGCTTCCACGGCCTCTCCACCGCCCAGTGGCATGCCTCCGCCCCGAATGTAACCGCCGTTGGCCACCTTCACATTGAGAGCTTCCGCAATAGTGGGGAGCCCACCGTCCTGAATAGCCACGGTGAGGCTGCCCAGAGCCTGGTGAAACTGTGGACTCCTAAGGACCTTCTCCAAGAGATTCTTCTTTTCGGCCAGGCTTAGAGACGCCTTTGCTGCCGCTGTCGCCTCCGCAGACGGCTCAACATCTTCCGAATCCCCAGACCCGGTGGCAAGAACCAAGATGGTAGGGGGCAAGAGATCTAATAGATTGTCGATGTAGGCCTCTGATGCCGATGCGATCATGGGAATGGTGGTTTCGCTGGGCAACAGGTGGTTAAGGTAGGGGTACGGCTTGTCGGCAGTTTCCTGCCCTCCAGACTGCGAGCTGTTCAGACCAGCGTTCCCCTGCAGCGACTGTAGAAAATTCCGTACAACAGCATCGGCATCAGATACAGGAGCGGTGCGAGCCCCGTCGGCCGCTCTAATATACCCGTTAGCCAAAGGCACAAGCATGGCGGCGCTGAGGTGTCTCGATACCATGGAAGAAATATTCGCCCTGAACCACGATTGATATGGGATATGCTAATAAGTACAGCCATGCCACTTTATTTAGGCAGTTGTCTTTTTCTTTCTCGTTCTTTATCCCCTGGTTCTTTCTGGGATCGCATCGACAAAAAGACACCAAAGCACCCCATTTACTGCATGGGCAGTCGAGTCGGGCAGTTGGAAGATTGACCTACGCTCGAGCTCCGTCGCCTCCGCCTTCTCTGGCTTCCTCGCCTTCCTCTCGAATGTCGCCTCCTGTCGCGCCGGGACCGGCACCGCCATGGCCTTCGACATCTTCCATGGTCTCGTCGTCGTCATTGTCGCGTCGGTCGTCAACATTGCGCACTTGCGACAGCTCTTGTGTAATGTTCACTTCTTCGCCTTGCAGTAGTCTGTTGACAATATCGCCAATTTTCTTGTCGCGCGGGCTGAACCAGGTCGGATCTCCGTTGCTGGACTGGGGCTTGGACTGCAGCCAGAAGAAGTGGCGTGATGACGACGAGGCAAACTTCAGGACAAAGATGCGACCGTTTGTCTTTGCGGAAGACTGGTCGGCCCATGTATAGGGAACAAACTGGCCGTCTGTGGGAACCATGACTAGGTCGAGGTCGGGTTCGGTCATCGGAGCGCTTCGCTTGCGCCAGCAGAAATGGATTAGGTCTACCACACCATTAGCATGAACAAGGTGCCTGTTCGATCGAAATGCAGAGAGAAAACGAACCATCGTCAGAGTAGAGATAGATGTAACCCGGAGTCGGGAGTGGCGTCACCTTCTTCTCGTCACTCTGCTCCTACATGGATATTAGTTGAGCCATGCTTTGGACATGTGCAGGCCAAAAAGGAAACGTGAACTTACATCGTTGAATTCACAGGCGCCAGCCTTGAATGTGATGAGAGGGGCAATCGACATCGTTACAGGTGGAAATGCGGATCGGAAAGTCGAGAAAGGCTAAACGAGCAGGGTAACGGAAAATGGACTATGAGGTGTTGAGCTGAGCAGGAAAATGAACATCCAGTGCCTCGAGGTGTGTTCCAAGGTTGACGATATTGGAGCTCAAACGGAGTTACGTAGAGCTCTGTGCCTAGGTACCTGAGGTGTGTAATCCGGCCCAGCAGCAGTTTCCCTTGCAGGTCTGTTCTCGGGCCGAAATCTAATCCGAGATGAGACGCGTCGGAGGCGCACGGGTGGGGCGGGAAGTGACAAGGATTCCGAGTTCTGTCCTGTTCGTGTTTGGAAGAGCGGGGTGGTCAGTAACGAGATGAGGGGCCCGTGCTGTGAAAAAAAAAGAGGAAGTAAAAATTTCCCAGCCCCCCCACCTCCAATCTCTCCTTACTACAACACCTTTATATTCTCTCTCTCCCAGTATTTCCCCTTCCCAGATTCCTCCTCTCTCTTTTTCTTCCAAAGATACCTCACTTCTTAACAATGGGCTTCGCCGACCTTCTCACCGACGCTGGTGCTGCCAGTACGTCCTTGCGACCTCCAGCGACTTCTCTTGATCGTTTGCTAATTGGAGATTAAGCGCTCAACGGCTGGCTCACCGAACGTTCTTACATTGTCGGGTAAGTTGTTTTTGCCTCTGATTCTATTATGTCTTCGCAACCCTTGCCTAGACTCCATGTCTGGCTCGGAGCGTATTCTCGGCACTCTGATGAGAAATTATGGTCCGTGTTTCTGAGCGGACTCAAGACCCGCGAACTGAAGTCACAACCCAGCGTTTCACGCAACTCTGATCCTCTGCCTTTTGATTCTTTTTTTTTTCTCTTTTTGCCAATGCAATAATGAGAACTGCCTGACTGACAATCTGGTTTCAGCAACTCGCCGTCCCAGGCCGATGTCGCCGTCTACAAGGCCCTGACCTCCTCTCCCAACGAGGAGAAGTACCCCCATGCCGCCAGATGGTACAAGCACATCGCCACTTACGAGGGTGACTTTGCTACCCTGCCCGGCGATGCCACCAAGCCTTATTCCGTCTACGGCCCTGAGTCTGGCGAGGCTACCCTGAACCCTGCCAAGGCTGCTGAGGAGGAGGAGGATGACGATGTCGACCTGTTCGGCAGCGACGATGAGGAGGAAGACGAGGAGGCTGCCCGCGTCCGCGAGGAGCGACTTGCCGAATACAGGAAGAAGAAGGAGGCCAAGCCCAAGCCTGCCGCCAAGTCCATTGTCACTATGGACATCAAGCCCTGGGGTGCGTCGTGATTCCGTCAGTTGCTGCTTGAAAGATTGAACTTGTGACTAACCGGACTCTAGACGACGAGACCGACATGGCTGCCCTTGAGGCCGCAGTGCGTGGCATCGAGAAGGACGGCCTCGTCTGGGGTGCCTCTCAGCTCGTGCCCCTTGGCTTCGGTATCAAGAAGCTCCAGATCAACATGGTTGTTGAGGATGAGAAGATCG
Organism: Sodiomyces alcalophilus JCM 7366; assembly: GCF_042370955.1. Lineage (NCBI taxonomy): Eukaryota > Fungi > Ascomycota > Sordariomycetes > Glomerellales > Plectosphaerellaceae > Sodiomyces > Sodiomyces alcalophilus. The sequence continues at coordinate 1,053,833 of NW_027263533.1, forward strand.
GCGTCAGCGAGCTCCAAGAGGAGATCGAGGAGTTTGAGGACTACGTCCAGTCCACCGATATTGTAAGTCGTTCTCTTGCATAACTGTCCATCTTGTACACGTACTAACATGACAATCCTTCCAGGCTGCTATGCAAAAGCTCTAAGTATATCCAATCAACGAATTGGAGGCATGACTGGTTTATGAGGCATGATGGTTAGGGGACATGGGCACTGGAAGGGATTGGGCGGCACGGTTTTTCAGGTAACCCTGGGAGGGTTTTATGCGGAACGGCACGGCGCCTACCATAGACTTCCACGAACATGAAATCATGAATGGAAATACAACGATAGGCAACTACATGGAACTCGGGTCAGGCTGGCTAGCCAGTGCCTTATGAGAAAAAATAGTATCAGCTCGTCATGTCGAGCTTGAATGATCAATGCAATGCACATACTCGATACTCGCATGAGTGAGGCCATGACTCCGGTGTCGGACTATTGTTCCCATTTATACAGCCGCGGTTCGACCCGTACTCATCAATGTAATCTCAGTCATGCACCCGGCAGGTCAGTGATATGTCGACGTAAATTATTGACGCCATTCGGACTGCTCCTTGGCGTTTTCAGTCAGTGGGTGTTACTCTCTCCTAACACCCACAGTATTCCGAAAAACGCTAGTACCATTGCTCTACGTGGGCTCCAACAAGTCTGCATCGCATTTTTCATGTAGCATTGTCAAAGACGGTACGATGCATCCACGAACACCTCAACGGCCTTCAGCAGCGTAGAGCATAATGGATTCCTGGAACATCGGTAGCCAGCCGCAGTTTTTTCCACCTACAACTATTTATTCTGTAGTTGGATCGTTGCCATTACTCCTGAAGATCCAGCAAGCTGTTGGGTTATCGAACGGGACTTTCCGTGGAGTTTCTTTTCCTTCTCCAGTCTCTACCCAGCGCCCTGCAATGACCTTTTGGACATGTTCGTTGTATACACCAACATCTTCGAGTTTCGTGTCTCCTCTCCGTGGACGGTCGGTATGGTTCGGCATTTGGCACACTTGCCCACTCGTTGGAAGTCAGAATACTGATACGTATGATTCTGCGGTCCAGATGCTAATACAGCACACGAGCTCGAAGCTTAAGAAAGGCCATAAACACCCGTTCCACTAAGGCGGCGCCTGTCCCATCCCATCCCCTCACTCTGGTACGATAAACTTAAAGCTCGATAACGGAAGGCATGAAGCATTATATTGAAATTCGAGTTGATGTGGACTTGTATGGATGGCCCGTATCCGCAGGCTCAATTCCATGTGGTCTCTACTTAACATACAAGATTATATCATCCACAATGAGGTTGCGACCTTCGCGTTTATCAGATGGGCATACTTCGTACTTGCTTCAAAACTATTACTGAATTTCCCGTCGTGATGCCACCTTCGGCACAAGTCGTTCAGAGCCGACAGGAGGTGGTGGGTCAGGGCGGTGAGCACTATTTACCCGATTAGGGTGCTGCCAAAACGGATCTCCTGGATGTACCTTGGGTACCTAAACAATTGTACCTTGGGTGTGATCGTGATTGAGGGGCATATTCTTCGCGAACAACTGCTTTCCCACGAATCCTGGAAGTGAACACCAAGCCTTCGCCGTGCTTCTCCAGCTCATCCTCGCCTGCATGTCCGCGCAGCTGCCGTTGGCGTAGTCGAAAGGGACCTTGGTCGGACATCCCAGATGTATGGCGATTTAGGGAACAAGTTGGTTCGACAAACCCGCACGCACACACACAGTCGGCCCTTGGTGATATTGGCTAACGCGCTCCCAGGTACAACATGCCAAGCGGATACAGAACCTCGCGCACCTTCCGCCCTACCAACCCGAAATTGTACGCGCCGTGACGCGAGAAGTCCGGGACCTGGACAAAGATGTGACGGAGCTCCTCGAGCCATTCCAAGGCTCATTCGATCCCTCGGCGGACCAAGCGACGGCGTGCACGCTCCTCGTGAACCATCTCTCGATGCGGAGGAACAAGCGGTGCCTCCTGGCCTACCATCGGACGCGGACGGACAAGCTGGAAGAACTGGTGTGGAACGGCGTCGACGTGCTCGATCTGCGCGGGCAGCAGGTCCGGGACAATGACTCGGGAGGCCACGCGGGAAGTAGGCTGGCCAGCGGCGACGGGGCAACGAGCAGCCTCAGCCCGCAAGAAGAGGAATATGTCAGGCAGTATGGGGACCTGCTGGCGGCCTACAAGGGACAGTGGACGGACATTGACTTGACGGGAAGCTTGGAGCCGCCGCGGGACCTGTTCATTGACGTTCGGGTTTTGAAGGATGCTGGGGAAATCCAGACAGAGTATGGGTACGTGCTGTTCCCGTTTCCCATCGTTTCATTCCTGTTACCTCCGCTATCTTCGTCCCTACCTAAGCCGAGTCCGAGTCCACGTTTTAACTTTATGAATGACAGTGCCATCACCCTCACTAAGAACAGCCAATTCTATGTCCGACAGGGGGATGTCGAGCGGTTGATAGCCCAAGGATACTTGCAAAAGCTTGACTAAAGAACAGATCATGACGCGCGCGCTGTATAAAGTCCATTGAATAAGAGTGCGGTCCGGGGTTGATGGTCTAAGGTAGCCAAGCGTCTTTCACTGTGATGCGATTCCAGCGTACTCTGTGAAGGGTTTAACCGACGCAGGAGTTGGGCGAGTGTTGCGCTAGCAGCCTGCATGCTCCCGTCGGCTGACATGCAGAACATTGACTGGGACCGGACCTGCGCCTGGCACGATTACCGGATTGCGATCGGTCTGAAGAAATACCGACGAATTAAGGTCAGCTTTTTATCGTCCTATTTCTTCAAATCAGGTTTGAACCGTGTTACTATAGTCATACTAATGTAATTGGCATTTTTAATTGAGATATGTCCCTCGACCGCAGGATTGATACTCGAGTTGCAGGACTTGGTATTCTGGACGGTTTACTGTACCTAGGTACGTACCAAGATACTTGTTACTGCAGTGCAGGACATCAATGAAGTACCTACCTAATAACTCGGGCTCCCCTAACGTAACGCAATACACGATGTTGATGGACCCGCCCAGGAAGAAGCCACATGGAAAAGAAGATGGAAAAGAAAAGAAAAGGGCATGACGCAATGGAAGCTTAATGCGTTACGGCCGTGCGGGGCCTGCTGAATGGTTTGGGCCTAGCTTGCTGCATATTGGAGCCACGGACAGAAATTCTGTCGGGATCCGCTATAGGTAGCTAGGTAACTTGCTGTACTTAGTATATCCGGATGATTACCGATGTGAAGACATCCATCCATCAAAGCTGCCTCATACGCCACCCCGTAGAACTCTATCTTATCGTTCCCTCTAATACCTAGGTACTTGCTCTCGTCTATCAATTTCTCGTTTATCAGTAGCCAAATTGTGGTGATGGTTCTGTTATCCGGCCTGCGGCTCTTCATTGCGGATCTATCTGGAGAAAAAAATCATCTCACATCTTCTCATTCACTCCTAGTCCCTATTCGAGGTTTGACTTGACTTGACTTCCCTTGGCTCCGCTAGCTTAGCAGGAATTAGGAAAAGAGAAGGAAAATCGTAGGCTTTCTGCCAGACATTTCCCCTGGCGCTGCCTGTGACGACTAACATCTGCGCCATTGGCCCATGATATGTCAATATCGCCATGTCCTCCCCGTCCGGCTCTACTCCATGGCGAAGGCGGGCCTCGTCCCTGACGTTCCACTGGCCCGGGTCTTCACCTGGGCCTGGACGTGACAACGCAGACACATCGCCTGTGGGAAGCCCTTCTCACAGCCCGTCTCACAGCCTTCATCCGCCAACGGCCGATGCGTCGAGGTCATCGGCCATCTTTGCCTCTTCTGTACCGAGAGAACCCATCCGATCCTTCATTCACAGTTCCCTTAGGGATGACCTAGGTACGCCAGCCTTCCTTTTCAAAGCTCTTCCCAGGTCCTTAGTTGGTCCAGGCATTGTAGGAATCATGTTAACCGTGAGAGTAGGCCCTGCCCATATTGCTGAGGATGCCCGTAGCGTCCGTGAAGATACCGCCGAGTTGGCCTCGTATCTTCTATCCGACAAGAGAACTATTCCACAAGCTCCCGCCTTCTTAAGTCGTCGACGCTCCCAGACGCCACTGCCCCCGCCTCAGCTTCGGACTGGGACCCTCACTCATGAGACCCACGACCATGTCCCTGCCGCTGGCCCGGAACACCCTCACTATACCTCCGACGCAATCGTGGAGGTTTCCGAGCCCTCGTCTCCCGCCGAAGAACAGCATTGGGCTGAAGGCGGGGTTGGAGAAGGCGTCCCTGACGAAAGCCCATCCATATTGACTACCCTGCTGCGCAAGTCTCCTCCCCAGTCGCGCCAGGGCACATCGCCCGAACGTCACGCTTCCGATGAAGGGTTGACTGTGCGCAAGCGCTCACGTTCGCGCGAGAGGAATGAGGAACAGCTGCACCCAGAGACTGTCGAAGAAGAATCGAGCGAACACACGCCCCTCCTCAAACGCCAGCCTTCTGTCGAGACTCACTACAGCAATGGGAGGGGCACTCTACCCGACGTCGAGAGCCAGAAGAAGCCCGAGCCACCTAGGCGATGGCGGGGCAGGATGAGGAAAGTTGGGCGACGCGTCCAAACTTGCTGCGTACATGCGGCCAGGGCTGCTACGAATCCCAGCATCTGGACGCCCAAGGCGCTTTGGCGAAATTTGGTGGTCACCCCGGCTTCCTGTCTGCCGGCCGTCGTGGTTGGACTGTTGCTCAACGTTCTCGATGCGCTATCTTACGGTGAGTCGCCTTGCGATGAGGTCGAATCTATGTCTCGGTTGGATTAGGGGCTAACGCTGGCTACTCAGGAATGATCCTGTTCCCCCTGGGCAAGCCCATATTTTCCCATCTTGGCTCTGCTGGAATTTCCATATTCTACGTGAGCACCATCGTCTCCCAGCTCATATTTTCGGCTCGCAGCAAATTCAAGGGTGCTGTTGGATCAGAGTTGGTATGTCTTCTCGCCCTCTTTGTGCGTTAAATCCCTATCGCCGGGTCTTTGCTAATTCCTGGGCTCAGATTGAAGTTGTTCCCTTCTTCCACAATATGGCTCAAACCATCACCGACATTGTTGGTGAGGACCAACCCGACGCCGTCATTGCCACAACCATCACGTCCTACGCCCTTAGCTCGGTAATGACAGGAAGCGTTTTCTACCTCATGGGCCAGTTCAACTTTGGCTACATGGTCGGATTTATTCCCAGGCACATCCTCATCGGGTGCATCGGCGGCGTTGGTTGGTTTCTTGTTGCCACCGGCTTCGAAGTAACAGCTCGCTTGAGTGGCAGCCTCGAATACGACCTGGAGACGTTGCGCAAACTACTCCAGCCCGACACGGTTCTCCTCTGGGTCTTCCCTTTCTTGCTGGCCGTCGTCCTCTTCTACGGCCAATCCAAGGTGACCTCAAAGCACTTCCTCCCCCTCTACATCATCGCCATTCCCGTCATATTCTATTTCCTGGTCGCTGTCATAGAACCCCTGAATGTCGACCGCCTCCGTGACAACGGCTGGATTTTCCATGGCCCGCCGGCAGACGAGCCCTGGTGGTATTTCTGGACATTGTACAGTGAGTTGCGCCCTGACGGTTCCCCCTCCCCCTTTTCTCGCCTGTTTGAAATCACTGACGAACGGAAATCAAAGAATTCCACCTCGTGCGATGGGATGCCGTGGTAGATACAGTACCGGCCATGCTGGCCCTCACGTTCTTTGGAATTCTTCATGTCCCGATCAATGTGCCCGCTTTGGCGTTGCAGACGGGAGAGGATCACGTAAATCTCGACAAGGAGCTCAAGCTCCACGGCTATTCCAACTTGCTCTCCGGGCTTGCAGGCAGTATTCAGAACTACCTGGTCTACGCCAACACCGTCTTCTTCATGAGGTCTGGCGGTGACAGCCGTCTCGCCGGCTTCATACTGGCAGCGGCGACCTTTGGCGTCATGACGATCGGGCCGGCCACCATTGGGTACATACCTGTTATGATGGTCGGAACCCTCATCTTTGACCTCGGCTTCGAACTTTTGCTAGAGGCCGTGTGGTTGCCCAGGAAGAAATTGAAGCTGGCTGAATATCTGACGGTAAGTGAGCCTTTTATTTTCACCAAACTCTTCCAGGCAATTTTGGAGAAGACGCCGCTGCTAACACATACTGTCGCAGGTGATAGCTATTGTGCTCATCATGGGCATTTACGACTTTGTCATTGGAATCGGCGTAGGCGTTTTGCTTGCTTTCGTCTCCCTGATCATTCAAACGTCCAGGGTACCCGCCGTCCGAGCAAGCCACAGCGGCGAGGTTGTGGGATCAACCGTGCGTCGGAACCCTTCTCAGCAGCGGTATCTGCAGCAGGCCAGGCGGCAAATCTACATTGTAAAATTGACGGGGTACCTGTTCTTTGGGACTATTGTGAGCGTGGAAGAGAAAATCAGGACGTTGATCGAGGACGACACCTTCTCGGAGCGACCCATCAAGTTCCTGGTGCTGGATGTGTACCACGTCACCGGGCTGGACTATTCCGGGGGGGAGGCATTCAACACCATCAGCCGGTTGCTGGATAACAAGGGGGTCATTCTCATCATCAGCGGAGCCGACGCGGAGAGTGACCTGGGCCGCACCTTGCGGGCAGTCGGCCTCGGCAAAGGATCCGTCGAAGTGACTCTGCTTCCGGATCTCAACTCGGCGCTGGAGAGTTGCGAGAACGAGCTTCTCAAGACGCTGTACGCCAGCGAGGAAGAGTTCCACGGAGATGGCCGCAACGCGCCGTCGTCCAGTTTGGACGTACCGATAAAGCCGGGCATCGGGTCCTCGCCGGAAGTCGTGGTCAACTCGCCGCGTCAAAGCCACTTGCACGAAGCCGCCAAGGACGTGCTGAGCAGCACGGAAACGTGGCGCGGTGCCCGGTGGCGGAGCTTCAAGGAGCCGCTCCGGCTCATGTTGCAGATCTTCCAGAGCGTCAGCAAGCAGAACGAGGACTTTTGGTTCCGGGCGACGCCGTACTTTGTCCGCCGGGAGTACACGACGGGGACGGTGCTGTTCCGGCGGGGCGACCCGGCCAACGGGTTCTACCTGGTGGAGGAGGGTATCCTGCGGGCCGAGTACGACTTGCCGCAGGGCTGGTTGGCCGAGAGCATCGTGGCCGGGACGACGTGCGGCGAGCTGCCTTTCTTCTCGGAGACGGACCGGACGGCGGACGTGGTGGTGGAGAGGGACTGCGTGGTCTGGCTGATGGACAGGGACGGCTGGGGCAGGTTGCAGAAGGACGAGCCGGAGGTTGCGCGGGAGCTTTTGCGCATCTCGTTGAAGCTCACGAGCGAGAGGATGAGCTCCATTACTTCGTACACGCTGACGATGGCGGGGTGATGGACGAGGGTAGGTTTGGGTTGCGGTAATTTGCTTTGCGAAAGTTGAATGACGAGTGTCGAATAGAGCAGCAATGTTTCAGTTTGAAAGGGAAAAGGCATTGGAGGCCATTCGAACCTATTGTATCTTCTTTGCTCTACATGTGGGACACTCAAGTCAATATTCCCAGAACGAGCCGCTCATGTACTCCCGTGGGAACCCAACCAGGGCGAGTATTCCATTATTATCATTAAAGCTATGAGGTGCTTGAGGGTATCATGCAATATTCCCGGGGATCACTCGACGCAGGCTCGTTAAACGACTCCCATACTAATCGAAATGCGCAGCATCAACTTACCAAGGCTGTCCTACATCATAACGTAGACAACGCAAGCAGCGACAACCGCCCAAGTCCGCATGGCGACAGCCGAGCTCCACGGCAAGCCCGCGCCACCGGTTGGACCGGTTGGACCACCGCCCTGATCGGCGGCAGCCGTGAAGGACAGGACGCACGACTTGCCCATGGCCAGAACATCGCCGGCGGCATTGGTGGCCTTCATCTCGGGACACGAGAACCCTCTGCCGTGGCCAGGTCCGCTGATCGTCGTCGAGCGCGTCAGGGTGGTCGTGGTGGTGCGCGTGGCCCACACGATACTCGTGTACGTCATGAAGGGCGTGCAACCCGCCTGGCGCGGCAGGAGGGCATTGGGCGCGGGGGTGGTGTCGGGGTCAGGTTCGCGGGCGAGGACGGCGGCAGCGGCAGCGGTGATGGTAGTGGGTGGGTTGTATTTGAGGGCGCAGTTCTTGGCCAGTTCGAGGGTGGCGCCCTCTGTATTGGTGGCGGTCATGGGAACGCAGGTAAAGAGAGGGGCGTTGTTGGTCTGGGGGGCAGGGTCGCTGGTGCTGGTGACGGTGTGGTACACGGCGGTGTTGAAGGTCATGGTTGCGGTGCTGGTGGTCGTTGGTATTGGGCAGGTCTGGCAGTAGCCGTCCGAAGCGCAGTAGCCATGAGAGTAACAGCACTGGTGCCGGCAGCAGGTGGTGTCGTTGTCGCAGGCGCCCCTCTCGCAGCAGGTCTGGGTGTTTGGGTTGCGGCAGTAGCCGTTGGGGCAACACTCCTGGGAGCGGCCGCAGGCCCAGACGGTACCGGGACCGGTGCAGCAGGTCTGGGTGTTCGGGTCGTAGCACTTGGAGTTGCCGCAGCGTTTCTGTCCGGCGGGGCAGCAGCCGCCGCCGACGCAGTCCCAGCCGATGGGGCAGACGATGTAGTCGCTGCAGCACTTCTCGCTGGACGGGTCGTAGCAACTGGTGGCACTGCACTTTCTCCTGTTCCCCGGGCAGCAGTTACGGGGTGGTACGCATGTGTCGCCGTTGGGACAGCACCATGTGCTGGTTGAACAGAGGTCTGCAGAAGGGGAAAGGGGATTATTATCGTCGTCGCCAGCGGTTCATGATGTCTCTGGGAGGGACGGAATGTCCGCTGTTGAACGTACAGTATCCTGGGTCGCATTGGCTCTGCCTTGGCATGAGAGCAAGGGGCCCCAGTCCGTTAGAGGCCATGTCCATGGCGGGCATGACGGACGAGTTTGCGCCGATTTCTGGCACGAGAACATCGGTGAGCTGCGACTCGGACGCATCGATTGTGAATAGTAGCTCTATGGCGAGCTGCGGTATCTGGTTGGCACATGACGGACGGGCTGCAGCCCAGAGGGCAAGGACGAGGACGGCCGGGAGTCGAAGCATGGCAGGCGGCGCGTTTCGTTTTCTTCCAAGTCGAGGGGCTTGGTGGGGAAGACGAAGGGAAGACGGAGACGACCTGTTGCGTGGTTTTGTCGAGCCTCGTTTGTCCGACTACCTACATGTTTAAAAGCAAAGGACAGCCGGGGGAAATGTGTAAATACATAGGGGGAAACCGTGCCAGGCGAGCAGCCTCCAAAGCTGCCTTGGGGCTTGGACTCTCGCCCCAAGGTGGTCACCTGCATGCCAACAGTCCTGGGATGATTGCTTTTACCTACGCTGCGCATCCCAGCATGGCCCTGTTTGGCGACCAAGACCATATTCAGCTTGCCGTAGAGCCAATGGGGGCGAAACAACCTATCATGAGGCCGGTATTCTTTTTGGTTGGGCTTTTGGGTGGGTGGAGGGAATGATGACCCGAACCAGGACAGGGGATGCCATGCGGGAGTGTCGGTGAGGTGCGCCATCATTAGCGGGCCATCCGCCTCCCCCGCCCTCAGTGGGTTTCATTCATAAAGCTTGGCGGTCTTGTTTGGCGAGAGGTAGGGTGTCGTCAAGTACCAGCGTAGTGTACGGTACGTTGTGGTGTAATGTAAGAAGGGGGAAGAAGATCGTCTTTGTTGATGGGAAGGCCGCGTCTAAATGTTGATGTCGAGTAAATTCTACGGGGGGTGTGCGAAGTACGTACGAAGTACAACGTACTGTGTACAGGTACTGCTTGCAACTCGTACCTCTACCTTACCTAGGTCACTTGGGAGTTCACATGACTTGATTGACGCTGGCGAATGAGGAGGGGAACCCCACGTTCTGATAGCAAGTTCTGACCCGAACAACCATAACCTCCAAGGTATCTATCTATCCGAGTCGCTTTAACCGATCTTCCCAAGCCTCAACTACAGGGACACTACCCTGGCGAAGTCCTGAAAGTCTTTCACAAGTGTTGCCTACACGTCGCAGACTGGGCTTCTAGCTTCTTTTTCGCCTCTTATGGGACGTAGCTCATGGTTACATGATCGTCAAAAAGAATTCAAAGTTTGCCACGGGAAAAATTAGCGGGGAATGAGGAAGAATGGAGAGGGATGAAATAAAAGAAAACCAACGAGTTTGAAAAGAATAAGAACCGAACAGGAAAAATAGAGGGAAAAAAAAATGTCCAGCCTACACTCTCTCCTCAAAGGAGGTAGGATAACAAAATCAAGGCCAAAATCCACCCAGTCGCTCTCACCGCGAAAGGCGAACAACAGCGGCAGCAGCAGCAAAACCAGCAAAAACGCAAGTCCCACGAAGCCGGCACAGAGACACCATGACTCCGACGACGAAGACTTTTTCCAAGATCACCTCGACGACCGGGGCCTCGTAGCGACCCTCGCCACCGACCTCTCCCTCCGCGACGTACCGCAGGCCATGGCCTACGCCCTATCCCGCATGTTCTCCCCCGTACCGGAACGCGCGTCGGGCCTTTCCAGCACCCGTATCGCGTCTGTCCTGTCCAGGAGGCGAGACATGCCTCCGATCGTGACTACGGGCCACGTCCACGCCGTGCTGCAAGCATCCCCCGCGGCCGTGGAGCGGGAAGTCGCCCACTTGGAGGCCCAGGGCGCACTGCGGAGGATCCGGGTCCGAGGCCGCCGCTTCGGCGAGGTACTCATCGCCGCCGGGGAGTACGAACGGCTGGTAAAGGACAGCGAGGCGCTCGATGACGTTACCAAGGAGACCTTTTTGCGGTTCCTGGCTGAGAATCCCCGCGCGGCCGTCGTCATGCGTGGTGCCGTAGGGCCCGGCGGCCAGCGAGTCGAGGACGCCTTGATACGCGCCGGTTTCCTGACCAGTCGAGGGGCTTGGGGTAGTGGTGGTGATGTTGATGGGCATGCGCGGCGGGGTCTGCGCTACGCAGCTACCGCCTCGGCCGTTTTAGAGGGGGTGTCGGGAAAACTACTACCGAGCGTGGAGGCCGTGGCAAGGGCGCCGAGCGGTTCCGTTCAGGCCGTGGGAGGTCCGGGCGCCCTGTACGCGGCTGGAGGTGGTGGTGGGGGTGGGGCCGGGCCAGCTCGTTTAGCGGGGTCCGCCGCCGAGTCGGAGCTGGATTACATCCTCGCCGTGCCGGGACACGGGCTCTTCCTCAAGCTGGTCTCGGCGGCGGTCGAGCACCTGGTGGACCTGCTGGGCAAGTCCCGCTTCGGCGAGATGCCCGAGAGCCTGTTGAGGGAGCGGTGGGACGGGGGCATCGCGCGCGACGAAGCCAGGTTGGCGCGGCGGGCGCGAGGGGAGTGGGCCGGCGTGCTGCCCGGGCGGACGCGCAAGTGGAAGGAGTTTTACGGGCTCGGGTTTACCTGGGTGCTTGAGGAGGCCATGGGCGCCGGGCTGGTCGAAGTGTTTGAGACGGGGAGCGTCGGCAGGGGAGTGCGGAAGCTGTGAGTGTGGTGGTGCATAGTAGTTATGTATGGATACATGTGCATGGCCTAAGTACAACAATATGTTGACACAAATGTCGAGCAAATGTACCTCCCTACGCCTACCTATTGGCGTGAGGTTGTAAGTACATTTCCTCGACAGTTTTGTCTCGTCACTGTACCTTACCAGGAATGGATGTCCGCAAGTTCAAGTTCAAGGTCGTCATGCTTCGAGAGATTTGACGAGTTATGGGAACTAACTAACTATTCTCCAAAAGTTTCAAAGTGACCGACCGACCTTAGTTCGTATTTTTTCCCCTATCCCAAGGATATTGCTTGAGTAGATGTGCTAGGGACTTGTTCTCCCTGCGGTGATGCTGACCCGGACACTTTTCCAGTCTTCTGACTTGGCCTTGATAAGTCGAACGAACGACATGATGCAATGTCGGGAGGATGATACGACTCTCAGACGAGGGATATAGTAGGAATAATTACCTAGTTAGTCTTGTGGCGTTGGTAGCTCCTTTGTGGCTTGCCCTACAAGTTGAATCCCGAGACATCCCTTAATATACTTCGTATGCGTACGTTGTATGGATCTCGTTTATTATGGATAAATACTAGGATCATCGGGCGGCTATTCACCCTGGAATCTGAACGAAACTATCCATTGCCCCAAAGACAAAGGATTTGGCCAAACTCGACAGTTCATTCATTGCCTTGAATACTGGCCAACTGGATACATTCCTGGAGAGCTATTGTAGCGACATGCTTTGCCTTGCGGCAAATGATTCTCCAAAGTACAACGGCCGGCTCTCCAGGACCCTGAATCCTGAGAGGGCAAGTCGAGCCGAGGACCAAGTTTTCGCGCGTGCAGGGATTGCGCAGTGACACCCAACCGCAAGGCGGAGGGGCACCACCAATCGGGACTTGTCGAACGGACGTTGCAGTGTGATGGGTGCACAGAGATTGATTACCTTTAGCCAGTTTTGGCCGTGTGTGGCTGTTGATTTGATCATTACGATCATTACCTTGCAGTTGACAAAGCACTTCTCCTTCTCTGTTACGATATATACAAAGCAATCGCTCGCCGTACGAATAGATCTGATGCTGCCGATTTACAATCTCATTCGTCGACGCTCGTCCAATGGCCTAGGACGATATTAGCCACAAGACTCTGCATTTGCAGTCTGCAGCGAGCAACTCAACCTGGACCAGCGAGAAGAGAGCCAATGCTACTCGCCAGTCTGGCCAGGTGAGATGACGGGAGAGAATGTTCTTCCGCCCAGTGTAGCATCAACGGGCTACAGGCGATGCTACACAACGAGCACAACCAGGGATGTTCATTAAAGTTGCATTGCACCTTGCATGAAGCATCAAGTATGGAGACGGAGATTATGTACGAGGCCGTCATCCTACATTATATATGTACAATATTTCGTACGACACGCATCCCGTGTGCATTATGCATTTGATCAGCCAGGAACGGAATTACCGATAACAATAAATCCTGTCTTGGAAGGCGGATGCTCATTGAAGACCAGGACGCATCTCGCAAGCTCTCTGTCCATCCTGTTCCATTGGAACCAGGAGCTGCGATGTCGCAGTACTCATTAAATGTACCCAACTCGTCTCGTCTGATGGAAGGCATGGGGCAGGAGACCACTCGGGCTCATTGACGAATCATGCTCGTCCCCTTGGCCCTAGTGCCCTGGCTGGCCAGGAGACGGAAGACGAAATGTGCCGATGTACACTAGTGTATAGCGTTGTATTCGTACTTTGTACAACCCACCCAACCAACGACCAACGGCAACGGACAAGATGACGGCTTGGCCACTGATGTTTCCTGCACTTCATCACCCCCATACCATATACGTTGTAGGCGTGGTGATTCCAGCAGTGATTCCTTCGCATTGGTCGAAAATGAATTCTTCAGCCACGCGCACCTTGCCCTTTGCAGATGTGATAGGCAGGGACGAGGATCTTTCAAGTCTCTCTTAGGTCGCCGCTATCGCCGGGCATTTACGTTGTAGTATATTTGCACCTCCTTGATTTGAGGGAGGACAATAGAGAGGGTTGCGGCGGGATGAGCCAGCACCGGGGAGGATGTCGCCGCCGAGCTATAGTATCCATTCGAGAAGTAAGGGGAACAAGGGAAGGAATGACGTACGAAGGTACTGGTAGAAGAAAATAGTGGAAGGGAAGCGGTTGATAAGGGAAAGAGGCCGGAGCGGAAAGGGGAAGGAGAAGGGGAAGGGCAAGGGGAACTCAAGGGGCAGAGGGTTGGTTATACCGAGTAGGTATTCGGTACGAATAACGTAGTACTGTACCTTGACCCGGAAAGCAAATCCATCTGCCCATCCGGACCACAAGAACAAGGACGTCTGTCCTGTCCATCGTCCCCCGTCCCTCCTCCTTTCCCATCGTTCATATTCTTTTCAGTTTCAACACAATAGTGTCGCCGTTTGAATGACCGGACGAGAATATCGTCCGTGAGCTGTCAGCACCGTATTTTTCGGCCGTTTTGGCTACCGACTGTCGTTCGTTATCGTTGTACCCACTCCGGGCTATCAGAAGAAGCGCCTTCTTTTTTCCTCTTTCCTTTTTCCCTTTTTATCACTACTTTCGTTCCGACTCGTCGTCCGCCTTGTACGACAGCATTCAATCTGTCATTTCTCCACCTCCACTAACCTCCACACGGAGCATGCGACTCGGACCAAACAATTAGTTTAGCTTACAAGTTACTGTTATCCAAGGCGACGACTCTTAACTCTCTGTCCCGCGTTTCGATTCTTCCCGTCGACATTGAAACAGTCAAAAATCAATCAACAAAGGACGAGCAGCACCACCATTTCGCAAACGACAAGCAAGTCCAGAAAGCGCCGAAAGCGGGCTTCAACCACCGACAAATTTGGGCCTCTCGTATCACACCCGTCCCTTCCCGAAACACTCTTCCTCGCTCTCGACCTCTTTCCGCCGACTTGATACAATTAGGCTATACCGCCCCGAAACAGAACAACACTTCGATAGCACCACCTCTCAACCGCCCGACACTTCCGCAGCTCTGTCTCCTTCATCTAAAAAAAAGCTCCCACCCGACGACGCCGATTCGCTCCTTTCCCCTCCAGCGACACCTCGTACCTCTCGATTCGTTCTCTCGAGCCCTTAGATTCGATTCGACTTCCCTTCGTTTTTCAGAGGCACAGCCCCTCGCTACACTATACGCAACATTCTTTCTCCCGACTATCGTCGGGTTTCCCGTCCGATCCTCGCGTCGACTTCAACAGCGACTCAGACGCCCTGAACGAACGTCGTTAAGCCGCACAAACGCGCAGCCGGGGACCCAAGGTCTCAGGCGGAATACCAGTGTGGTGGAATCGATCATATTCCTGCGCAGCTTTCTTGCCTCATACTATTGGTTAAGTCGATTCAGAACCCCACTGCCTGGCCGTCCAAGCCAGCATCGTGATCCTCTCGCCGTGGAATCTCGTACGTTCCCCGCCCTCTTCGGCCACCGCTCTTCCGACACCTCTTTACTTGCTCTCAGACTGACTAGCTGGAGGAAGCAGACCTTCATGGCTACCCCGTTCTCTTTAGCCATCTGCGAATAGAGACGTCACAGAGGCAACCCTGACCGTATTCCACTCTTTCCCACACAAAACCCGCCCAGAGCCGCCAGCCAGCTGGTTATTCTGCGACCATGACCACCACGATTCCACGCCCGTCCCGTCCCTCAAACGGGCCACCTACCATCGCTCTTCCTGCCCTCCCCGTCTCCAAGACTCGCAAGAGTACCGGGACCATCTCACCTTCTACCAACAAATCTGCTCCCCACACCCCCAGGAGCGGCCTTAGGGCCCCGTCAACCACATTCGGGCCCCCTCTGTCTCCCGCCCCAACATCCGCCTTGCCCCAGCCACGAGCTGTCTCTACCATCGGCACCCCGGCCAGGACCCTTCGAAAGACCGTTAGCATCAATTCATTTCCGCAGCCACCACGGAACGAGACACGAATCAACAGTTTGCCCCCGAGCCCCCTAGGCCCCGACTCCCCCCGCAACCCGCCGCGCAAGACCAAAGCCTTCGCCCCACCTTCTTACATGCATTTAAACAACAGCACGCCGAGTCTCCTTAACAACAGCGCCGAGGGCAAGTCAATATCCAGCGCTAATGTTCGCATGTCCGATGGCTTGTTCAGTGTCTCCTCGCCTCCCCAAAGCCGCAGCTCATCAGCCCAGGATTCTTATTCCACCTCCGCCACCACTTATGACGACCTGGCGGACGGAGCAGCATCTAGAAGCGCCGGAGATGCAAGCGAAAAGAGGTCATCGAGGGCTGACGGAAAGGGCAACGTTCTGGTCAGTGTGAGAGTTAGGCCTGATGCCGGAGGCAATGAAAATAATAAAGCCGAAGGGGAATGGATGGTGGATGGCCGGAGGTCACTCATTTCCTACCGTGGCAGGGAGGGCGGCGACTATCATTATGGTACGATGAACCCTCTCAACCGGACAGAGCGAGGCGTTCAATGCTAACATGGCTTGATTTTCACTGCAGATAATGTCTTCTCCACACACGACGACAACGGCAAGGTGTACGACCATATCGCGAAGCGGCTCGTTCGCCGCGTCATGGAAGGATACCACGGGACGGTATTCGCCTACGGAATGACTGGCACCGGCAAGACCTTTTCCATGCAGGGCACGGCCACGTCCCCCGGCGTTATTCCCCTCGCCATCACCGACATTTTCTCCTACATCAGGGAGACACCCTCCCGAGAATTCCTGCTCCGAGTCAGCTACCTCGAGATATACAACGAGAGGATCCACGATCTCCTGGGCATGCCCACGGGCAGCGGTGTCGGCGGTAACGTGGGGCAGGAGGAAATCAAGCTGCGCGAAGACGCCAAGCGGGGCGTTTATGCCACGCCTCTCAGGGAGGAAATTGTGCAAAGCCCTACTCAGCTTCTCCGTGTGATCGCTCGCGGCGATCAGGCTCGCAGAACGGCGAGCACCCAGTTCAATTCGCGGAGCTCAAGAAGTCATGCTGTGGTCCAAATCGTTGTCGAGAGTCGAGAGCGCGTTCCCGGAAACACGGGTGGCGAGAGTAAGCGATCAGGCCTTCTCCCCGGCGGCGTCCGGGTGTCCACCTTGAGTCTGATCGACCTGGCTGGCTCGGAAAAAGCCGCCGAGTCGAAGGAACGCCGAACCGAGGGTTCGCACATCAACAAGAGTCTGCTGACGCTAGGAACCGTCATCTCCAAGTTGTCCGAGTTTAAAGACAAAGATGGCAAATCCGACGGGAAGGAGGGGAAGCATCTGCCCTACCGAGACAGCAAGCTGACGCGGCTGCTGCAGGGCGCGTTGTGCGGAAACTCCTTGGTCAGCATTCTCTGCACGATACAGATCGGCTCGGCGGGCAGCGCCGCCGCCGCCACCACCCACACCTCGGAGACAATCAACACGCTCAAATTCGCTTCGCGGGCGAAGAACAACATCGTCAGCCACGCCAAGAGAGCCGAGGAGGCGTTGGGCAGCGGCGGTGACGGCGCCGCGAGGGTGCTGTTGGAGCGGTACCGCATGGAGATCCAGGAGCTGCGCCAGCAACTCGAGTTCCAGGCCAAGGCGAAGACGGACCGGAAGGCGTTGGAGGAACAGGAGAAAGACGCCGAGGCAGAGAAGGCGAGGGAGCTGGAGGCCGAGCACCGGCACGAGGAGCAGATGCTCGAGATGCAACTGGCACGTACCGCGCTCAAGGAGCGCATCGATCACCTGAACCGCCTTATTCTGAGCTCCAAATCCATTGGCGTGAACAGCGGCTCCTTCAGCTCAATGGGAGTCCGGGCTTCCATGTTATCAACCCGGTCATTGTCAACACGGTCCTCTGTGGCCACCACCCCGACCACGGGCCGGCCGGGGATGGAGAGGACGTCGTCCATGACTTCAGCATCGTCAACCGTGGGTCGCCGCTCCAGCGGGGGCGGCAAGAGGCTTTCCGGAGGCGAAACGGGGCCAGAAGACGACGATAGCGCAGCCGAATACGGGGACGGCGTAGCGTCGCTCGCCGCTCAGAACAGAGCCCTCCAGGCCGACCTCGCCGACAAGAACCGGTACATCCAGACTCTCGAGAAGCGGCTGGTACAGGCGCGCCGGGCCAGCTCCTCCCGGGCATCCGCTGGCTTCTCGGCCACGAACAAGGGCATTCTCGTTGGAGAAGACCACAGCGTAGCGGCGCTGCTCAAGGATAAGGATGCCGAAATCTCGGACCTTCGAGCGCGGCTCGACGACAAGGATCGGATGCTCACGGCGCTACGCACGGCAGCTCGATCCCGAGACGTGGCCGAGGGCACCACAGACAGCCGAACCTCGCTGCTCCTCGAGGGCAGCGCGTCACAACCCCCGCTCAATCCCCCGCCGCCGCCGACGGCTACACCGGGTACGCTGGAACTGGACCCCCGCAAGCGGCGAAAGAGCGTGGACGAAATGAACAAGATGTTGGAGGAAATGATTCACGAGCGGGTCGAGAACGGGCAAATCATCCGCGGCACCCGAGGCAGTGTCCGGGTTGCAGACCATCGCAGGCTCGAGTCTCTGCCGGAACCTGCTGCGGAAAAGGAGTCGCCCAGGCAAAGCCCAACGCTTGATGAGAAGGAGGCCAAGGTGCCTGTGGAGGCGTAGAGGGGGGCAATTGGAACTTTACCTGTGTCTTGAAGGCATCGAAATGCTCTCCGTCTGGGGCGTGTTCGTGCTGTGAGGACGCGGCAGCATAGATGGCTGTCTTCGATGGGCGCTTAGGCGTTTTGAGGCCCGGGTCATCTAGGTCTCCTGCGACGTTCTTTGTCCTTTGTCCTTTTTTTCTTCCTCTCTTTTCTGCTCTTTTCTCTTCCGTTTTCTTCGGGCCTTTTTTTTTCGTTCTTTTCTTTGCTGGACATTTTATACCCGACACTCTTGTTTGTTTGCAGACGCAAGGGGCCCCACGGGAGCGAAAGAACGCGCACAGTTCTGGGACCAAGGCGTTTCGTTTTGCTCGTCGTTATGGCCGGTGTTTCTTTGATAGAACCTGAGGCTTTGTTATATTATCATGTTTCGTGGGCGATGGACGACGTAACGCAGCTGTGGAAGGGGAGGTCTCTCTTTTTCCATGTGGATATGCGTTGCGCCCATTTTAATGTCGGAGTGGTGGAGGGTGAGGGTTGGGATGGGTCATGTACAATCATGTAGGCTCGGACAGGCAGACAAAAAGAAGACAGCACGCTGGTTGACAAGCTCCGGGTCTGTTTAGGAGACGTGGTTTTTATGGACGAGGCCAAGCCGTGAGAAAGAAAAGTTCTTCTAAAGAAAAGGTCTTCCCATCTTTGCATCGATGTAATATCAGTTGTATGCAGCCATCCATGTGTGTACAATGGGATGCATGTCGTGGGCGAGCCCGAGTCTCCTTTGATTGCTTCTACGTCTTGAAGATACAGAGATATCTGTGCCATTCTCACAGTCTGCAGAGAAGACACGAGTGAATGCACATGACGAGCAAACAGCAAACGGCAAACGAGAACCCACAGGAAGTCTACCATCCCATCCCACAGCCATACGAGTCGGTAAAAGGGTATTATTGTTGCGCATCGTGTCATGTCCCACCGTGGGACATGATTGGGGAAACCTGTTTGCTCTGCTTGTCCTCCGTTTGTGTTGTCTCTCTCCTTGTGTCATCGGTGGTGTATGATGTTTGCGATTAAGATGGTGGCACTTTGTACACTGTCGGACGTCAATTGATGGGAGCTGACCATCCATCTTTTCGCTTCGTCTTTTCTACGGATAGTCGGTCGGAGGCGCAAGTCCTGTCCGACTCGGCTTGTCGTCGTCCTCCCGTTGCCGGGGAATGCGGGATTCATTCATTTGTTGCCTTACATAATTCCACCAGATGTGCCGGATCAGGGATGATGGATGGACAAATCCCGCGCATTCATTTTAGGGTCCTTTCGAATTCTGGGGCTTGACGGGTACCGATTGGCCCGGGTGCGTTTCATTGTTGTTAATGCCAAGGCTTTGGGAAACGACCCTTCTGAAACTGGCAACGGGCAACGGGAGTGGGTGCCGAGTCTAGCGCCGTCTCGGAATAAGTAAGTACTTTACAATAAAGTAACTTTCCACCAAATTAGGCTAGGAAGATACTTCAAATAGAGGTATTTCAGTGTGACTAGTGGTCCCCGCATATTGCGTCACTTGCAACGAGACCCTGAGGGCCGCTTTCCTTTTTTGTGTTTCCCATTTACATATTCGTACCTACAGCAAAGAGTAAAAGGTACGAAGTAAAGTACGCAGTAGGATTCGACATCACCACGGCATGAGAGCAACCCCCAAACGTCCCGTCTTTAGGATGAGGGCGCATCCCGGAGCTTCACTTGGGGCATCCCCCATCAGACCCGCCCAAGCAACTCGGGACACAGAGTCTGATCCTTGCCCAGCAAATACAACGTGCAACGTACTGTCAGGGCACCACGATCTGCATGAAAAACTTCCACGTACGTAAAGCGAACTGCGTGGCTCTTCCGTGGGTAGGGTAGACAGCAGAAGGACTGGGTGCCAGCCCGTGGAGCTATCGTCTTTTTTACACATCTTCCTTTTCGTCGCATACCGTCATTCCGTACTTCGGACGTCTTTCCCTTTGGTCGAACCCGACACGAGAGGACGAACAGGTGCCACGACTTTCCGTCTCCCTTGACGCCGACGAGCTGCAGGGACGGAAAGAGACGCGAAAACACAGCGGGCCTTTTCATCCCTTGGCCTCCACTTCAATGTCTCTCCGCCCGGCAATCCCTTGGGTCGTCATGACGTGATCGGCAAGGAGATCTACCTACTGTCATTTGCGGCCTACGTCCCATCTCCGCCTGATCGTCTTCACGCTTTTCCCGTTCTTGCGCGACGACCCCTTGAACACAGGACTAACTGCGAGCAGTCTGGCACTGATTTGCGCTTCGTCCCGGACCCCCGTTTCTCTTGGTCCGATGCGTTCCCCGCAAACGAACGTGGCTTTTCTCTCTCTTCTCCTCTCGACTGGACTTTGCGTGTGGTCGATTTTTCCGAATTTCTCAATCATCTTCCCACCACGTTGGCCACGGCAGTTGATGGACTCCGTACGACACTCGTTTGTATCATGAATCTAGCCCTCGAGTGTACACTCGGTTGCCATTCCTTACCGGCTGGTCTCTAGCCAAAGTTTCTGAAGCTGAGAGAAGCCTCTTTTTCTTGTTTTCTCCGTCTATTTGAACCGCCGACGAGGGACCTCCCCCTTCTCGATCTATAGAAGGATTGGAAGTATATTGGATCTTTCGGGGGCTCAGACGCCCACGTCACCACCCTTACGACTACTCTTCCCTTCCGGATTATCAAGCTTCCCGATGCAATGGCGGCTAGGAATAAGCCGCCGGCGCCGCTGGATCTCAGCAGGTCCAAGGCGACGGAGTCCTCGCGCATGAATCTGCGCCGAACTGCTTCATACAACAACGACAAGAGCGTCTACTGCAAGGCGCCTCTCTCTGCAACATCGTCCCGCTTCAGCTTCAACCACCTCCTTTTCGCCTCGCCGCCACCCTCCCCGAGCCTCCCTGCCCTCCTTCCCCGTTCCCGGAGGTCGCCCAATCGTCCTCGGCCCAGCAGGGTCCTTCGCGTCGTCGTTTGGCTTGCTTTCATCCTCCTCGTCTTCTACTTTGCAACAATATCCGTCCGAGGCAACGTCCGTGTGGACATCCCCTATATTTCCAGGCAGCAGGAGGAATTCGAGATGATTGGACAGGACGAACTGCCCGACTCTGCTACTCCCATTATGGTTACTGATGAGAGTGGCAAGTCAAAGTGGACCGTGTCTATTCCCGCGTACTTGGACTTCCCTCTCTCGGTCCGCGACTATCGGGAGATGTGCAGCAAGTGTCGAGAGGTCGCCTCCCGTGTCAGGGATACGAGGAACCGGAGCCCGCTCCCTGGACAAGCGACGCTCGGCCGTCAGGGTCCCGTGGATAAATACTTTCTTGACGTCCAGGAAGCGGAGAGGGTTGGTCTCTTTCCAGAGACGGTCGAGAAGCGGGGGCTGCAGGGCAACATGATTGGGGTACATCGAAATTCCGTCAGCCAGCAGCCCATCTGTGAAAGTAGCATTACGTTTGTGTTGGAAACGGAGGATCCTGGCATCGGCAACACGATCATGAAACTCTGGATTTTCTATGGGTTGGCCGCGAAACAGGGCCGCGCCTTCTTTATCGACGATACGAGATGGGCGTATGGGAAATATACAGATATCTTCCGACCTCCCCCATTGCCCCACTGCCGCCCACCGCCTCGCCATCACATGCTGCCGTGCCCTGCGCAAGCCCGGCACTTGGTCGTCTCCTCGGCCACAGCACGCGAGCTATGGGCTGATTCGCTGAACAAGCCCCATCTGGACCTTCCTTCAAGCAAGGGCGACTCGGCAGTGCGAGAACTGTTCGACCTGGCCCATAAGGGTCAGCAGGCACTATTTGATCTCAACGAAGACGACGCCAAGCATGTCGTCGACCGGGTCAAGACCCTGAAGACGAAAGCCGGCTCCGAGACCAGCAGCGGCAAGGTGATCGGCATGCATGTCCGACACGGTGACTGCCATCCCCTTGAATATCAGTATCGTAGCACGTACATCCCAACCAGCGTGTTTACGGGACGAGCAGAAGAGCTGCTAGGTAATGAC
The DNA here is from genome assembly GCF_042370955.1 of Sodiomyces alcalophilus JCM 7366. Classification (NCBI taxonomy): domain Eukaryota; kingdom Fungi; phylum Ascomycota; class Sordariomycetes; order Glomerellales; family Plectosphaerellaceae; genus Sodiomyces; species Sodiomyces alcalophilus. The sequence continues at coordinate 1,076,044 of NW_027263533.1, forward strand.
CTGGGCGAGGGCGAGAAGAAGTCCGCCGTGGTAGTGGTCGCCTCGGACGATCCCCTCGTGTACGAGTCGCAGGAGCTGTCGGGCAGCTATCGCGCACAGGAGCAGATCCGCCTGGCGAGCAAGCCGGCTGCCAAGCCGGCCAAGAAGACGAGCCCGCGGGTGATGCACCGCTTCACGGACGAGCCGTTTGGGTGGGAGGGGGGTTTCTTCGGGCCCATGTTCTGGAGCCTGGGCGTCTCAGGCATGAGCTCATCCAACGCGGCGACAACGGAGAACATGAAGCTCCCGCCGTCGGAAGAGTCGCTGCAGCTCAGGAGCTACATCGGGCGGGCATATATGATGGATCTGGCGGTACTCGCTCGGTCTAGCGACTATGTGATTTGCACCGTCAGCGCCATGGGGTGCCGCCTGCTGGCTGTCATGATGGGCTGGGAGAGTGCCATGAAGGAAGGGCACTGGGTCAACGTCGATGGAGAGTACGGTTGGACGGCCCTGGCGTGGTGATCCCCGGGGTTTTGTTAACCCAGTTCTCGATGTGTGGCAGGTGATGCAGCGAGGCAGGTCAGAAATATGATGTGTGAGATGCGAACCGAACGGCCTCTTTTTATGATGAAGGACAGCAGCGGAAATCATGGGGACGAGCGAGACGAAGGAGAAATTATACCCGTGTACCTACTCCGTACATACCTGTGTCCTTTCCTTACCTTATTTACTTGAGTCTACAGCCCCAACACAATTGGCGTGCTACTCTTCTATTTCACTCATTATGTGGTGGTGGGTTTCGTCTATTGCCTTGATTCACTGGTTTGCCCTTGGGTTTCTGCTTTTCCCCCTTCCTTCTGTCGAATAGATTCGAGAACGAAAAACCCATCTGGTGTCGGTATTCGTGCATCAAGCAATATCCACTCTTCTCCATTTAGAAGAGGGCAAATCATCTCGGACTCGTGCCATTGCCGTCGTCCCGAACATGACAAACCACGGGGCCAAGTGCTGTCGTCACTTCTAAATTTTGGACCATTTTCTTCGTGGCAGATTCGTTCAACCAACACCTTGAGTTGGCCAGAGAACTAAGAGATATAGGGGGTGGGGTGTCGCACAGGCTGGCCCAAAGCAGGTCCGGAGCGGGTTATTCCGGGCCCGAAAGTGGGAGTGGATCTGCCACAGGAATAAGGGCAGGAATTTAGCACTACGATCAGAGATTTCTATAGAGTTAATTGAATTAATAGATCGATCGCTTATTTTACATAATTAAGTTATACGCTGTTTATACTAATTAAGAGTCTTATTTACTTAATAACCTATTAATGCTATTTTACGCCGAGCTGCCTATAGCTATAACCACTATGACCTTAAATACGACTATCTATATAAGCCACGAAGACTAGGAGCTATGGAAGCGCCTCTATAAAGTCAGGGCCCGTAGTAACGGAGTCTGGGATTTTCTACGCCCTAACGATCCAGCCCTAAGGCCGCTACGAGCCACACGTCCCGAATTTACTTCCTACGCCTCTATCGCTAACGTTAACGGGCAACCTACTAATATCTTTAAGCTAACGGTAGCAGGTAAGGCCGCCTATACCGAAGACTACCGCCGATATAAAGAAGATCGTAAGGACTACGAGACCTATTAGAAAGGCATTAACGGTATACTTAAATAGGTAGAAGAGTCTATCGTAGCGAAGAGACGGAAGGCCCTAATAAAGGGTATAACCCCGGAAAAGATCTACGAAGTAGTATAAGCCGACGCCGTACCCTATATCGCGACCTATATAAAAGACTCCTAAAGGAACTACGACCTATATAAGAATAAGCCTCTTACTAACCCCCGGAAGGTGGGCGCCTGGCTAGATAATTAGTATAACCAGTTTTAGGACTATTATAATATCGGGATATATAATAAGCCCTGGGAGATTTAGATTAATAATTTCTTTAACGCTATACGACCTGCCCTAGGTAACTAGGTGGATATAAAGGAAGTAATACTAGACCTTAAAATAGTATCGGCGATAGCTTTTATCGCGGAAAGGAAAAAGGCGGCGGAATAACTTAATATACCGCCGACTTAAAGCTATAGAACTATAGCCTTCCTGGCCTTAAACCTAGGCGATAACGATAACGGACTATAATAGGCCGGGAGGGCTAACCGGACCGGTAACCACACCGGAGCCTAGCGGGGCCATAATACCTACCCTAAAGGTAAGTTAACTAACCGTATAAGCTCTAAGCGCCGGTAATCACTTTTCTATAAGGATAAGTACCCCGCGTATTACCGGCGCGGCTATAACCTATAGGGCTGCTAGATACTATTCCCGGAGTTAGCGCCGGAGGGTTTTTAAGCTAATAACCCTATTAGGAGGCTTATAGAGAAGTCCCTTAGGATAGACCGGGATCTATAGCACGCTATAGAGAAGATTAGGTCCCGGAATAAAAAGAAAAGGACCGCCGCCGCTACTACCGAATATAAAGTTATAGATAATAATAATAAAACCGGTAGCGGCGGCGGTAACGGCGATAATAATAATAATAATAAAGCCCTCGAGGAGGCATGATATTATAGGTTTTTGTGTAAGGAGTAAAGAGAGTCGTTAAGACTATAATAAGAATAAGTCATAAAGCTAACCTTAGGGGGGGGAATAATTATAAGATTATTCGTTAAGCCCTCCCTTCTAGGACTTAACAGGAAAACGTCTACTTTAAGGTCCCCTGGCTATCCTCCTAGTAGGTAGCCGAGCCTAAGGCCCTAAGTCTCGAACGGACTCTTACTAACTTAAATAAACCCGTTTACGTGCTAGCCTAGGGTCCTCCTAGGGGCGGGTTCCGTCCACACGTTCCTTAATATCTCTTATCGCCCCTTAACTAGAATACCCCTGATATCACGCCCCCCTTCCGTGGCTTACGTCTATAGGAGCCGGTGTTTATTGTAGGCTCGGCCCGCTTAGACCTAACCCACCGAGACTACCGGTCCTTTAGTAACCCCCTCCTCTAAGTAACCTAAACCTCTAAGTGACCCCCTAGGCCTTATATAGTATAGCCGTAGTTCTTTATAAATAACAGGGCTCGTAGTTATCTTTAGATAAAGCATAACTCTCCACGACCCCCTTTATCTATACACTCCCCTATATCTATACTAGTATAACGAAAGGAAAGTCCGTAGACTTTAGTTAAGGAAAAGATATCACAGAAAAGGCTTAATAGCTTGATACCGTAGAGTAGTCGCAGTATATTCGTTAACTAAGCGCTGACTTTAAACTAAGACTTTAACTTAAGGGATTAAACTGATCCCTTAACGTACGCACAGAGATAGGTTCGGATCGGTGGTCCGTGCGCGGCCATCGGTCCGACTATATGCCGATAGGTCTACGATTATCTTATTACACTGCCCCCCCCCCTAATAAGTCTGGTCCCGTAGACTTATATTATCGTGATACCTCTAATTACGCGTTTATCGCGATTAATTATCTCTATCTAGTTCTACGCGAGCCCTTATTAAAACCCCGCAGGGAAAAAGAGTAGCCGCTCCTTTTATTTACCTTTTTAGTATTCTATCGCCGACTATATACCTCGTGATTTATCCGAATATTACTATAGAAACTCCGCGATACTTATTATTATTACCTATAGTTATCTAACCTTTCGCGGATAATATACCTAGCCTTAGGTAACCGTTCGGCGGCGAGTATATAGTTCCTTATATAATTTCCCTTATAGCTCCTACTTTTCTTCCTATAACTATCTTCCGTTATTATAATCGCCGACCGTTCGCCGATTATTAGTTTACCTATCTTAATTCTATCACTATTAATAACATTAATATTATCACGCCGACTAATCGCTATTATATCGTCAGTTAATTTATAAGTTACTATAGCTCTTCGCGAGCTATAATATAATACCGATAACGGGTAGGAATCGGTTATTAGGGACGAGGCTCCCTGTTTATTTTATATTTCTTAGCTAGATTTATATATTAGTATTAACTATTTCGATAAGGCCGGCGACGGCACGGGGGCTAGTCGCTATATCGCCTATACCCGGGGTTATTAGTAATACGTCGCTATAGGTTCGCCGACTCTTCGGCGTTTTTCTATACTAATTAATTATTAAATCCCCGATTTTATACTAGGTGCTGCTTAGTTACTATAGAATAGCAGTAAGCGTATTTATATAATAGATAATAATTTAACGCCGATAGCCCGGCGTCGCTTTTATAAGCGTATCTCTAAGGCCTATAAATAGTTCCGCGTGGTTATAGACCGCGGTAAAAAAAAGCTTACCGCTAAGGATATAAGTTTAATCGCTAACCGCTCGGCTACCTATTCCTAACGATTAGTAGTCTTAAATACTAGTTCTAGACGAAATCTCGTCCTTACGCTTTATAATAACGGTTAACTTTATACACCGTCTTAGTCGTATTAATAACGCCGAAGCGTCGGCGTTATTAGATTAAACCCGCCCGCCTCACGAGGGTGACCTCCGCGACGTTAAGTCGCTTATTTCTTTTAGTAAGGACTTAGCGATAAACGGTTACCGCCTATTTAATTATAAGGATCGCCTTTAAGGCCTTAAGGCGTTTCCGTTTTTAGATAGGCTCGCTAACCTTTTAGTGGCCGTTAATAATCCTTAACGCCCTACTCTGGCTTATCGTTTTACCGGTCGCTCGGCAGCTACTCATTATAGTTATACCTCTATCGATAATAATAATAATCCTTTTAGCGATAGTTCTAATAAGGCTATCGAACCTATTCCTTATCCCGTTACGGCTCGCCCCCGCCATCCTGCTTATCGTCGGGCTTCCGCCGCCTTATCGGCCACTAACGCCCCGGCTCCCCCTAGTAATACCGCGTATACGCCGCCAGCGTTTGCCTTATCGGATAAGGATAATATCCCTTATCGGCGTATTCGCACGCCCCGCCGTTATACCCCCGCCGCTTAGCCGGCCCCCGCTAATAACGACGATATCGTAGCCGCTATTATCGGTAATAAGACCGACTTTTTCGGTTTTAGTAACTAAATTTTTTTTTTTTTATTCACCGAGCCACCGCCGGTAATAATCGCCCGAAATAGCGTTAAACTTTATACGGATAGTTTTATAATTTTAGGATCGGTTAGGGCTTAACCCTATTTTATCTAGTTATCGTTAAGGAAAAAGGTTATTATAACCTATAATTAAGTTCTTATTTTTATATCCGACGACCCTTCGGCGCCTTATACTATCTCGTAGTTATCCCACTTTTTATATATATACTTTTTATACTTCTAGTACCTTTTCCGGATCCCTAGAGCGTTTTCTAGGTAGTCCTCTAGTTCCTAGGTATTATATTCTACCGGCTAGCCTACCCACTTTATAAGATAGAACGTTTTCCCTTATTCTTCTTTATAACTAACGATATCTTCTACCTCCTATTTATCTTACTCCTCCTCTAGGAGCAGGAGATCCTTCGCCGATAACTCTACGGCTACTCGGTCTTTCCATGGCTCTAATAAGGATACCGGGAATATATTATACATCCTCGTATACTATACAGGAAGGCGAACCCTATACGCCTACTCGCCGATCCTCTTAGTCACCTATACCCGAATATATCACGGTGCTAGCTTTAACCCTTACCGGAATCGGAAGTTCTTCGTGGATAGTCTAATAACGTCGCCCACCTTATACTATTACGGTTAGTAGCGCTTATTATAGTGCTAAGCCTAGTACTCCGTGGCACGCGCCTAGTATTCGCGGACCTTTCGCCGAACTTCCGCTAGCTTCTTAATACGTTCTCGGACGCCCTATACCCGGGTATTATCCCTAGGTCGAATATATTCTACTATACGCGGATAGTACCCGTATAACGCTTTATACGGCGAGATACTAAGCGAGGAGTGCTCGCTATTATTATAGGCGAACCCAGCTTCTAATAACTAAATAGGCCACTATATCGTCGTGTTACCGGCGATCGTTTATAAGTACTTAATCAGGAACTAATACGTTCGTTCCGTCTAACTATCCGTCTACGGGTAGTATACGGTGGATAGTCGCTAAGTATTCGCCCGCTCGCGGCAGAACTCTATCTAAAACTAACTAGTAAATAGCTTATCCCGGTCTATTACTATACCCTCTAGGCTACCGAATCGGCACTTAATTTCCCTATATAGTAGCGCCGCTAGCTAGGGTGCTATTAGGTCCTTCCGCGTAGGAATAAATAAAGCGTACTTTGTGTACCGGTTAACGATTATTAGGATAGCGTTATACGTTTACCCGTCTACCCCTTTTATAGACGGTAGACCCGTGATAAAATCCATGCTAATCTCTTAGAACGGATATATGGGTAACGGCAGCGTCTATAGCTAACCGTACGGCTTATATCGCGGTACCTATGCCCCTTAACACGCCGAATATACGGCGATATAATCGCGAATATCCGCCGCTAAGTCCACCTAGTAGAACTTTCTTAAAATTAGCTTAAGCGTTTTATTCGCTCCTATATACCCGGCTCTAGGGTTATTATAATGCTATCGCAGGACCTCCGCCCTTAGGGCGCCCTATATAGGCAGTACTAACCGTCCCTTAAATAGTAGTATATCCTTATCTCCGAGAAAGTACCCCGCTCTTTTTCCGGTCCCTCGGCGAATATTCTTAATTAAGGATATATAACCCGGGTTAGTGGTCTATAGCCCTCTAACCAGATCTTCTAGTTCCTCGCTAATAGTGCGCCGACCTGCCGTTTTATTCCTAGCTAGCTCTTAGGCTATAGAATATAGGATATACTAATCCGGTATTATAGTAACCCTAGCCTTATTAGCCTTAGGCGTCGGCGATATCTTATTAGCGACCCTTCGCTAGGCAGTCGCCCTATACCCTACGTCTTATATTCGGGAGCGGGTAATAATAGCGACGATAACACGCCGTGTACCGTCGATAGGACGTAAGGGTCATAGCCCTTTTCTATCCTTGTATTCTCTTAAGCTAGGCAGGGCCCCCTCCTATAGAGTCTATGCCCGTTTACGTTTACTAGGCCTATATTCGGGTAGCGTTACCCGAGCGGCTTAAACGTATACGATCTTTACCGCGTTACTTATTAGGGTAAGATAGATACTCGCGATCCGTTAGCGAACGCTTATCGGGAGGTCGCTAACTAGTCGTAATCTTTACGATAAGGTAAAAAGCACGTTATTATACGGCGTCTTATCCACTATATAATCCGGCCGTCTTAATAGGCCGTTTACCGGGTTTATCTTACCCGGGCGGTGTTAAACCTCGAAGTTAAATAACGATAATCGGTACACCTATCTAGTAAGCCTTCCGCGAAGGTCCTACGCCGGCGCGTTCAGCACGCCCTTAAGCGCCTAATAGTCCGTTAGTACTATAAACGCCTATCCCGTGCCTTCGAGATAGTGGCGCTAATACTCGAGGCTCTCTACTATAGCTAATAGCTCCTACTATCCTATACCTTATCGTTACTCCGTTTCGGAAAGCTTCCGCGAGAAATAAGCGACCGGTCGCTATTTAGTCTTATACTTTTAACTTAGGATCCCGGAAATAGCCTTATTCGAGGCGTCCGTCTTAACCCTTATATCTAGCACTAGGTTCTAGTGCCGTAAAATAATCGCTAACCCGAAAGCGACTTTTAGTAATTCGAACGCCCGCTTAGCGCTATCCGGGAACTTAAAAGGTCCCTTCTTTTTACCCGCCTAACTGCCTTTTAGTAGCGTAGTTAACGGCGCGGTGACTTTAAAGTATCCCTTAATAAACCTCTTATAGAAATTAGTAAAACTAAGGAAAACTTAGATATTATAAAATAACCCGGGCACCGGCTACTCGGCGACCGTATATACACGTTCCGGGTCTATCGTAATACCCTCGCGGGTTACTACGAACCCTAGGAAATCCACTCGGTCACGGTAAAATTCGCACTTTAATAGTTTCGCGTATAGCTAGGCCCTATAAAGCCGATCCAAAACCTTCTTTAGGTTCTTCGTATACTATTCCCTTAACGTGGAATATATAAGGATATTATCCAGGTAAGCGATATAATATATATCTAGTAAACCGGCAAGCGCTCGGTGAATATACGCCTAGAAGGTAGCCGGAGTATTTATTAGCCCGAATAGTATGACCGCGTACTTATAGTGGCCGTACCGCGTTCTAAACGCCGTCTTCTAGCGGTCCTCTTTCTTAATCCGGATCCTATAATAGGTATCTTAGATATCCACCTTAGAAAAGTACTTTACCCCGGCGAGCCTATCTAATAGCTCGCCGACTAGGGGCAGGGGGTACTTATTCTTAATCGTTATAGCGTTTAACCCTTAATAATTAATATAGAGTTATAAGCTACCGTCCTTCTTAGGCACGAATAGCACTAGCGAGCCTATAGGGCTTATTAACCGTTAGATACGACCGCTCGTTATCCCTTCGGCGATATACTTCTTTAGCTCCTCTAGCTAGGCTTAAGATAGGGGATATAACGGCCCGAATAGCGGTTCTTTCCCGTCTAGTAAGTTAATCGTGTATTTAGCGTCCTTTAGTAAGGGTGGCTCCTTCGTAGCCTGCTCCGAAAACACGTCCTAATAGTTAGCGATTTCCGGTAGCAGTTCAATGACTAGTCCGTATATCACCTTATCGTTATTTATAGACGGAATAGTTATATCCGGCGTCCCCGGTGCGATAATAGTAGCGGTAGTGATATATATAACGTACGCCTTCGCTCGCTTTTCGATAACCTCGCGAGCCTATAGCTCGGGGTCTATAATTAAGATCGGCCCGTAGACGAATATTCGGCGGGCCGTATTAATTATAATACCTTCCTGACCTATACTATCGTTTAAGAGTAGTAATTATCCGGTACCCTTAGGTCGATCCGTATACAGGAAGACCCTTTTTAATAGGCGTGGCCGCCCTTTTACGTCCAGTAAATAGAAAGCTAAGCCGTACGCTCCGCGAACCCTTACCGGGCTGCCGTTAAAGCCTTCGATCTCCGGAGTCTTGACCTCTAAGAGCGGTTTTAACCTTAGGCGTTCCACTAACGCCGGGCTAATAATATCTACCTGCGTATAGGTATCTAAATCCACGCTAAACTTAATCTCCTTTCTATAACGGATTACTATCGCTATAGATCTTACTACCTCGCTAACTACGATCGCCGGCCGGTTATTAGGCATAGGTCCGGCCCCCTTATTACCTACGCCGACTCGTTTCCCGATAAATAGAGTTCTCTAACCCGAATATCGTTATTAAGGTTATTATATACAGTATACACGTTACTAACGCGGACGCGAGCCTTCGCCGCCCCGTTATCGGTCGTCTATCGTTTCTTATTATTATAGCAGTCCTTAGAATAGTAACCCTTTTTACCGTAGTTATAGCACTCGCCTATAAAGGCACGCGTACTAGGCTACGCTTATAAAGGCTCTGGACCTAAGCCCGATACCTTTTAACCCGTTAGGGGCGCCCCCTTCGAGTCCGTCTTGCTTAGCTTGGCGGGCGTACGCCGACTAGTCGCCGGGGTGCTTACCCGACTTAAGCGACCGTTTAAACGCTAGAAGTTCGATAGGGTCCTTTTATGACCGGTATCCGATCGCTTATTACTCGCCTTCTTAATAAGGCTTATATCCTAGAATAGCTGCGCCTCTTAAGCTAGCGTCACCGCCTTATCTAATCCGGTTTTCCGCTCCTATATCTTATCCTTAATACGTAGGGGCAGCTAACTAAAATAATCATAGGCACGCTCTTCGCTTCCGCTCGTCTCCTAGCCTAATAGCCTATACAGGTTATCCCACCGTTTAAATAGCTTTATCGGCGTTATATCGCCGGTTATTCGTAGCTTATAAAGTTCCTTACGGTAATAGTACTATTATATATCCCGGGATAAGTGCTCTCGCCGAATAAACGCCGTAAAGTCGTTCTAATTCGGGTTAGTAATCTTCCGGGCATAGTGCCTCTAGGACGTCTAGAAGGCATATTCGAGCTTCGTTAAAGCCTATTCGATCTACTATAGCACTAGGGCACCAGGTCTAAACTAGTTCCTAGCCTTAATCGCTACTAACTAATTATCGATTTCTATAACTATAAATAACTCTCTAATCAGCTTATAATTATATACCGGCGGTTTTTCGTAATCGCGCCAGGGCGCCGGTTATTCGGCGAGCTTCTCTATAATTACTCGATTAATCTCGCTTTATTACTAGAGATATTACGAAAACATCGTAATCAACGCCTCTTACGTCGACGTTAAGGGGCCGGCGATAGATCGCCGATCGGCCTACGAACCACTATCTTCGGGACCGAGCGTAACCGGCGTATCCGTTAACCCCTTGTTTTTATCCGACGGTTCCTATTCGGCCACCATCGTTATTAACCTTAGTATAGTAGGCGGCTACCCGGCGTCCGCTTCGCTAGCTCCCCCCGGGGGGACGCTTATTCCTCGAGTCCTTCTCGGTGGCATCTTCGGCCTAACTACCTTAAAGGTATAGAAGTTAAAGAATTATAACGAAAGGAAAGTCCGTAGACTTTAGTTAAGGAAAAGATATCACAAAAAAGGCTTAATAGCTTAATACCGTAGAGTAGTATAGAGGGGTGGATCGGAGACCCAGTGCTATATCGTTAGGACATCACGTAACGTTATAGGACGCGCGCATCTTTTTTTTTATTTGTCTTGTACATTATATATACGTGGCGACGCCACCCAGACACAGAGGATACTTATTATCCGACACAATCATTATCCTTTTAACCCTAAGTTTTGCCACGATTATTATATTCACTTCGTTTAAGCTACGTTGCCTTAATTAGAGCAGCGCGCACCTCCAGGAACCTTTTCTAAAGGTCTCCTTATTATGTGTGTTGTTTTGGTTATAAGCACTTCGTGGTCTTAAGCACTCCTATCGTCGAAGACTTATCCGAGATTATACTACCTAAGCCGTTCTGTATAGTAACGGCTTCGCCTTTTTTTAATTAATGCTCGGAGGCGGATCTATTCGGTGCCTAGGAAGTCCTAATCGTCTAATCAGGGTAACCGAAAGCACTTAAGGGGAGTTCCGGCCTACCTAAACGAACTACACGTTAATTACAGGAGTAGAGAGGGAAGTATACGGCCAAGAGGCCGAGACTAAAAATAAAGTATTAATATTTAAAATTAGAACGGAGATTACGATAATAGCCTAAGAAACCTACCCCCCCTAAATAGCCTTAATAAAACCTAATAACCAGAAAACGGGGACGGATCCTCCCTACTAAAAATAAAATAAGAGCTATAGACGGAAAGATAGGCCCTTACCGCCGATAAGGTAAAGGTGGACGGAAAAGCGAGAGATAGCTAAGAAAAAGGTATAACGAATAGAATAAAGAATGGATTAACTATAAAACAGATTCCGGATATAGTATAGATATAAACATAGAGGGCGCGCTCCCTTATTAGAATAGGAAAAGCTACGGATATAGACTATTAGGGGCTATAAAGCCTAGATATAAAAAAACCTTTTACTATAACCCACTAAGCACGAAATAACGATAGTATAGGGTTAACCTTACTATAATCAGGGTAATAAAGGCCTATACGAATAGCGGTAAGTCCCTAGCCCCGAGAATTTTAAGAAAATCTAGTTATATAAGGCCCCGACGGTTAGAAGAGCCTATTAAGGAGCCCCGAGATACCGCGCCCTTATAGACCCGGCGGTTAAGTAAACCTGCTAATAGATCCCGGGTATAACTTAAACTAATCTCTTATAATAGCTAGCAATACCTTATCCTATTCCTTATAGGTATCTCCGTTAATCTAACTATAATAGGTTCCCTCCTAAGCCTCGGCGGAGAGTGCTTATATTATATCCTTTAGGGCCCCTAAGAAAAGGGCTCCTCCTACCCCCTATCGCTAAGTGGAATTATCCTTAAACTTATAGACTTAATACACGACTACTTCTTATTTCTTAACCCTTTCTTTCTTAAAGACCCTAATTCCCCTAATCTGCCTAAACCAGTGACTATAATAGATTAACCCCCCCCTTTTAATAATATAACGGCCTCGTAATAGACTGACTATCGCGACCCCCCCCCTGCGGTTATAGTCTATAGCGACTCTAAGCCTAATAATAATAGCACGCACGCGGCTATCCCGACCCTAGCGACCACGGTTACGCCTAATCAGGGCAACGCCGCTCCTATAGCTAACCCTCCTCTCCCGACCGCCTCGCTTAGGCAAGGGGATATAGACCCTGGTATCGGCCCGTCGATAACCGTCTCTTACGGTTAGGGCGCCCCGGTATCCGGCTATAGAGCCGTATCGGCTTCCCCTTCGCCTAGTCAGGGCAACCCGAACCCTAGCGGCGGGCTAGTTCCCCCCGTTCCCCCCGTTTCCCCCGGACCAAGCGCTCCCTAGCAGGCCCACGCTCCTAGTATAGAAGTCCCGCCCCCTAATAACGTCCTAAAGAACTTTAAGGCGAACCTCACTATAAAAACGCTCGCGGCTATCTACTAGTATATCAGCCTATACGACGATAAAAGGGATAAAGCTATTATTATATCTCGCGCGCCCCTAAACCCCTTTACTAAAGGAGCCCCTCGCTTTAACGGGACGGCCCTATCCACCTTCCTTAGGGATTATTAAGACTACGCTAAGCTTAACCGCCTTAGCGAGGCCGATAAAATCTCCTATATTAGCCTATTCACGGAGGCTAATATCCGTCCTACGGTTAATAAGATAATCCGATTAGTCGAAGTATCCGGCGGCCGATAAAAGAACCTAAAGCAGCGGCTTATTAATAAATACTCCTACCTAGACCCCGACTAGCAGCTTAACCTATCCGATAAAGTACGCTAACTACGACTTACTTATAAGCACGAAAAGGTTAAGATAGTCTAATAAGTTAAACGACTATTAATAAGCGTTACGGTATAGAAGTTAAGAGCTAACGAAGTTAGTGGCACCTTCGTTGAGGACCACGAGCTTTATAATATCTTCCTCGCTATCCTATACTAAGATATTAATATATAGCTCGTAAATCGGATAAAGTATAAGTTCGTTAACCTAAAGAACCGGCTATATAGGTATTATGACTTATCGGATATACTAAAAGAGTAGGCAGAAGACGTCTAGGTAGCCGACGGGCGGCCTATTAATAAAGTAGTGAATATTATAAATATTCCCACTCCTACGCTAACCACTAAACCGATACTAGCTATTACGCCTCGGCCTAATCAGGCTAACCCGATAATATATACGCCGACTATTTTATAGAGGCCTACTATAGTGCCTAAGCCGGCCGTATAGATAAGGAGCGATATAGATAAGTTAACGGAGCTTTTAAAGAAGTACGCTATCTTTATAGTTTATAACGGTATAGGCGTTATTAGGAACGCGGTTCCCTAAGTCGTGGCCCTCTCGCGTCGAGTAGGAGCTAATAAGGTTAACGCGATCCTCGCTGCCGACCCTTATCTAAAGACCCCGTTCTATACCGCCGTAAAGCAATCTATTTCGGAAAGGCAGGACGCTGCTCTAGTAACTTATTATATTACCCCTAATTAGACTAATATCGGTATATATAAGGACGATATATAGTACGGGCAAGGGCCACCGCGGTATAGGAATAGGAATTCCTACCCCCGTTCCGGCGGCCCGTTATAATACCACCCTATTAATAAACTACCCCTCTATTACTTTTATTATAGGCAGGAGCGTTACCGCCGCGAGCAGTGCGCGGTATTATAGCTAGACGAGACCTAGCACCTAGTCAGGTTTAGGTATCCCGACTACCTCGCCTTAGACTAAAATAACGAGTAGTAGCCCTACCCCCAGGATATATACCTTAAGCAGTAAGACTGGCTGTACCGGCGGTCCGTCCTCTATTAGCTTAGCATGCGCCTTTAAGGGAAGTATAAAGACCTAGCTAAAGCCCACCACGTTAATACTAATTCCGGAAGCCTCCTTATTAAGATAAAAGACGTTATAAGAGTAATATTAGAATATTATACTAGGCTAAAGGAGGAAGAAGCGAAGGCTAAGGCTCCCGTAGCGAGCTTTAGCGTTAATTTTATATCTATTATATCCGATTATTAGTAGGCGGATATCTATACCGCGTCGAAGGATACTCGGAGAGAGTAGCCCCCCTCGTAACCTCTTTACACGACTAGGAGCGGGAGAGTCGTTAAAGCTACTCCTAAAGCCGTCCGTTTCCTTAATCAGGTTATTAAATAACCCCCGTAGAAGTTAAACCCTAGTCTAGGCTACCGGGTCCCGACTCTACTTATAGCGGAGACCGTTGATAAAGAAGTGGGTATAGACAAAGCGCCGATATAGTATAAGTAATAGTAACTAGAGACTATTAGTAAACATAAGCCTAGCTACTCCGCGGATTAGCCTTACGATATAAAGCAAGCTTAATTAGATCTGGATAGGTAAATTAGGGACCTCCGTATAAAGGTTCCTATCTAGTACCACTTTCTTACTGACCCGGATATAAAGCTAAGAAATAATAAAAGGATACACGCCGCTAAGACTAGTTAACTATAGCGCGAGATTATTTATCTAACCGCTAATAAAGCCTTCTTCCTTAATAGATAAGGTCCCCCTAGTATACCCCCTCCTCTACCTTCGTTAAAGGGATACACTATCTTATTCGCCCGACCGGATAATACTAACTCGAGTACCCTTACTATTATAAAGAGAGAGGTAGTCCCTAAAACTAATAACCCCCTAGTTATTACCCGGTATATAGTCTTAAAGTGCCGGCTTACTCGAAAGGGTGCCGTGACGTATAACCCTAACGTTTTTATTAAGGCTATTATCGACACAGGGGCCACCTTTAACACTATTTCTATAGCCACTATTAAACGCTTCGGTTTAGAATATCGTATTAGCCAGACTAAGATCAGAATTAAGGGCGTTAATAACTAGGAGGGGTAACCGTGTACTAGATACCTTAAGGAACGTTTATGGGTCGGCGAGCAGAGCGGCGTTTTTAACTTCTAAGTCCTCCCCGGTCTAGGGCCCGATATACTACTTAGTATACCATGGATCCAGGAGACTAAAGCGTCCTTTTCTTTCCGGGATAGGTGGATTAATACCGACTTTACGCTTAGTAACGCCCGTATTCTTATACCTATCGCCTACCGCGAATAAATTAAGGAGATACCGAGGAACTAAAGCCAGCTAAACTACAAGGCTAATAAGAGGCGTCGGATCGATAAAGATCGGTCTAATTAGGCTAATCAATATTAGCTCTAGGATAGCGACCCTACCTATTAGCCTAGGGCCGTTACCTCGCTATCTATTAAGGAAAAGGCTAACTATTACCCTTCGGATATCCTAGAGGAGGGCGATAAGATTTAATATACGATCAGGGACGCCGACGCGGCGTCTTTAGTAGCCTTTATGTTCTCTAAGGAGATTAAGCCACTTTTGCTAAGGGTGTGCGTGGCCTTAAGGGCGATACCACGGAATCGGGGCCAAGGGTATAGGAAATACGATAAGGAAGCCCGATAACACCGTAAACACCGTTTTCTTCTACTACTACTATATTTTTCTATAAATCCTTATCGCAGTTACCCTAATTAGCCTAATTTATACTAAATCACTTATGCTAATTTTAAGTCGGAGGCGTAGAAGTCTTACTAATCGTTAGCGTTATCGGCTCTAAGGGCCGAAGACGCGCGTATTACTAGCGCCGCCGTAGTGGCCGTGAAGAAGCTATAGACCCCGAAAAGAAGAAAGCACCAGGACCTAATTAAGGAAGCATATCACGAGCCTAATTAGGCTATCTATACTATATATAAGCCGAAAGCCCTTAAGATTCACCCTATAGATAACGCGCCGTCCGATAATTCCGTCCCCGAAGGCGACCCCCTTTAGAAGCAGAAGATCTTAGCGGAAATCCCCGAGGATATATAGGAGCGAGAAGATAACCGTTTCGTTAGCCTGATCACCCTAAAGTTCTCTAAGATTACCCCTAGCTCGAGACTCACGGAAAAGCGACTTAAAGATATCTTAGACTCTACCGACTATCTACTACCTATAAAAAAGGAGCTCTTAATAAAGACCCTCCTAAACCGCGAAGCTACCCTCGCGTAGGATTAGTAAAAGTATAGGAGACTCGACCCTAGAGTCGCCCCGCCGTAGAAGATTAAGGTGGTTCTATATAAGGTATAGTAGGCGAAAGGGATCCCGATCCCTAGAGCCCTGGAGTCTATTATCGTTAAGATAATTAAGGATAGGAAGGATAAGGGGGTTATTAAGGAAAGCCACGCGGCCTACCGAAACCCTTAGTTCCTTATAAAAAAGAAAGACGGTAATATATGCCTTATTAACTCTGCCACTAAGATTAATACTATTACCCTACGCGATACCTTTATCCCGCCTAGGGCCGATAAGTTTTCTAAGGACTTCGGTATATATAAGATAGTTTCCCTTCTAGATTTCTTCTCCGGCTATAATCAGGTCACCCTTAATAAGGAATCGAGGGACTTAACGACCTTCGCCACGGTTTTAGAACTCTTTAGGATATATACCCTTCCGTAAGGGGCGACTAACTTAGTGGCCTAGTTTATACGTGCTATAACCCGTATCCTCTACGACCTTATTCCTTAATACTATCGACCCTTTATTAACGATATCGCGGTTAAAGGGCCGACTACCACCTACGATAATACCCTGATTAGACCTAGAATTCGCCGTTATATAGCCGAGTATATTAGTAATATCGATAGAGTCCTTCTTAACGTAGAGCTCGTTAAAGGCATTATAGCTAGCGCTAAAAGCTAATAGTATTAAAAAGCGGTTACTATTATAGGCTATGTATACGGCACCGATAGCCGTTCCCCTAAGCAGGCTAAGGTGGCTAAGTTAACTAAGTAGTAGAAGTATCGGACTATTTCTAAAGTCTATTCTTTTCTTAGTCTCGCTACCTTTTACCGTATCTAGATCTACCGCTTTACTATTATCGCGGGGCCGCTAATAGACCTGCTAAAGAAGAGTTCCACCTTCCTATAAAGCGAACCTTAGTAGTACGCTATAAACACTTTTAAGGTTACCCTAACCTTTATACTAGTCCTAATCACTATTAAGTATAGTAAAGGGGCTAGTATTATTTACGTTATTGTCGACGTATATATCGAGGGCTAGGGCGGGATCTTAGGCTAGTATATCGATAAAAAAAAAGCTATTGCCTGGTATAAAAGCGGTAAATAAAACCCGGTAAAGAAGGTCTATAATACCGGTAAGCTAGAGCTAAGGGGAGTATTAAAGGTGCTTCGCCGACTCCGTAACTATCTTTATAAAGCCCGCTTTATACTAAAAACAGATACTTAAGCCTTAGTATCCTAGCTTAGCGGCTCTGCCACGGACCTACCTAGCGCACTTATTACTTAATGGATTACCTGGATCCGACTCTTCGACTTCGAGGTTAAGTATATAAAAGGAACTAAGAACACTACGGCTAACGGACTTTCGAGGATACCTGCCACTCCGTCTAATCAGGCTAATAACGCTACGGAGGGAGATATTAACGACTTTATTAACGGCCGAATCTTCCTTATAGATACGGATAAAAGGTTTAATAACCCCACCCTAGCCGAAGACGTTTTAGACCCGGACGTTACCTAGAGCCAGTTCTCTTAATAAGTGGCCTTATATTTAACGAGCCTACGGATACCCTCTAGGATAGACCCTTATAACGCCCGCCGTGTTAGAGATCGATTTACCCGTGTTTTCGTAAAGGACGGTCTACTATAAACAAGAGTTACTAAAAAAGATTCGACTCCTAAAAGGTGGATTAATAATAAAGAGACTCAGGTTACCCTAATTAGGAAAGCCCACGACGAGTCAGGCTATTATACGAGGGACAGGACGTACCAGAAGCTTACCCCCTTATACACCTAGGACGGTATCTATAAGCAGACTAAGGAGGTTATTAAAGCATACGCCGAGTATTAGAGCCGCCGAGGCAAAGCATACAAGGATCCCCTAATCGCTACTTAACTGCCTTAATAAGCCCTCCCCTTTATATAGGTAAGTCTTAATATCTAGTATCTTAGTAGCTACTATTTAGTAAAGGCTTAATATATATTCACGGGATAGGTTAAAGCCCGTCTACTATAAAAAAACACGTCGCGAGCCGTCACGATATTCCTATAAGAAGACGTTATCTACCGGTATAGGCTATACTAGTATATTATCGTGGACGGAGGACCTAAGAATAAGGGCAGCGTGATTAAGCTAAATCGGGTATACCTAATAAAGCATAAGGTTATCTCTACCTACTACCCCCGCGCTAATAACCTAAATAAGGTAGGGCATAAGCCTATCGCCTACGCGCTTACTATCTAGCAGAAGATTTACCGCGGTACGTTATATAAAATCCTGCCTATAGTCCTTTTCGTAGACCGCACGACTATCCGAGTATCTACCGGGAGGACCCCCTTTTACCTCCTTTATAGTTATAAGGCTATCACGCCTATTAAGACGACCTACCTTACTTAGAGAGTGCTTAACTAGGGCCGCGTTAAGACCCCCGAGGAAAAGATATTACTACGCCTAAGGGCCTTCGCTTAGTTAGAAGCCGACCGGAGGACTACTACTAATATAGTTAATAAGCAACGGCAGCAGAAAACGGACTCTATTAACCGTTTAAGAGTCAGGACCCTACATAAGCAAAGGCTCCGAGTTAGCAACCTTATCCTCGTGCACAATACTAAGCTAGCTATCGATATAAGCCGCGATAAGAAGCTAGACTACCGCTAGAATAGCCTATTTCGTATTATATCCTTTAATCAGGATAATAAGACCTTTAGGTTATCGACTTTATTAAGGGAAGAGCTCTAGGGCGTCACTTTTACCGCTAACCGCCTTAAGAAATTCATCCAGGATAAAGATAGATACTAGGAGCCGGAGGACTAGATGATACTAAAAAGGGACTACGCCAGGGAACTAATAATTACGTATCCTGCCCGCGGCGTCCTTATCGATAAAGAGCTAGTTAAAGCACCCCTCCTCCTAGGTAAATCCACTAATAAAGATACTAGGGCCGAGGATAATAAGCGTTAAGATAACGCAGGTTCCCCTAATTAGACTATTAACGCACTCCTACGATGGTTAGCGAGACTCCGGGATATACTAGGCGAGTATTATAAAAGGTTAGAAGCGGAGCTCCGGAAAGCGATATAGTCGGGAAAAATCGAAATCTATATCCCTAGAGATCCTAACTTTAACCTAAGTAAGTATAAGGACTATACTAAGACCCTATACTTTATCCCCTACTATTATTTCCTACCTAGTTAACTTAATTATAGTAATACTATACTTAATAGGAGTCTTACGTATAGTATTAGGGCTAAGGATATATAAGGCACCGCTATCTACTTATCGTCGAAAACTAACTATTACCCCCTAAAATAAAAACACCACTTTTAGGACTCCTTTACTCGCTCTTTTTCCTATTTCTTTCCCGTTTACCCTTTATTACCCTAATCACCCTATTACACGCCCTTCCACTTATTATTTTATTTATTAGTTCCTTTTATTTATATTTTACTATCACTATTTTCTGTTTATACACACTAACTAAGTGGACACCGTAAAGATATATCCACTAAACACATTTATTATTTATCTACCTTTCCTTTACCCGTTTACGTCGCGCACCGAAATAAAAATATCCTAATCACACTAAGGTTACCCTGATTATAGTAATTACTATCTAAATCACCTATCTATATCTTACTCCGGCTTACTTTTATAGTCGCTATTACTAAGGCTATACACTTCCGACTTATACCGCTAAACCTAAGCCCTAAAGATAAAGGGAATATAATACCACTCCACTATCTTTTCTTGATCCCTCTTCGTCGGGTTATTCTGAATAGTATAATAGAACTTCTTAAGATTATCCTTATATTTATACGCTAACACAGGAACCTATACTATTATATAGTCCCACGGTTTAAGACCCCTTCCTTTATAAACGTCGCGTATCTACTAAGCACTTTCACGGTATAGAGTAATAATGCTTACTATAAAGACGCCGTATTAAGGCGATAGCCGTGGACGTATCTTATCGTCGTAAACGGATTATAGTAGCACCAGTAAGTCCTTAGTATATAGATTAAAGTGACTAATACTTATATAATCACTATCTAGCTATAAGACCTCCTAATCAGACTAATAGAACTGCTTTCGGAGCTTATTATCACGATACGTGTAAGCTATCTTATAAAAATAGCAGTTAGCGTAGTCCGGAAATCGATTATTACGCTAAAGCGACACGCACTTAAAGAAAGGATAAGTAATCTTATTATTAACCCGATCACTTATAGCCGACTACCGCTCCTTATAACACTAGCACGGCACCTTATTAATAACCCCGAACCCTTAAATAATTAGGGCTCTGACCGTATAAGCTCGGGTCACCGTCTTTATAATATACTCCCTCTAGGGACCAGCGAGGTCCTTAGCCACGAATATATAGCGACGAAATAAAGAAGAACTATTACTAGACCTTACCTTCTTAAACAGCTCCTATTCCACGTCTCTATTAATAAGATTTAGTAGGCTATCCTATACCCGGCCTATGATAGCAGCCTTAGAGTCACCTTAGATAACTTAGCCCACGAAATCCAGTTCGACGTATAAAGCGCCACCCTTACTAGCCACTTCGTACTAAATAAAGTACGAGTTTACCTATATCCATAATATCAGCTTACCCTGATCAGGGCAATATAACCAAAAGCGTAAAAAGAACTTACTACTATATCTTAAACCGTCGTAAAAACATTATACTTATTAACCGCACCTACGACAAGTCGTGTCTTAAACCAGAAGCACGGCATAGGACGGACCGACTCCTAATAAGCCATAGCTTTCTTACGCTTATAAGAGCTAAGGTTATTAAGCCCTGTGATTAAAGCTTTAACGGATATATCGATAATCTTATTATTATTAATAATAAGAAGTTTATAAGAAAATATAACGTCGAGTCGTAAGATAAGGTAAAGATATAGAGCCTAAAAGATACGCCTTTAGCCGGCAGCCCCCGCCTTATATCCCTTAACGATAGGTGATATAGCCTAGCGATTTATAGTTTTAGTGACTTAAGGAGGCGCGGTTAAATAAATAGCCTATTTTAAGTTACTAAAAAGATCAGGCTTTAAGCGTGATTCACGGTTACCTTCCTTACGTCGCTTTATTATATAGTTATAACTATAGGTATAATAGAAAAGGTACTATCTAATCTTTTTGTCTAATTAGATCGGTTACACGGTAAGCCGACTTCCGTATTTAGATCCCGCACCTAATTCACTAAGTTACCTTTATCCGAAAACCATAAATAGTATTAGGATTACCCTTTCTTTAATAATCACGACCCTATTTAACTAGTAGCCGTAATAGAAACCCTAGTTAAAGCTAGTCTTATAAAGGAGGCACTGCCCAGAAACATTAAACGTCGATAAAGGATATATATCCCCTATCACCACCTTTAGCTAACCCGTTTTCCCTCTCTTCCTCTCTTTTCCTATATCGTTAAGTTCGTTTTTCTAACTTACCCCGCCAGCTATTTCTTTATCACTTATTACTCCGCTACCCTTATATATTTCCCCTGTATCCTCCACCTATATATTACTATAATTAGGCTAATAAAGATATTAAGAATATCTGTATCCCTTACTAACTACTAGGAGCCGGCTCCCGCTAGTCCCGTCCTTACCGCTAATATTATCCCTGCTACCCGCGTTATTATCGATAAGACTATACGCCCCCGCCGTATTAATAACCCTAATAATAGCTAATAGGTATTCCTTATATAAGGATTACCGTATCGTCTATTTAACGTCCCTGATAACGCCGCCCTCTTTATAGGTTTCCCCTAATAGCCTAAAGATAATATACGTGTAGTCTAACGTCTTCTTAAGAACGCGGTGGATAGCGAACTTAACGCTACTATGGTTAATATAATACTACCTTATATTCCTATAATAAGTATGTTTAGTAAGAGACTAGGAGATATTTACCCGGCAGTATAGTCTTCTTTTAGGACTTATTATAACCTGATAAATAAGAGGTGGCTTAAAAGAGGCAGTTTAGAAGATATAATACGTGCTATATTTAAGCGCAGATAAGGGGATACCCGTCCTATAGCCTGGATCAGTATTACGCCTTACTAGGAGCTAAATAGCCGTATTATAGTCTACTCCCCTTAACTACTTAGGGAAATTAACCGTATTAAGAGGAGCCGTTTTGTCCCTATTATTTACTACTTCGATAACCACTTTGTTAGTCTAATTATAGATTAAGAGATATAGTGTATATACGGGTATAATAGTATTTAAAACACTAGTAATACTAAAGATCGCCTTTTACGATTATTTAAGTACGCTATAGGTTAGCTACGTAGTATTAATGTACCTAATAAGGCCGTTTTTAGTCTTACACGCCGTTTCTATATTATTCCTGGCCCTCGTTAAACTAATAATTACTTATACGGCCTCTTCGTTATTAAGTAGATACAAGCGGTTATCTAAAAGGGCTACTTATTCCCTTAAAGCTCTAAGATTCACCGGTTCGTATAAGGACGTTACTATAAGAATAATAGCGTAGCTTATACTCGTTATATTAAGGAAGAGTGGCTATTTTACGTTAAAGCGATCCTCGGTTTTAGTTATTAAAAGACACTAACGGTCCCGGTAATTCCTTAATCCCCTTAGCCACCTCCTCCTAAGAGCATAGGTTTCACCCCTATTAATAAACCTATTATTAAGTCTAAGCCCGCTATCCCTGGTTCCTCTAATCAGGCCAAGAAAAAGACTTAGGCGCTACTTAGGAGTACTCCTAAGAAAGATACTAGTGTTCCGGTGCGTCCTAAGACGCCTAAGAATATCTCTAAGAAGTCTTCGGCACCGGTCACGCCTAAGAAGGTCACTAAGGTCACGAAGAGTCCTAAAAAGACTCCTAAGTCCTTTAAACCTTCTAAGTTTGCTAGTATTAACTTAAATAGTTATAAGGTTATTTAGATATCGCTAAAAAAAGTCTTAGTGTAGCCTAGGAAGATTAATATCCAGGGTAAATAGATTAAGGATATAGAGGAGTAAGATAAGGGTGTCGAGATATCTCGTAGTCACCTATTCTATAGACTATATAATCCTCGCCCTATAGACTCTCGCGTTAGCCCGATCAGGCCTAGCTTATTCTCCTAGGACGACTAGGTTCACTTATATAATAGTATCTACTATACAACACTTTATAACGCTACCGTTAATAGTTCTTTATATATACCGCCTTTACGCGCGATTCCCTAGGAAGGATAGTTACGATATAATACTAGGATTAAGTGGGATAAGGATATAGTTATAGCCGCTACGGAGCGAGTATATACCGAGAAGGAGGATTATATAGTCGGCGGATAGACTCTTCGTAAGCGTAAATAAGTTTTAGAATAGTTCTGCTAGATTATACTTAGCTTAATCAGGGTAACCTAATTATATCTAGAGTTATTATAGCCACGAGGACATGAGTAAGATAACTAGGGCCGATTATAGAGGGGTGGATCGGAGACCCAGTGCTATATCGTTAGGATATCACGTAACGTTATAGGACGCGCGCATCTTTTTTTTCATTTATCTTATACATTATATATACATGGCGACGCCACCCAGACACAGAGGATACTTATTATCCAACATAATTATTATCCTTTTAACCCTAAGTTTTACCACGATTATTATATTCACTTCGTTTAAGCTACGTTGCCTTAATCAGAGCAGCGCGCACCTCCAGGAACCTTTTCTGAAGGTCTCCTTATTATATATGTTATTTTGGTTATAAGCACTTCGTGGTCTTAAGCACTCCTGTTATCGAAGACTTGTCCGAGATCACACTACCTAAGCCGTTCTGCACAGTAACGGCTTCGCCTTTCTTCAGTAGTCGCAGTATATTCGTCAACCAAGCGCTAACTTCAAACCAAGACTTTAACTTAAGGGATTAAACTAATCCCTTAACGTACGCACAGAGATAGGTTCGGATCGGTAGTCCGTGCGCGGCCATCGGTCCGACTATATGCCGATAGGTCTGCGATTATCTCGTTATAACCAGGATAAAGCCTAACTTACCTAAACTAATACCTTAACGATAAAGACACTTAATTAAGCCTAGGGCTTATCCCTTCGGGTAACCCTTAGGTAGCGGTAAAGGGAATTAGAAATAGTGAATAGAATCTATAGGCGCCTATCCTCTTTAAGCGCGCCCTCCGTAATTCCCCTTTACCCACTGCCACTACTATTAGGCCGACCTATAATTACTATAAAGGAGCCGTAGCTTAATAGTAAAAGAGACTCTCCTAGTCCGTAATCGACCTCTCTTACTTTTTCTAGGATAGTCGTAACGTCCACCTAGACGTCGATAAATATAAAGCCTACCCGTAGGCGCGCACGCGCGTATACTATAATAGTGCCTTAGACGCGCCCTTTATTAACTAAATAACCGTATCGTGGAAGGCCTCGTAACACGTAGTAGAATCTGGGTAGAAAGGGAAAGAGTAAAATAAAGAGGGCCTACCTTAGGTTATACGACTACTTAATATATAGGAACCTTTTATCTACCCGACTTATTTTATTATTTTTTCCCCTTTTACCCTTTCTTAATTACTTATCTATATCACTAACTCTATTACTATTATAGTAAGTCGTCCTACCCTATCCACGTATAGGGCGTAGACCTATCCTATAGGCTTATTTATCGCGATATATATTATCTTAAGGGTCTGCGTGTTATCCCGGCGGCGTACGGGTTCGCGTATTAGGCCAAGAGTTAACTAATATCGCGGTAGATTATTATTATTATTATTAATATTAATAATAATAATAACACTATTATATAAGTATTATATCCCCTTTAGGGGAAACTAAGGCTAACCTATAGTATTCGAAGCAGACTATCGTATAATAGCGCCCTTATCCTATAAGAAGGGCAAAAAGTCCGGCGCGGCTAGTAAAAATAATAAGTATAGCGGTAAAAAGTCCGACGCGGTCGGTAATAAGTCCACTTAGGTGGCGCCTAAGGTTATTAATAAGGGTATAACTAAGACTGCCAGGAAAAAGGCCCGGCGAGCGGCTCGGCGGGCTTAGGCTAAGGCTAAGGTAGCGGTAGCGGCGGCTACTCTTAAGTAGTAGCTATTATAGTAAAAATAGTAATAATAGCCTGACTTATTATCCGAGTCGTTATCGGATTCGAGCTCGGAATCAAGCTCTGTTTTATTATCTTTTTCCTCCTCGGAGGATAAAGCTATTAAGCAGCTAGTTACGGCGGCAGCTTTAGCTAGATAACCTGCGCCGGTTAGGACTATCGAGTAGCTAGTTACTATAGTAGCTCCGGTTACTAAGTCGACCGGCCCTCCCCCTTTAAAGAGCGATAGCTTATCCGACGGTGCTTCTAAGTACCTCGACGCTCTAAAGGGTATCCTTAACTATACTAGCGAGGACGTTATTATAGGCGGTAGTGCCGATAAAGCCACCGTCTTTAACGAGGAGGAGGCTTCCTCCGACGGGTCGTTATTATCGGAGTTCGTACCCTTAATTAACAGGTCTAGTAATAGACCCTCGGACTTTAGCGACGGCGACGGTGTTATTATAGCGGTACGTCCCGTTATTTTAGTTAGGTCTAGCCTAGAGCTTTATACTCCCTATAGGCGGTACGCCCATAGCTTTATTAGCTTAAAGCTACGTAGCGATAGCGCCACCGGTCCTATCACTATACGGCCCTACCGCGGCAGTAAGGTATCCGATAAATACCATTACTACTAGGATAGTAATAGCAAAGACTATAAGTTAGTACGTTCCTACCTATAGCTATAGCCCCCTTCTTTTTAACCGCTCCTAAGGTTACTAACTAAACACAGCTTTTATTACGGGCAGAGTGGGTAGCTAAGAAGCTATAGAAGATATTAGTGGCGGCTACGCAGGGCGGCGATAGTCTTAATAACTATACTTTTATAGGTTAACCTAAAGTATACTTAGTGTGTATTAAGATAATACTAATCACGTTTATAACAGCGGGCTTATCGGGTCTAAATTAAGTTACGGCGGGCCCTTAAGGCTATAAAAAAATTCGCTTATAATAATAAGGGGTTTAACCCCGTAGCGTGTCGTCGCTAAGAAAAGGAGGAAAAGGCTAAGGAGAAACGGCGCGGCGCCTCTATTAAGATAAAGCGTTATCTAGCTACTATTAGCCGTTATCTAGGCTAGTTAGTCTAAATTAAGAAATCGAAGTTAGCGGAACTTCGTAAAAAAACCGACTATAACTAAGCTTCGGTTATTATTAGGTATAGGTTAGGGGGAGTTAGGGGGGAGGGGCGTTAGAGTTACTTTTTTTTTTTTTTTTTTTTTTTTTTTCCTTTTTTTTTTTTTTCTATTTCTTAACTATCCTATAAATAAAAAAGTCCTTACAGGGCATAACAACGCTATTAACTAACACTATCCTTCCGATTATAATATTCCTCGATAAGCGTATTAAGGAGGTGTCTCCGCGGCTCCTATATATTATATTTATATCCGTAGTCGGTCTACTTAATAAGGTATTCACGCCTATTACTATTATAATAATAGGCCAGGACCTTTTTAACTTTATATTTATCGGACTCCTAGGGCTTAACCTCTATATCCGCGGGTATAGGCGACTTACCGTCTCGGGACTTCCACGGTTTAAGGAGGGAGATTAGGAAAACATTATAAATCTTTATAGATTCCGGGAGTTATAGCTTATAGGCGAGCCTATACTATCCTATTATAAAGGTAATCTTATAGGGGCCGAGGAACTTATCTAATAACTTTTTATTAGGGCGGCGCTACTTAATATTCTTCGCGGATAATAGTATATAATCCCCTGCCTTAAAACGCTAGCCTACGCGGCCGGTATTATAATACTTTTTATAGGTAGTTTAGGCCTTCCTTATAAGGACCTTTATAGCTCTGCGATTCGATATAAGGTGCTTTACCCTTTACTCGGCTACCGCGGCGCGGACCTTGCCCGATTTACGTATCTGTATATTATAAGGCCCGCGCGGGTTAAAACCTATTAACGCGATAAAAGGCGTCTACTAGATAGCCGAATACTATACGGTGTTATACGTGAACTATACTAGGGGCAGTTAGTCTACCTAGTTATCCTGCTATAGGGAATAAAACGCCCGTAAGAAGTGCTTTAGGTTCTGATTCTAGCGCTCCGTCTAACCGTCCGTCTAGGGGTAGAACATAGTGGATAGCCTCCTTATAACGCCTAGGAGGCTATATAAGGTGGTCCAGAACTTACTAGTAAATAGGGACCCATAATCCGAAACGATACTATCGGGTAATCCGTAAAGGCTAAAAACGTGCACCTATAGGATATAAGCCAGGCCCTTAGCTATTAGGGCGCTACTATAAGGGATATATAACGCGTACTTAGTATACCGATACACTATAACCAGGATAGCGTCCCTCTTTTTACCTTAGGACGTTATAGGGGGGAGACCCGTTATAAAATCCATCGAGATCTCTTAAAACGGTTATTCGGGTATAGGCAGAGGTGCTAGGTACCTAAAGGGCTTATGCTAACGAGGCTTAGTCCTCTAACAGATCCTATAAGTAGGCACGAACTTCTTAATATCTCGCGAGAGGTACTCCTAGTAGTAGGACTTAGAAATCCTTTTAATGGTTTAGCCTAACCTAGGGTGGCCTATAGTAGGCTTATCGTGAAAAGCTTAAAGGACCTTATCGCGTAAACCCAGCTAGTTTAGGACGTAGAGACGGTCCCTAAAGTAGACCGTACCTTAACTGTTATAGGACTAAGGGTCCGATAGGTTATCTTTCGCTATTAAGGAGATATAAAAGGGATCGTCTTTCTAGGTAAAAATAACTTTATCTTTTAAACTAGCTAGACCCGAGGGCTTAGGTATACCTCGGGACCTTAGAAGGCCGATTATAAACTTCTTAGTGAATCCCTTAACGGGTTTCTGCCGCTCCGCTTTAAGATCCGCCTAATCTATAACGAGCTACGGTTTCCTTAATAGTCTATCCGTAGGGTTCTAAGCGCCTAGGCGGTAACGAATCTTAAAATTAAAGCTAGAAAGCTCCTTTAGCTAATAGGCGTATTAAGGTTTAATTCGAGGCTTATTTAGTAGATACCGGTGGTTTAAGTGGTTAGTTAGCACCTTTATAAGGGTCTAACTATACGCTAGGTAATAGCGCCACTACCAGAACACTTCGACGATCGCTATTAGTTTAGTGTCTAGCGTCGGGTAGTTTAGTTCGGGTCCCCTAAGCTTCCTAGATAGGAACGCTATAGGGCGCTAAATCCGATCCTTATACTAGCTAATTATAGCACTAAGTATAAAGTTAGAGGCGTTTAGTTTTACACGAATAGGTAAGGCTAGGTTAAAATACCGTAGCATAGGTACCGACTAAAATAATAATCGTAACTTCTTAAAGGCGGCCCTCTTTATATCCCCTAACTAGAACGTACCCGGTCTGCCTCCTAACCTTAATAGGTCCGTAAAAGGAGTAGCGACCTTCGAGTAGCCTTTAATAAAACGTCGGTAAAACCCGGTAAAACCCAGGAAGACTTAAATCTTCTTAATAGAGTTAGGCTCCTCCTAGTCCTTAATGGCCTTAACCCTCTTAGGGTCTATAAAGACACCCTTAGGGCTATATATAAAGCCTAAGAACTTAACCTCCTATGTCTTAAACACATACTTCTAAGGATTCGCGAAGAGGGACTACTCCCTAAGACGCGCGAGGATCTCCTTAACGTGTACCCGGTAGGAACTAAGATCCTTATTATAGATCAGGATATTATCTAGGTACACGATATAGATAGTGTCGATAAAACCCTTTAGGGCTTTATTAATATAGCGCTAGAAGCTAGCCGGGGTATTATATAGACTAAAGGGTATTACTAAGTACTTAAACTACCCGTACTTAGTCCTAAAGGCCGTCTTCTATTCGTCCCCTTCTCGAATTCTTAAGCGATGGTATACGTCCTTAAGGTCTAGCTTAGTGTATACCGTAGAGGTCGCGAGGCGGTTAAGGATTTCGTGTATTAGTGGTAAAGGGGTATAGTCCTTTTGGGTCACCTTATTAAGGCCTTGGTAATCTATATATAGCCGTAGTTAACTACCCTTCTTCGGCACGAATAGGATCGGGGTACCCGTAGGGCTAGATAAGGGGCGGATCTATCCCTTTGCCGTGGCTTCCTTAATATAGTCTCGTAGTATAGCTAACTCCTATTCGGCTAGGGGATAGATAGGGCCGAATAGGGGTGACTTACCTTCCTTTATTTTAATCGCGTGGTCCTATCGCTAGTAGGCGGGTAGATAGCCGGCCTCTATAATATTAAAGACGTCCTAGAACTTTTAGTACTGCTCGGGGATAAGGCTTTCCGGCACTTCCTTATTTAATTCCTTTTAATAGGGCCCTGGATTAATATATACTAGAATTCCTTTATTATATTATATATAGTTAGGGGGTATAGGGGGTAGGGGATAGGACGGGTCTAATTAGATAACGGGGATTAAAGGACTATTAAGTAACGTGTCCTCTGCTTCTCCGGGGGTATTCTACCTTATGCCTATAACCCTATTAATACGGGGGGCGCTTAATTTTACTAGCCGAACTATTAACTAAGAGTTCTCCTTAGCTTTCTTTAGCTCCTTCCGGCTTAGGACGCCCCTAAGGTTATCCTTATAGAGTCGATATATCTATTAGCCGGTTCGGAAGGAGGTAACGGGGTTATATTTAACTAACTAGGGTATACTAAGGATAATCTAGGATCTATCCGGGTCTATATCTAGCACCTTAAACTTAATAGGGTATATCCGGGTTCGGTCCTAGCTATCCGTGACCTTAATATATATCTTAAGAGTCCTAAGGGACTATACTTCGACCCCTAGGATAACCTACCCTAGTTTCTTTAGCGGGCCTAAGGGCTTATAGTTAGGGGGTAGGGCTCTTTAGTCGATTAAGTTAATCTTAGCGCCTCTATTAAGCTTAGCGCTTTAGCGGCCCTATCCGCCGCTTAGCCGTATCTCTAACTTCGCCTTAATCGCGCCCTTATTAGCGAAGAACGGCTAAAACGGCGGCCTATCCTAGGCCTAAGCCTATTTAACGATAGGGGCCCGGGGGTTAATCGGTAGGTTATTAGGGTTCTGATTAGCGGAGTATCCTAATAACTAACCTAAATTAGAGGTTTCCTTCGGGTATTTATTCCGGTAATAGCCCTTCTTATTATATCCGAAATAGGTAATATTACTTTTATAGCGCTTTTTAGGGGGACCTTAGGTCTTTATATTATCTACTTTAATTAACTCTATAAAACCTTAAGGCGGTATAGAAGGATAGGCCGTTATAGTGCGGGCCCTATTAGGGGCATTATTACGCCCACGCTTTTTACCGCGATTATACCTTAGGCGATCGTTCCGGGGTGGCTTTTTTTTATTCTTATATAAGAGGGTAATCTCCGCCTACCGGGCTATAACTCCTAGTACCTTATTATTAGTAGGGATACCGGCTACTATAATCTAATTATATAATGGCTTATTAAGTTTCGTTAAGATTAATTATATACGCTACTTATTAGGGAAGGGTAGGGATACCTTATTAAATAATAAGTTAAGCTTATCGATAAACTTAGCGTAGGACTAATTAGGCTTTTATAGGGTCTAGTCCGAGAATAGCTTTTTAGTTATAGATATCTCGCGGGTCTTATTATCGACTAATTACTTAGTTAGGAACGACTTAAGGTCCTCTTAAGTAGCACCTTTAGTCTTCCTATATATACGTTTATAGTAGGCACGCTAACGGGACTTTATTATCTTTAGTAGTAGGGTAGACACGAGGTGTATTTTCTCCGGTTTAGTGGGTTCGATATTATTAAGTATAAAACGCTTTTTAAGTTCCTTAATAAAGGTCTAGAACTAGTTATAGGACTGCCTATCCTATTCCGGGAGCTTTTACGGAACCTTATACTAACTTTTACGGGAGTCCCCTTAGGGTGTATGCTTAGAGGTGTCGGGGTCCTTCCCTTATTAAAGGGTAAGGAGGCGCTTCTTCTTTTTTTTACGGGCTCGGCGGTCCTTATAGTGCTTAATCAGGAAATCGAGCTCCGCCGACGATAGGGTGCCGGGGGGGCGGCTTTTAAGGTCTTTAATATCGAATTAGGGTTCTATTCGGATAACTTAGGGGGTCCCCTAGTTAAGTGGTGGTCCTATTATAGGATCACGAGCGTCCGGGTTAGCTTATCCGCGAATCTCGAATTCGGGGTTATTATCTTTATCCTCTGACTTAGGCGTGAAGGATTACTCGCGATCGGCGCCTGATAGCCCGGCTTCGGCTCCTTTAGTAGCAGGGGAAGTATCCCGGGTACGAATAGTAGTGGTGCGCTTAGGGGGTATCTTAAGTACTGGCTAGGGGTAATAGTAGGATTTATAAAATAACTAGTCTTTCGAACTCTTAATAGTCGTTATACCCATAAACGGTTAGAACGAATAAAATATTATAGGTTTTTATATAAGGAGTAAAGAGAGTCGTTAAGACTATAATAAGAATAGGTTATAAAGCTAACCTTAGGGGGGGGAATAATTATAAGATTATTCGTTAAGCCCTCCCTTCCAGGACTTAACAGGAAAACGTCTACTTTAAGGTCCCCTGGCTATCCTCCTAGTGGGTAGCCGAGCCTAAGGCCCTAAGTCTCGAACGGACTCTTACTAACTTAAATAAACCCGTTTACGTGCTAGCCTAGGGTCCTCCTAGGGGCGGGTTCCGTCTACACGTTCCTTAATGTCTCTTATCGCCCCTTGACTGGAATGCCCCTGACACGTGACTATATATAGCGGAAAAGCTTATAAATATATTCTATAAAGGGTAAGGTAAGGCGTTAAACACCGTCCGTTCCGAGCCACGCCAGCTAGAAGCTCCGGAGGCCGCCCTCTTAGCCGCCGTATATCCTTTATAATAGTCCGCTATATTAGACTTAGGTACTATATCCTATATTTTCTATAATAGAAGCAGATTTATGGATTATAGACCGGCCTGCCCTGATAACGTTATAATCGCCGGCACTATAATAGTGCCGATTTAAGGGTATAAAGACGTTATTATAATAATAGAAGGAATAGCCGGCCCGATAAAGTTCCGGTTAAAAGACGTAGCCTACTACGAAGATTTTATCTATAACCTAGTCTTTAATAAGAAGATACGGTAAAACGGTTATTAGTAGGACTAAGAGCCACTAAACGATTATATACGCTGCCGTGACCGATTAATCCTTTATAAGCTAAGTGTCTACTATAATTAAACCGTTATAGAGCTGTTTTTAGTTACTAACGCCCCCGCTACGACTACTCTTCTAGCCCCGAGTCTACTAATCCGAAAACCGATTAAGAGAGCAGCTAGCTAAGCCGATAGTAATCTATAGTATCTACGGTTAGGGCACGCTGGCCCTAATATAATAAAATAACTAGAAAAGTAGTTATAGGGCGTTAAACTAAAGGGGCCCGGAACGGTGGAGTGCGACGCCTATGCTTAATCGAAAATAAGTTATTAGATTAGTAGGCGGACCCGTATAGCTCTAAGCTACGCCGGCGAGAGGTAGGCGATCGACTTCACGGATTTCCTACTAACCGCCGACGGATATATACGGATTATATTCTTCACGGATCGATATCACGGATTCGTGGCCTGCTACGTTATAACGTTAAAGAGGGCCTCCGATATCTATATAGTTATAAACTAATATATACGATAGGTTCAGAGTTAATTTAACCGGCAGGTACGGGTCTTTAAGTATAATAATAAACTAATATAATCGCTCGAAATATAGGGCTTAGCCAAGGGTTTTAGTATCCTATTAGAGTCCTCTTTAGTAGAGACCCCCGTATAAAACGGTGGTGCCGAAAGATCTAGGGCTATTATCGTGGAGAAGGCACGAGCTATACGAATATACTCCCGATTACCCGATTTCCTATAGGTTAAAGTCGTTCCTACTACCGCTTATATATAAAACAGAACGCCTAAATAACGCCTTAGCTAGAAGACCCTATTCGAAGTTATCTATTAACGTAAGCCGTAGCTAGGGCACCTACGGGCCTTTGGTTATAAAGCTTTTCCTATAACCAGAGCAGCTCTAACGAGGTCTAGAAAGCTTTAAAACCGGCTAGCGCCGCGGGCCTATATCGGTTACCTTATAGGCTACGATTTAACTAATATTTACCGTATCTAGGTTCCTAGCCTTCGAAGGAACGGGATTATACGTATACGTAACGTTATCTTTAACGAATAAGAGTATTTTAACGGTAGACTCGAGGCCCTAAAGGATAACTTACATTAATTAACGGAAGAGCAGCTAGCGGGTATCGTTAATTAGATCCGCCTACTAGAGTTATATATAATTAAGTAAGGCGAGCCGTAAAAGGCAGCCGATACGTTTATAATAGTATACTTCGAGCCTATTCTTTAGTCGGGTAGCGAGGTTAATAAACCTCTCCTAAGGGCTACGCCTACCGGCCTCGAGGCATGGGGAGTAGAACCGTTTATAGCGCCTAAGAGGCCGGAACGGTAGGAGGAGCTTATAGAGCCTACGAGGCCGGAGCTAAAAAAAGACTCTTCCATGGCCGCGATTAATTACTAACGCCTAGATAATAGTTACCTTCTAACTCCACCAGAAACCCCTCCTTAGGCAGGGCTCACGGCGGCTGCTTTCACGGGCTTTATACTTATAGAGCAGGGGGGAGCTAAATTTCGAAGCTATAGTAGTAACCGAGTCTGGATCTCTGCTTTTAATATAGGAAGATATACCCTATTAGTCCGTAATTTAAATAGTAAGCCGCTAATAAAGTTAAAAATTAAAAAGGCACTTAAAAGACCCCGTAAGATATACCGTAAGTAACTACCGGCCCCTCCGAGAAATCAACGAGACCTTAAAGACCACCTATACGGGATCCTATTCCGATAAGCCTAACGGGATCACCTAAAGAGTTATAAAGAGATAGGCTTATGGATCACGGTGCCGAAAGATAGGGCGAAGGGGTATTAAGTGCTGGGCTGTATATAGGTGATAACCTATAAGTTTAATAAGCACGGTTTTTTATAGAAGTGTAAGGCTAGATTAGTGGTCCGTGGAGATTAATAGTATTAGGACTTATTAGAAGATATATATATAGCCACTCTCGCCGGTCGGTCTTTTAGATCGTTAATAGCGATCGCCGCTCGCTTCGACCTATCTTTAATATAGTATAATATCGTTAACGCCTTTATGTATGCCCCTCTGCCCCACGATATATATATACGGTTCCCGCCCAGGACCGCGGTGCCGGGTTAATTACTATTACTAAAGAAGGCGCTGTATAGTCTACGGGAGTCTTTATTACTATAGTAAAAGCATATTATAGAAGTGTTAAAAAGAGACGGGTTTAAGATAGTGCCGTAAGAGCCCTACTGCTTTATACGCCGTGGGCTAATCCTATTCTTTTATATAGATAATATCGTGATCGGCTTTAGGGAAGACTTTAGGGAAGAGATAGAATAGGCTATCGTGAGCCTATAAAAGCACTACGCCCTATAAGGCGGGCAGCCACTATAGTGGTTCCTTAGGATTAAAGTTATTCGGGACCGTCCCTTAAGGAAGATATAGTTATTATAACGCGATTATATCGTGAAGGTAGGATATCTGTTATTAACGGCATCTAACTATAAATCCATAAGTCCTATAAAGCCGGCAGAGCTATTACTATACACTAGGAAGTCTATTACTGTTAAAAGCTATTAACGAAAGATAGGATTAGTTCTATACGCTATAGTGATTACCCGCCCTAATATCGCCTTTATAGTATCTCGACTCTATAGATTTAATATAAATCTAAGCCGTTAGTATCACGAAGTAGCCGACTATTTAATCCGATATCTATTAGCCACGTAAACCTACGCCCTATAATTAGGTAGTAGCGACTCTATTAAGGTATTCACCGACGCGTCGTTTATAGATAACTTAATTAATCGTAAGAGTAGTTAGGTATTCGTGATACGCCTATTCGGAGGTATAGTAGCCTAGTAAGCTAATAAGTAAGTAATAGTAATAACGTTAATAACAGAGGCAGAGCTGCTCTTACTAGTATAAGGTGCGAAGGAAGGGATATTCACGAAGAGGCTATTAGAGGCGATAGGTGTGATTTTCGATAATCCACGATTAAAGATACGATACGATAATAGCTAAACGATACGCCTACTAATAGCGGAGATCGCTTAATTAAATACACGATTACGGTATATAGATATATATAATTATTAGTTACGGGAGGCGTAGCAGAGTAGAAGGATTAAAGTCAGTTACGTTATAAGCGCCGATATAATCGCTAATAGATTAACGAAGGTCCTGTCTAAGGAAAAGTTTATAAGCTTTAGAAAATAGGTGGGAGTAATAGAAATACAGGGACGCCTCTATATAAATAAGCTAGAGGAGATCTTACCGGAGTATCTAGAAGAGCTGGAGGAGAAATTCGATAGGAGCTACGTGGACGTTATAGAAGGGGATATATCGATAGAAGACGCCTATAAATAACGTCAACTAAGCAACTATTATATAGTTATTTAGTTAGGGGGGTGTGTCGCACAGGCTGGCCTAAAGCAGGTCCGGAGCGGGTTATTCCGGGCCCGAAAGTGGGAGTGGATCTGCCACAGGAATAAGGGCAGGAATTTAGCACTACGATCAGAGATTTCTACAGAGTCAATTAAATCAACAGATCGATCGCTTATTTTACGCAATTGAGTTATACGCTGTTTGCAACATGGGGTGGGTGGTTTCCCTTTTCGTCGTAGTATCGACTAAGGCAGGGGCGCATAAAAATACACAAAAGATAGTACCTGCAGCAGATACGAATACGAGTGACTGACCGCCTACCTAATTGGACCGCACAACGGTGTTCCTGGGCCTAATTGAAAAAAATACTGCCAGTCAATTTAAACTGCCCACCTCTTCTACCCCTGCGCGCCTCCTTATCTTGCATCAATCTGACAACGAACGGCTGAATGACTGAACGACCATATCAACTTCGATCAGTCAATAGGTCCAGCGCATCAGGGGACGACATCTATTGATAACCTGAATGCAGAAGTTGATTCTTTCCGCTTAGAGCGAAGGCGTTCAGCGTTCAATCGACAAAACTTGGAGAAGCGTTCTTTTACTCTTACTTTGTCCCATCACCATGGGCATCCTTCAGGATCTCGCGGGACCATTGTCCCAGTACTTTGAGGGCCTAAACACAGCTTCACAGGTTGGAGCTGTTGTTGGGGCCGTCCTGGTCCTCTCCGTCGTGCTCAATGTCGCGTCGCAGTTCCTCTTCCGCAGCTCTAACGAGCCTCCCCTCGTCTTCCACTGGTTCCCCTTTATCGGCAGTACTATCACCTATGGCATGGACCCTCCCACCTTCTTCAAAGTGAATCGGGAAAAGGTATGTTTTTCTACCAAACTTGGCCTTCTTGCTTTTACAAAATTCCTTCGAGTATGGTCATGTGCATCAGCAAGCCACTGACGCTATTTTTCCCACTACAGTATGGCGACGTTTTCACCTTTATCCTCCTCGGCAAGAAGACCACCGTTTATGCCGGTCCCAACGGTAACGACTTCATCCTCAACGGCAAGCTGCGGGATGTCAATGCCGAGGAAATCTACACCGTCCTGACCACTCCCGTCTTTGGGAAGGATGTCGTCTACGATTGCCCCAACTCCAAGCTGATGGAACAGAAGAAGGTAATGATAACATGCGCCGCTCTTGCCTACCCTACCTAAGCCACCAAGCCGGTATACTGACACGCGTATCATCTGTAGTTTATGAAGATCGCCCTGACTACCCAGGCTTTCATTTCCTATGTCCCTATCATCTCCCACGAGGTTACGAACTACTTCAAGACGAACAAGGATTTCAAGGGCAAGTCGGGCGTCGTGAATATTTCCGCCAAGATGGCCGAGATCACAATCTTCACGGCATCCCATGCTCTCCAGGGCTCGGATATCCGGAGCAAGTTTGATGAGTCGCTGGCTACCCTTTACCACGATCTCGACATGGGCTTCTCCCCCATCAACTTCATGCTCCACTGGGCGCCTCTGCCCTGGAACCGCAGGCGCGACCATGCCCAACGCACTGTCGCCCAGATCTACATGAGCACCATCAAGGAGCGCCGTGAAAAGGGCAATACTGCCGGCCTGGACATGCTTACCCATCTCATGAACTCGTCATACAAGGACGGCACCAAGGTCCCCGACCACGAAGTCGCCCACATGATGATCGCTCTCCTCATGGCCGGCCAGCACTCGTCCTCCTCCACCAGCGCCTGGATCATGCTGCGCCTTGCTCAGAACCCCGGCGTCATGGAAGATCTGTACCAGGAACAAATCCGTGCTCTCGGCGCCGACCTGCCTCCCCTGAAATACGAGGACCTCGCCAAGCTCCCGCTCAACCAGGCCATCGTCAAGGAGACTCTCCGCCTGCATGCACCCATCCACTCCATCATGCGCGCCGTCAAGCAGCCGATGCCCGTCCCCGGCACCAAGTATGTCATCCCGACCTCGCACACGCTCCTCGCCGCCCCGGGCGTCTCCGCCTCCGACCCTGCCTACTTCCCCAACCCGGATATCTGGGACCCTCACCGATGGGACCCCAGCTCCCCGAATGCGCCCACCATCGACCGCCCCGACGCCGACGAGGAGACCATCGACTACGGCTACGGCCTGGTCAGCAAGGGCTCCTCTTCTCCCTACCTGCCCTTCGGCGCCGGCCGCCACCGCTGCATCGGCGAACACTTTGCCAACGTGCAGCTGCAGACCATCACCGCCGAGATTGTGCGGCTCTTCAAGTTCCGCAACCCCGACGGCAGCGACAAGCTCGTTGGCACGGATTACGCTTCTCTCTTCTCGCGGCCGCTGGAGCCGGCCAACATCTACTGGGAGCGGCGCCAGTGATTTAGTTGATCGTATGTAATTGGCACGATATGGACGAAATAACAAAGGCATGCCGTGCAGGCACAGGACTTTGATACATCACTGTTGTATATAACACGAATGACACCTCGGTAGACCGGGTAGCCGTGGCGGGAAATGGCTTGGACAAGAAACCAAAGGGCCTTTCGCGAGGCACGGAAGCATGGTACTGAAGGGCTCCGGAGAGCGAGGAGGTTCTGGCGTTGATAATACTTTTTAATACTAATACTGGTCATGAATCTGTCTTTGCCACCCATTCTACATTGACAAGGCATATTGTATGCCTTTGATGGGGTTAGATCGTTAGTGTGTGTGGAGGACTTGGATTAAGAAGGGGCCTGAGATGGAAGGAGGGGATGTTTCTTTGGGCGGCATGTCGCTGCCGGTGTTACTGGACACACATTGTACCCGCGGGTAGGTATGGAGCTATCTGAGTAAGAGCCATTGAGGTAAGAGTGAGGGAAGGCATGTGCTCCTGCTTCATGCGTAGGTAGTGGCGAGGTTTTCGTCAGTCACTCCTTCCCCAGTCACGGAAACAGCTCATGTATCTACTCCTACCTCTGGTACTTTTCAGTTATAGGATAGGTACGTAATACATAAGATATGTACGTACTCGTGGACTTAGCCTGGAGAAAGGAAAGACGCGAGAGGGGTCAAATATCTTGCATGGAAATACCATGATGTCTGGGACTCCATTCAGCCTCCATTCCCCCAACTAATCTTGTCATGCTGTGACTTGTGGTTTAAACAAGTGTTCATATAACATACGCTTCGAATACCTCTCTGCCAGTTGATATTGCTCCAGCTGTTCGAATACCCTAGGAACGCATAGAACCATGGCCCCCGACCTCTCCTTCTCCCAATATGCCACCCGCCATCATTCGCTGCTAACTCCCTCCAGCAGTCAAGGACAATCATCCTTGTACGGAGGCACGGAACCCCAACAAGCAGACGACTACCATGTACGAGACCCCGTAACCCGGTTGGACTTTGGGAAGCAGTCTCGGCTTTGTCGAGACAACGAGCAGCTCCGACGTCAGCGGAGCAAGACCATTCGGCAGACGCTCGCTGCAAGCAACAGCCAAGCAAGCTTGGGGCAGCCCAGAAACGCAGCGGACCTGGCGGCCTCCCTTGTCAGTCTAGTCCTCCCATACGACGTCCGGAACCTGCAACGAAGCCTCCTCAAGATGCAGGACCGTGTCAAAGCCGTCGAGTCCAAGACACAAGAGAATACCGAGGCGCGAGAATATGCCGACAAGACTATGCGTGTCTTACAGGATGAGCTCAAAACAGTACAGGCTCTCGTTCACAAGGCGGGCCCTGACTTGACTGGCCAGATGGGCACGCAGGCGTGGATGGAAGAGGTCCACAACCGCCATGCCCAGATGATGGAAGCTGTGGCCCAATTCAACGAGGAACGCGACAAAATCTCAAAGGAGCTAAAGCGCCAGCTGGACCAAGTCCAGCAACTCCATGCCGAGCTTGCTTCACAGCGCTCTCCGACAAGGGTGCAGGCAAGCCCAAAAGTCGATGAACCCCCAGCGGCTGCCGAGGGCCTATCCTTAGCTGGCCAGGATGTTTCTGACGAAACGACCAGAGTGCATCCCATAAGCAACGAAAAGCACACGCACCAAGAGAGGGGCAGTGTGATTTCGCCTGCCCAGGTACACACAAGAGACGAGGCAGACATCTCCACAGCCTCAGATTCTGGAGCCGACGAAGGCACTGCAACAGCCCGGAATGTCGACGATGAAACATGGCTGGGTCACCAGCAGGAAACTGTGACGCCCAACCGCCAGGACGAAGCTGTCATGAAAGAGCCCGCCGAAGTCCCTCGTCTGCTAAGGAGACGGGTCAAACAGAGTCCCAAGGCAGTCGAGCATCGCCGAACAGAACGTAGCATAATAAGCAAGCCCAAGGCCGAGGCCTCGACATCAACAGGTCTCAGTCGTCGAGCTGCCTTTGCGAACCATACCAAGCGATTCAGTGCGAAGTACGAGTCGGAGACACCGAAGACGTCCAGGGCCCATAAAGACTTCGTGTGGCGTTTCATTGATGGCATTGAAGACAAGGAAATGTCCTCGTATGTACAGAGATGCCTACAGGACCGCCTCCCCGACTTTATATCGCCGTCCAAGGGGAGGGGAAAGCCTTACCGCGAAATCGTGTTTACCGGCCGGCTCAAGTGGAAACAGGTGTTTGATGCCATGAAAACCATGCCTGTGCCGCCCTTTTTCTCTTGAGATTTTCAACTTGTGACGATTTTGCAAAGGATATGGCTATGGTCTGGTGGACCAGCCGTGAGGATGGGATTTGGCCAAACGGAGGAAGATCTTGTTAAAGGAAGAAGCAGAAGCATGGCCGGAGAACGGGCGTTGTGTTGTTGTCTTGGTGGATTTTTTCCCTAAATCAAGGTCTTTAGAATCATGTACCGAGATCGGAAGGCACACAAAGAAAAAAAGAAAAGAACTTGTATCCTACCATCGATCTCTTATTTGCGAGAATCCAATGTGACGGAACGTGAATCGATGCTCGAGGTCCGAAGTCAGTCACTGACGTCACGTGTTCTTGCTCTTGGCCGTGTTCTGACAGGATTCTGGTAATGAGAAATAGTACTTCGATACATGTGATTACCTCCAGCATCAAGGGTCGTCGCGCTCCAACAGTTTAACTTTGCCTTCCATGTCACAACGCGACTTGCCGTTCTAATCGACCTCTGTACAACGAAAAGGCTAAAATTGCATGGCTCAGCTACGAAACACCAGACATCAAGAAACCTCTTCGTGATACGACATTAAAGCTTTTCCCATCGCGGGCCAAACTTGTTGCCCTTTACATTGCTACGCTAGAGCGACTCGCCGTTGCTGGTGATTACCCCATCAATTGCTTGCGACTTTGCCAGCTCGATCACGCTCTCCATTTATCCAAAGGCAACTCGCACGAAATACATCCGCAGATACTCTCCCGCGCCCTTTCCTTCATATGGCACTTGGCCTCGTTCC
The DNA here is from genome assembly GCF_042370955.1 of Sodiomyces alcalophilus JCM 7366. NCBI lineage: Eukaryota > Fungi > Ascomycota > Sordariomycetes > Glomerellales > Plectosphaerellaceae > Sodiomyces > Sodiomyces alcalophilus. Next base: position 1,116,998 of record NW_027263533.1, read on the forward strand.
GTCAATATGTCGGACAGGGGCGCCTCTCAACCGCCTCAGCGGCCCAAATTAAAGCTGAGCATGAGCTCCCGGGGAGCCTCATTTGACGATCCCCAGGCGCCGCAATCCGCAGCCACACCTAGCGCGACACCTAAGATCATTCTCAGGCCCTCCCAACCATCCACACCGGCCGATACAACATCACCAGCGCCTCCGAAGACGAAGGCAGGGCGACAAACCAAACCGACAAATAAATTGATCGAGTCGAAGAAGCGCGAACAGCAAGAGGACGAAGATGACGAACTGCTGAGCGCGAGCCAGCCCACGAAGAGGATCAAACTACTCAAGACACCCAGCTCGGCGGTGGCGAGGACGGGCGCCGGTGGGCTGATCCTCAAGTCGAAGGGAAAGCCGCCATACCACCCACCCGGCGATGGATACGACTCGGCAGCCAGCGACCGGGAAGAAGACCCGACCATCGAGGAACAGTTTATTTTGCGCATGATGCCTGGCGAACACTGCGACTACATAAGACGATGCATGGACGAGGGCAAGATTGGCGTCCCCCGTAGCCAGGGCGGGGCGGACCTGGCCATCAAATGGCTAGAAGAAGAGACCCGGCGTGCCATCGTCTACGTCAAGGGCCAGCTTTTCGCGGCCGTCATGCTTGAACTGCCGACCATCACCGAGTCGATGAAAACCTGGGACCGCAGGACCTTGATGAAGTCGGCGGATATATGCCACATGCTACATGTCTTTCAGAAGGTGTCATCGGAAGAAGAGGCCAGGAAGGCGCCGTTGCCTCCCATGGTGCAGCCGGGGTTTAAGTGGCCCCATGGGCTCACACCACCGATGCATGACGCCGTCAATCAGAGGTTTGCAAAGGTCATCAGTCGATCCGAAATCGAACTCAAAGAAGCCGAGGTCAAGAAGCTGCTGCAGGCCGATGCAGCCGCGCTGAGTTCTCGGTACGAGCTCATCGACGACAGACAGCTACAGTCCGAGGAAGAGGCGGAGATGGAGGTGGAATATTCCGAGGACGAAGAAGAGGACGCCGAGGGCGAACTCGACGAGAGTGGCTACTTCCCAACGGATGGCTACGCGAACGGCGAGATGCTGGAAGACCAGGACGATCTCGCCGCCGAGATGGAGGCTGCTTTCGAGATGGAAATGGCGAATCAACCGGCGGACGCTGCCACGCCGGCCACGTTGCCCGAGGGCGTTACTCCTCTGACCACGGACTCTGGGACGCCGGCGCCGGCCGCGCAGGAAAGCGCAAACGACGACGACGAGGAGGACGACGAGGAAGAGGTCAGCGAGGAGGACGAGGATAGCGATGTGGACCACGAGGAGCAGACGCGCATCAAGGGCGTCAGGCAGGATATTGCGGCGCTCAAGAAGACGATCGCCCAAGCCGAGGGCGAGCTTGCCCGTCATGCGGGCAACAAGATCTTACGGAACCGTCTGGAGATGCGTCTGAAGACCCTGAGGGGCGAGCTTGGGGCCAAACTATCGTCATTGCCACAAGGGGAAGAGGAAGATGAGGATTGATATGTATAGTATTTCAGTATCGTTCCCACTGGGAAGTTAGTGATGATTTCTGAGCCGCTTGCGAGCATTTTTAGGGGCAGCTCAGCTCGGCAGTTTAATGTCACCGTTGCAAAGCAACATAGCGCTTCTCGCGCTTCCAGGTAGTCATTGATATAATCTATTGGCGACACAAACTGTGGTATACAAACCGGGTACAATGCCGGGCAGATTGCAGGTAATATACAAAGCTTTTTCCAGCTTGACTCTGCACCCACCATCCCCATACTGCTACATGCCAACGTCCATATTCTTGCCTCCTGACATCGGCTAAGCTACTACCCCTGTCAAGTCGATAGACAATTCGAAAACGTACAACCGTAGTCTGCTTTTGCACGGACCCATATGTTTCTCCCATGCCTTTTTACATCGACTTGAGGTAATTGGCCTCCTTGATCTTGGCCTTGCGCTCCTGCCGCATGGCCTTGCGGAGCTCCTCGCGCTTCTGCGAGGCGAAGAGGTTGGAGGCGACGTCGCCGTCCTCCTGGCCGGGCAGGTTGACCGACTGGTGCTGCAGGGGCACCTTGGGCGCTAGGGCATCGAGGTTGCCTTCGGCGAGGAGCTTGGCCTGGAGTTGCTTCTGACGCTTGGCGGCTAGACGGCGCTGCTTTGCGGATTTGGCTGTTGGGGGAAAGAAAATGAAGTGTCAGCGGGCCGAGGAAACAGAAACTTGAGGGTGCTGAGAGCCGTCGATCTCCGGATTTATCCATTTCTAGGCTTCGTTATAAATACGTACAGAACTCATCGCCAGCGTTGGCGTCAGCTTCCTCCGAAGCGGCAGTCTTGAACTCGAGGCAGTCCCATAGCCATTCGGGGTACTCCTCGTCAGGGAGCGCGACGGGGTCGGTCTGGCCCTTGAAGTAGTTAAGGCCGGTGAGGACGGTGCCGGCCGGGCAAGAGGAGGGCGGGCGGCCGGAATGGGCAGGGCCGTTTCCGGAGGTGGGTGCGTCAACGGGTGTTGAGAGGGTGGGCGTGCTCGAGGGTGCAGCTGTCGCTGAGGCCGGCGAGGCTTGTGTCGTCGCTTGTGATGGTATTCTTGTAGGGGAGGAAACGGAAAAGGCTCTGGGGAGGAGGGCGCTCGATGGCGGGTAGGTTCGGACGCTGAGTGCCGTGGCACGGCGGAAGCAGGTTCTGCAAATCATGGCAACCTGTTTGTGCTGTTGTTTGCTTGAAGCTGGTGGTGCAGGTTGGCGAGAGTCGCGGCGCGAAGTTTGAAGTGGTTACTAAAATTTCTGGGGCACGAGCGTTCCCTCGGACAGGGCTCCCGGTGGGTTTTCAAGCAACAACCACTCAACCACGACTTGACCACACCTGAAGGTCCTAGACGTACGAGCTGAAAATGTAATATCAATCAGAATTCGAATTAATTGGTCATTCACACTTTATTGGTGTTTCCAGGCGTCTTGAACCGACGTTAAAGCCAGGAGACTTTGAAACGAGCTATGTCTTGTAAATGCATAAACTCGATTGCTTCATTGCGGTATATGTACATATTGGCACAAGGCTTGTCCCCGGCTCATGCCGGGTGACAGATTTGTCTACATTGTCGGCCACAGCGGCCCAGACGATGAACAATGCCAATTCTATGTCCTGATCCGCGATGGAGATTTACTCCGACTAGACGCCCTGAAGATGTTATAGCCGACCGCCTTTATTCTTGGCTCACGTAGCCACCTAAGCCTCATCGCTGTCTCTACTCCTTCTTCGAGACGTAGTTTGTCTGTTGGAACAAAGTGCCGGTGACCTTCTTCTCCTTCAGTAGCTGGAGGTATTTTTCTGCCCGTAGCTGTCAATCTCCCGTACTAGGAGCGCATCCGTCGCGAAGTGACTCGGCTTACCTCTCAGATGGCCGCAGTTCTCCAGGTGGTTGACGCCCTCGCGCGAGTAGCACTTGCCCAGCTCCTCGCCCACAAGGCGGACCATCATGGCACCAACCCATTGTTCCCTAATGATAGCATCTTGTGCCTGCTTGAACGCCTTGTTGTCGTCGTAGTCGACGCCGTCGAAGGTGGGGGGCACCTTGGGCTTCTGAGCCAAGAACATGGGAGACTCTGGGGTCGGCATTGTGAATGTATCGTAAGTTGTCGATTATGTCTTGGGCACGGTCGAGAGTCGGTTAATCGGAGATGCGACAAGAGACGAACCGGATCGGTTGTTCGAAGAGTGAGCCAATGTCAATGCCGTTGTTTAAGCCCAAGCTATCGATCCGATTGAGATTGGTAGTACCTATCCAAATATGGTGGCCTGGATTGACAGGCATCAAATTGTCCAAGGTACGTATCGGTCGCCCGGCACCTCACCGCCCGGCAGATAGACTCGACCTGCAGGAAAAAAGATGCGACAGGCTCCACTTTGCAGAAAAAAAAAGTGAAAAATATTCCGCCAGCTCCAGGACCCTGCAGCTAGAGCAGGTTTCCCATTTAAATCTCTGCTCCTTCCCTCTATCCCGTCCCTTTTCCTCACTTGTACTCGTATCAATTTTTTCAAGGAAGTTTTGAACAGTCCATTCAGACTTCCATTTATCCCCATTTCACCCTTATCCCCCTTCCTTTACCGGTTTCCACGAAACCAATCCATCTATCATCATGGCCAAGTCGTCCGTCAAGTCTAAGACCAAGACCAAATCTGCGTCCAAGGGCGCTGCCGACCGCTTGACCAAGGTCAAGAATGCGGGCGTCACCAAGGCGACTAGCAGCCCCAAGGCCAAGTCAAAGGCACTCGCCAAAGAAGTCGCCGCCAAGAGCCTGAAGGGCAAGGACAAGAAGAAGAAGAAGCTCAGCAAGGTCGAGTCTGAGTCCGAGTCCGAGTCCGAATCTGAGTCTGAATCTGAGTCCGAGTCCGAGTCTGAGTCTGAGCCTGAGGTTAAGAGCAAGAAGAAGGACGTCGACTCTTCTGATTCGTCCGCCGACGACTCTGGCGACAGCTCGTCCGAATCATCTGACTCCTCCGAGGATGACTCTGGGGACGAGTCCTCCGAAGATGAGAAGGCGAAGAAGAAGGTGACCAACGGCACGACAAAGAAGGCCGCTCCTGTCGCTGCGGCGTCGGATTCGTCTGACTCTGACGACTCTGAAGATTCCGACTCTTCTGAGGAGGAGGTCAAGCCCAAGTCGAAGAAGGAGAAGGCCAAGGATCTGAAGGCCGATGGCGCCGCGAAGAAGGCTGCTCCCAAGAAGGAGTCTGATTCATCTGAGTCTGACTCGGAGGACTCCGACTCGTCCGATTCGGACAGCGAAAGCGAAGGCGACGCGAAGGCCAAGGCTGATGCCGTAAGTTACCAGTTGTACAGTCCCCATTGTACATGTCATGTGCTTACAAGAAGACGCAGGATTCTTCTGATTCCGATTCCGATTCCTCGGAATCCGATTCGGATTCGTCCGACGACTCGTCCGAGTCCGATAAGGAGGAGGAAGAAGAGAAGCCCAAGGCTGCTGAGGAGCCATCCAAGAAGCGCAAGGCTCTGGACGATCCTGTGATCCCACCCAAGAAGGCTAAGACGGAGAACAGCGAGCAGAGCTCCACCCTTTTCGTTGGCAGCCTTGCTTGGGCCGTCACCGACGACATTCTCTATGGTGCCTTCTCCGAACTCCCTGACCTTGTTTCCGCCCGTGTCATCACCGACAAGGAGGGCGGCCGCAGCCGTGGCTTCGGCTACGTCGATTTCGCCAACCCGGAGGCCGCTGCCGCTGCGCTTGAGGCCTGCCAGGGCAAGGAGCTTGAGGGTCGTGCCATGAACATCGACTTCTCCGGCCAGCGACCTGCTCGCTCCGACAACCCCCGCGACCGCGCCAGTGACCGTGCCCAGCGACACGGTGATACTCTCAGCCCGGAGAGTGACACTCTGTTTGTCGGTAACATTTCGTTCGATATGGATCAGGACACCGTCCGTCAGTTCTTCTCCGGCGCCGGTGAAATTACCAGCGTCCGACTTCCTACCGATCCGTAAGCATTCTAGATCCCCACCCTTTTTTTCTCTCTCCTTTGCCTATCTAACACACACTTGCCACAGTGAATCTGGAAACCTGAAGGGCTTCGGCTACGTGAGCTTCTCTTCTGTTGAGGAGGCCAAGACGGCCCTCAACACCCTCAATGGACAATACCTTGGCGAGGGACACACGGCGCGTGCTGTCCGTCTCGACTTTGCCGGCGCCCGTCCTCCTCGTGAGGGTGGCGGCCGCGGAGGATTTGGCGGTGGTCGCGGTGGTGGTGGCCGCGGTGGTGGTCGTGGCAGGGGTGGATTTGGCGGACGGGGCGGTGGCCGTGGTGGTGGCCGTGGTGGTTTCAGCTCCACCAACCGGGGTGGCATGAACGATTTCCAGGGGACCAAGATCTCCTTCTAAGAGCGTCATGCTCAGCCGCACAATTCCGTCCCGAGTCGCTTAGGTGGGCCAGCTTGGGATGCTGGGTGGGCCTGTTTGTTGAACGATGAGTTTCGCTCCTCGAGGAGCTGTGGGCTTTTGAGACGTGCCTTTTCACGAGGCTTATGGGACCTGAGGGCATTGATTCTGTTCTTGTTCACTGTGGGCTTGTGGCATTTCTTCTTCCGACCTTGCGCAGTCGGAGTCCGAGACTCGAAGGGAGGGCCTTTACTTTGAGTCATATTCTGAGGGCTATGATCGCGCGATAGATCACTAAGTGGGCAGACGGCTTGGATCGAGGGGAGTTTTGGTATGAAGCTTTCTTGGGTCTCTTGCGAGGCTCTCGAAGTGGACAAAACTTCCCCGGTCACATCTTCTGTGGGCTTGTGGGCTTCTGTGGGGCTCTGAGGGAATACGCACGACGGCTCCAGCTGTCGATGAAGCTCATGACCATGAGCTGTTATCGCGCCTGTGGACCTGCCTCGTTGCTTTGACCAGGCTGCTCGGCCAACTCCCCGGCGAACATCTTCCATGCAATGACTGCTGTAAGTATGCCATCTCCCGCCCGTCCCAACCCAGACTGTCGCGAGCTTTTTTCCTTTTTTCTTGGCCCAGGTAGGTAGTTTGCTGGAAACGGCGTTTATGGAATTCAAAAGTGTATTCCCAGACTGTCCCGGATTCCGGGGTAATTGTGGGCGGCCTAACCGTTGTTCTATTCCGAATTATATTTGCAAGTTTTAGTCCAAGTCGTGTACCGAACAAGAATGCGTGACGTGTTGTTTTGAAGTGAATCTGGGAGGCATGGTCCAATTGTCTACTCACCAGTATTGTAGCTGGTGGTCGGTGGTCTGGTAATTTTGGTATGTATCATCAGAGAAGAAGAACCTGTAGACAAAAATCCAAATCCACCGTGTCACCCATGGCCATTAATCACAGCCGCAGTGGTCAAGTGCGGTCACGATATTGGAGGGATAAATGCTCCGGTCATAAGAACAATGGTTTATTAGCTTATTGTGTGTTACGGGGTAGATGAGTGGGTTTTAAAAGGATAGAATCCATTACACTACTGAATAGGAGCTCCAAGGCGTAGCAATAACCAAACAACGAACGCTAATACAGGTTTGCTTTCACATAGAGAGTGGGTGATTGAAGCTTGCTGCGTATTGAGAGCATCAACCTGGAAATCCGACTGGCTGTGTCAAGACCGTCGATTATACGTTGTGGGACATGTAAGATGCACGAGATAGCGATGATGTGCGGTCGGGTTTGTTTAACAAGGGCGAGGGAAACATGTCTCAAGACGGAACTGATGGGGTCGCCAGCCACCTGGCATGCCAACCACAGTCAGATGAGAAAATAGTACGAATATAAGAGAGAATGGTAGAGATCTCCGGTGCGCTCTACTGGTCGTCGAGGGTTTGCTCGTTCGTATTGGCCCTTGCTAGAAAGACATCGTGGGGATGGAATGTAGGCGGTTCAGTGTATGACGTTTGCCAGTCTTTAAGACGATTCTTCATCCGAGTCGAGTTTGCGAGAAGCGAGTCCATGACTACTCGACGTGGAAGACACGTAATAGTCAAATTAACGTACTTCGTACGGTACCTTGAAATCGTTGACGACTACAGAGAATTGATTGTCGCTTGTCTCGCCTTCGCTATTCAAACAGGAGGTGAGGTACTTGACAGCAAAAGGGGGACCAACCACCTGACAATTCGAGAGGCGGTCTGGTCAGAAGGGAGGAGGCTTGGCCTTGTGCCAGACTGTGAGTGGTCGATAATAACTGGGGACCTGATGTAAACATCATGTGACTGTGCATTAGTTGATGCATTTTACACTGTTTTGTCGCTAGTTGATTCCTGCCATGTCATAGTGTGAGCCGTCCTGTACCCCGCATTTGGAGACTGTGTCGCTACCCCACCATCCGAAGCCCGGAATCTGGGGGGACCGGTCCGCCCTCCCACCCTCAACATCCGGCGCGTGGGCGCAGGTGATGCCAACACGCAACATGATAGTACCTGCTTAGTTCTCCTATACAACAAAGGAATAGGTGTCCCAACAGTTTCACCGATACTCGTTTCGTCTCCAGTACGTTTCTCTTCTTTCGATTTTCTTATCCGGCTTCGGTCACGACCTGTCTGTTTCGTTTGGTTCTCCTGTGCCTATTGTCTTGCTTCTCTACCTACTTCGTATCTTCACCTCCCCTTACTTATCCATTATCATCTATCTGTCCTTACCTACCTACTAGATAGGTACCGTAGTACCTCCACAGGGTCGCCAACGCGGGGTTAAGCACCTGGTCTTGGAGGCGAGTCTCCCTCCCTATTCTTCACCTACCTACCCAACGTCGCAGCCTATTTCGCTCTCCCAACCCCAAGGATCGCCTTTTCTTCTTCCATCCCACGTAGCGCTGGATACCATGGAACAACACCCAAGGGTCGAACGGCTCGTTCAGGACCATCAACGCAATATGCCGCAGCCGACTTCGTCCTTACCATCCGCAGCAAGTCCTCTGCAGAGGAGTGATGGTCAGTCCTCGCCCTCCTGTGCGAAGCCTTGGAGGCCTCGCAGCTGTGTTAATACATTCCTTTCAGACTCGTGGGTTGAAGTGTCCTCGCAGCCCTCCTCATCTTCTCTCTCGTCTATGGGCGAGGAGATCGTCACCACTGGCCTACGAGTTGGTAGTTCCTCAACTCGTCGCTGGCGGACCCATCAAGCCCCCCGGGCGCCCTCACCGCCTTCCTTCCACGCCAACCAGACTGTCGTCCAAGGTGGCACCAGTAGTCAAGAAGAATATGACGAGACGGAAAGCGAGGACGACACACTGTTGACGAGCTCAACAGAGAACGGTCCGGTGCGGTCTCGTCAGTCGTTCCAACGCCCGACCCTAATCGAATCAGACGATTCGGATGACGAGAACGCAACCGCTCTAGGTCGCGCTACGGATGACCCTACCTTTAGACCCCGGCCAAACGCCTTCTCGCACCCAGTCGGCCGTAGCCAGAGGAGCTATTCGACGACCTCGGCCGCCCCACCACACCCTCACAGCCGCGTGCGCCCTTCTCTGGCTCAAAGGCCACACACCCGTTCACACCGCGGCGTTCCCAACTTCATGTCCCCATCCTACCAGGCCGATAATGATGAGGCTCTTCGCTCGTCGCTCACCACTCTCCTTTCCTGTGCCGCCGCCGCCCGTGGCCTTCCTAAGCACAAAGAAGACCAAGGGCAAGGCATTTCCGACGCCCCGCGCGGTGTTGGACCCAGCACCCAACCTGTCGAGCTCCGCCTTGTTCCTGAACATGAACTCGGGGAACCGTCCCCCCGCCCTCCGACTGCCGCTCGAAAGCCCCGTTTACAAACCCAAGGAGAGCGCATGTCACCGCGAACCGCATCCTCGCCAAGTGACGCCGCTGCCGACAGGCACAAGAGGGGGGCGTCGCCGCAGTCACGCTCATCGCGTGTCGCCAAGAAGAAGAAGGTCGTGGCGGAGGACTCGACAGGAGGACTCCTCAGCCCGACGCTTCTAACTTGGGTCATGAGCGCAGCTGGTGTGCTGGTTCTTGTGTCCGTCGTCAGCTTTGGCGCTGGGTACGTCATCGGTCGGGAAGTTGGTCGTCAAGAGACCCTCGCGGCTGGCGCGAGCGCCAATGCTTCCACCATTGCGGCAGCCGACTCGTCGTGCGGAAGAGAGGTCGTCCGGTCATCAGGAGGCCTGCGGCGCCTTCGGTGGGGGGCAGGCGTCGTGGCATCGAGCTGAGAGGCCATCGAAAACCCTTCAACAAAAACGATGAACGTTATACACTGAAATCAATTCCATACTTGATGGAAGCTCGGTCGAGAGATTGCTTTCAGGGGGGGTGCTTTCATGAGTAACGCCAGACACAGCTTATGAATTCACGCAGTCATGGGAGATACCTGCCTACGAGGCTGCAATATAGATGGATCATTGATACCTCCTCTCCTTTGGGTTCGGCCAGGAATATTTCTACGACACAGCTAGGAAGGGTTGGCGTTAAAGGTATCCAATGATCAAGATCGTGAGGCTTAACGGGAAGCCGTAGTTTGCCGCTTTCTTTCCTTTGTTCCTGATACCTAGGCGTCTGGGGGTAGCTTGGAATTTGCAGACAATGGGAGCACTTTTACCTTCTTTCTAGGAAATATTCGACGTTTGACTTTCTGGGCCAACTGGCAAAGGACGTATGCCTATTGAACATTATACGCGCTCATATCCGTGAGTACCAGAGGCGGCTCGGTTTGTCCCGTCGGCCGTTTGTCCCTCGAACTATTGTCCTCGACTTCACTAGACCGACCTTATCATGCGAATGTGCCAGTCAGTAGCTTCAGGAACGTCACTAGCCCCCAGTGCGATACGAAGTTGCCAATCTTTTCTTATACTGCCTGAATTATACATGTGCCATGTCTCCAAATTGAGGTCCTACCGACACTCCCCGTTACAACCTCCCCAAGGATAAAGGCGTTCATGTTCTCGCTGGCCCCATGGTCGAGTGGTATCTAATCCAGAGGACCAAGCCGACAGGTGATTTCCACGAGCACTTTCTTCCTCTCGATTCACGTCAGGGACTAGATGCGGGCAACAAAACAAGCTTAAATTCATTCCAGCTACTTCATCTCGCCCAAACACCAGTCAACCACACGCCATTCACAACGCACTAAGATCGAGCGGTACGCTGCTGCCTCTTCCGGCACGATAGCGCTTAGTGCCGCCTATAAAGTCGCGCGGCTTGGGAAGCATGGACTCATCCTGGAACTTCCACCGTGGATCGTGAATAACAAGACGGCCACCGCCGCTATGTAGACCGGGAGACGTGAGGGAACCGGTGTGAGGCGGGCTCGGGGTCGTCGGGCCGCTCGAGTTGAGAGTGAAAGCGCTCGGATCGAGCATATTGGCACGCAGGGAGGATCCGGCGCGATTGCGAGAGGGAGGTGCTGGCGGAGGGGATGGAGCCGCGGTAGGGGGAGGAGACGGTGCCGAAACAGGCGGTGGTGGAGGTGGTGCCGGCGGTGCAGCGCTAGGCGAAGGGGCGTGGCTGGCGGCGCGGAAGGCAGCTTGTGCTGCGAGGTTCGCGGTGTCGTTGGGAGGTGGCGGCGGCGGAGGGGGAGGTGCTGGCGATCTCGAAGGAGGAGGCACTACGGAAACGGGGGCCGCAGGAGGCGGCGGTGGTGGTCGTGGAGCTGAAGACGGGGGAGGAGGTGGTGGCGCTGGTGGTGTTGGAGACACAGATGGAGGTGGTGGTGGTGGTGCCGGAGGCGCAGGAGCAGCAGACGGTGGAGGAGGAGGGGCTGGTGCAGCCGGAACCGGAGGGGCGGGGCTGGACATAGACGAGGGCTTTCGAGATGTAGGTAAAGGCGGCGGCTTCTTGCCGATCGGTGGCGGAGGGCCCTTTCTCCCAGTTGACGCTGACGAAGGCAAGGCTGGTCTTCCTGGGATGGCGGGTGCTGCTTCGGAAGGCGGCCTGGGTGCTGATACAGTCGGGAGCTTCGGTGCGGAAACAGACCTGCCCCCAGAATCTGGTTCCGTAAGATAGGCGGCCTCGGCCGTCGCACCCGTGTCGATACCGCCGCGGCTTTTCCTCAACTTGGGCATCCCCCCGGCAAAGAGCCCAGCGAGCTGGGGCGCAGATGTAGTTGGGGCGTCCCGTCCACTCTGGTCGCTGTTGCTCCTAGCTCTATTTCCAGGAAGTGGAGGTGCAAGGCCGCCGGGAGGTTTGAGCATGCCTCCTAAGCCGGGAATCGGTGGTGCACCACCCACTGGAGGACCAGCCGCGTCGCCTCCTACCACCTTGCCTACAACAGGCGCCGAGCGGTCGTTGGTAGCGGCCTTCCTCAGGGCCCTGCCCTTGCTGATGTCTTGGAGAAGAGCGCCCTATAACACAAACATATCAGTACTGAAAACATCTAGGTCGGCTGAGAGGATGGTTACGTACTCGACCGGCACCTTTCGGGGGCAAGTTCCCAGATGGTGCTGCACCGGGCGGCGGTGGAGGGGGAGGAGGAGGCCCGCCCATGGCGGGCATGGGGGGAGGCGGAGGGGGTGGAGGAGGAGGCATATCGAAACTGCTCTTGTTCTTGGTCTATATTCGTTGTATTTCGTAGGCTGTCGGACCGGAACTGGGCGGTTGCCCCCAAGACCAGGGAAGCTTGGGCTGTGATCGGCGAAGATGTGACGGATAGCGGAGTGCTCAATAATCCGTAGGTCTCGATCAGAAACGCTGTGAAGGCTGACACGCACGAATCAGAGTATCAGACCTAGAGGACCGGGTAGAGGACTATGTTTTGAATAGAGGCATGTAGGGGAAGTGAGGTACTAGATTCGTCTGTTCGTGTCGACGATACAATGCTGCCTGCTTCTCGTCGCCCAATGTAGGACCATGTGGGGAAAGGGGACATGTGTGGCACAGCGGCCGTGGCACAACTAGATGCGGCATGACTAAGCATAAGTGAAGAGTACGGTAGGTGACAAGCGTACTTGGTACAACGTATTCAAAGGTCTGTGGTCGGATGCCACAGTAAGTCACGTGACTGACCATCCGCAACACAACGCACATAACCGGTACGTACCTTATGCAGCCAATTACCGAGTGGGGCCGCTTTCCTGAGATGTCGGATCGCGACCGAAGAGCCTCAACTTTTTTTCGTCGTCCAGCCATTGAAACCATTATTACCTCCATTTTGCCTGTGCGCCCCCGTCTCCCTGTCCCGACGATTCACTCCCATGGCCCTCGATACACCCAATTGACCCGAGTGTCCCGCGTCCGACACCACCGAGGATCTGTCAGTGTCTAATGCTTACGGCTTGGATTCCGATGTTCCTTTGCCCATAACGCTTCCATAACCAGCCCGCAGCGTGATCTGCACCGCACTCTCACAAACCCAAGAGGAGACAGGGTGGCCCTTACAACTGAAGATGATATCACGTCAATCGCTCGGCCGTGTTCGGCGGCCATCGTCGCGTTCACTCTGCCAGCGGTGTGCCGTGACACCCGCTCGATTGCTACACATTTCCAAGGCAGCGACGGCGTACCCTTCGAGGAAGACCCCACAAAGACCATGGACGCACTTTCGAGCTATCACCACCAGCAAACAGCCACGGCGAGAACCGCAAGGCAAGATCGGACATGACAAGAGGTGGCTAAGCTCCGAAGCTCCCCAGACACCATCGGCTCGCGAGCCCGATTTGCGGAAGCTCTGCGACTTGGTGCGAAAGAGCCGGGAACGGTTCCTTTCGACCGACGGGATTCCCACACTCCAGCTCGTCCTTGCGGCGCTCCGTACTTGCCAGGGTGCAGCGAACGCCATACATCCCTACCTCACACAGATACCGCCCCGGTCAGCCACGACCGCGTCCACCGCCACGAACCTCCTCTCCCTCGACTCGAGCCCGGCGACGTCGGGAAGCACAAAAGCCACAGCAAGTGCAAACGCCCCGGCCCTCGTCAAGAATGCGATTGATTGTGTTTCCGACTCGGCACATGCTATAGTGGCACACCCGCCAGTGTCCATCACGCCCGAGGTTCTGGAACTCTACGTGACCATCCAAGCTAGAATCGGCAGGCCTGAGACCCTCCCCGACGTCCTTGAGCTCTTCGCGTCCAAGCCCAAGCCCCGAGTCGTCGACGGCGCCATTAGCTATGATCCTCAGAACCCTAAGCGGGCCGACAAGGCGATCCAGACGAGCACGGCCGAGGCGGCCCTGAACTGCGCCATCGAGGCGAGGGACCTAGACGCGGCCCTGGGCGTCATTGAAGCGTGTTACAGCACACAGGCATACACCCGCCAGAAGCTCTTGAAGAAGGCGTTCCTTCCGGCTAGCGTCTTTGGGGCTGCCCCTTTCGCCGCCTACGGCCTGGCGGCGACGCTCTCGACCTTTCAGAACACAATCGAGCCAGCCACGGCCACCAAATACGCATTCGCCGGTGTCATGGCCTACGTGGGTTTCACCGCGACGATCGGCATGGTGGCCGCCGTTACCGCCAACGACCAGATGAAACGGGTCACCTGGGCGCCCGGCATACCGCTGCACACCAGGTGGCTTAGGGAAGAAGAGCGGGCAGCCTTGGATGAAGTTGCCTGTGCGTGGGGTTTCAAGGAGAAGTGGCGGCACGGAGAAGAGGCGGGACCCGAGTGGGATGGGCTGCGGGAGTATCTCGGACTCAAGGGGATGATTCTGGATAGGGTCGAGTTTATGGAGGGTATGAGTTGAAGGACGGACCGGTCCGCACTGATACGAAGTTCCCATACCTGGACATTTACGCCATTCTGGGATTTTACCTATCGAATGGCGAGGAGGCTTCAAATCTGCGATGCTCAATTGCAATCAACGCCGCATGCCACCCGATCCGCCACATTGTATCAACCTGTACCACCTACGACCTCCCACGTCTCGTTTTCCATCAACATGTGGTATCTGAGACACTGTCTCGGAAACTGTTATTGGAGAGCTCGTTGCGTCTACCTTTTCGGCAACAAAACATTTCCGCGTCATCTCAGGAACCCACCGGGGACCTTGTAACGGCAAATTGGCAGTGGCATTGACAAGACGACGGAGACCGCACACACCTTACTCTCACCGTGGATCCTTGTTGGCAATGGAGCCCAACGAGTTGTGGATCCTGGCCTGTGTCTTCCTGTCTTCCAGGCGGGACTGTGCTTCTTTATCTTACTCGGGACAAACAGCCGACCTGTCAACCATCTCCCCTATCTTCTCCCATGTCCCATATATCACCTCTCCCCTGTTCTACACTTTTTTATCTCCCGATTTTGCACTACACGCTTTCGGGCTGTCCCAATAGACTTCAATCTAACAACGTCTGCATTGGCTCTTCCATAGACGGGTTGGCACTGGGCTGGCCTTCACCTAGCTACGGCGAAGGCGACTAAGATATTTACCAGGTCCGCATCCCATCACCCTGTATCTGATATATGTTGTACATACCTACGCAACAGGGGACGACGTGCGTGGTGGGGGCCTTCCCTGGATATAATATCTATTCCCTGTCTGAAATTGGCATCCGACCAGAGTTTCTTGGCTGACAACCTTGTACATTATCCTTTACCCACAGACATTGGCAAGATAGATATAGATTTTCTTGGTATCTCTTTGCAAAAACTCCGGCCCAGTCGTCCAAGCACGAGGTGAGCTCGGGGTTTGTATATATAAGGAACAAGGCATTCCCTCTTCCCGTCTACCGGGTGGTTCGCATGGTCTCTAGGACCATCAACCAGACACTCGTTTTGCTCTTCTGCCCACACTCCTTTTTCTTCCATTCCTTCTCGCGTTCCTTTTGCTCCTTGTTCTCTTTCGCAGCCTACTGGAAAGAAGGTTGAGAAGGAGGTCCTCTCCTCCCCTCTGTAAATCAACGAGTCCGTATTATGGACACTTTCGCACCCGTCGACCCTCCTCGGTGTGCTCACTATGCCAAGTTTGCCTCTCATCTCTGGAGATGGCAGTTTGATCTGATATATTGGATACTCTTCTCTTTCAACTTGTCCATCTTGTTTAGTGCTGCGTATGGATACACCAAGTTAGTGCTGTCCCCCCTCAGTCCACCGGTCCTTTCTCTATCCTTTTCATTTCTCTCTTTTTATATGCCTAAAATCTTATCTAGGTCATTACCTTGGAGTTGAGAGCATGTTTACTGATAGAGGTGCGTATCACTACCCAGGTGTCTGGACACAATCGACAGGTATCCCCGAGATTGCCCTCAGAGGAAGCGGACGGCCGTTCGATGTATCATTTTTGCATCTGTTTGCGTAATATTATCTCTCGCCACGGTCACCATGGAGGTCTTCGCCCTCTTGGCGCTTCAGTTCTGTGACGGCGAAGACTTGATGTCATTGTATTGGTCAACATGGATGATGATCCAAGTCGGTTCGTTGATTGCAGTCTGCGGTATCATCTTGGCATTGCTTCATACTTTGAGAGATCGAAAACATCCGTATGTTGTCTCGCCCCGTTTGTCCTTTTGCGTCGTTTCCTCTCTTCTTTGGGATTCCCTCACCATCAATCAAAGCAAGAAGAAAAGAAGGGCAGAGAAGGACAAAAGAAGCGACCCTTGCTGACAACCGCATCTAGACCATGGGCCCTTGCCCTCGGTACCCCCGTCCTCGTGGCAGCAGGGCTCTTCAGCTTCCTGCAGTCTTGCGCCTCCAAGAGACTCAAACAATTCAACGAATGGAGACGTACTTCAAACGAGCAACGACAGCAAGACAAGGTACTCGAAGAGGGTACTCTGCCAATGAGTCAAGTGTAAGTACGCACAGACCGGGACATGGTCCATACGTGCTGGGCTCCCCTTGCAGCCCTAATCCACACCGCTCCGTCTCGTTTGGCCTTCACCGAGGTTGCAAATTTCCCGTAATGAGAAAGCAGGCTAATCGGGGACCAATCAACAGTAACACCATTGCGGTTGACATGGACGACGACGACGATGACGACGACAGGGACGACAAGGACAAGGACGACGACAGGGCTGACGATAAGAGCGCTCAGGAGGGCGGTGGCGGCCCACTGCGAGCCGAAATTATCGGTCTAACCCTGGACGGCGGGCCCATCATCCATTTTAATGAAGTTGTACCAAGCCGGCTGCCCAACCACGGCCGGGTCGTTGGGCACTGCGACGGCGGGAAGCCCATTGTCATATGCGATAAGGATGCGTTCCAGCTCGTTTACCGCAGTGGAGACGCCGTGTCGTATTCCAACGACAAACCTGGTTGAAGGATGGAGAACCGAGGAGTACCCAGCCTTGAGTTTTCCATCTAAAAAACTAATGATATGCACAGACGGGCCCATCAGGATGGCAGGTTGATGGAGGAGGATTGCCGGCCTCAATCCGAGGCGGTTACTATCACCTAACACCAGAAATTCTGGGGCTGCACAGGAGGACACAAGAAACGCCAAGGACGAGACGTCGTCATCACAAGGCCGACAACTTACACCCCAACCCCTGTTTAATTGTGCGTAGTGTACTTGCGGATCCAAATAGACCAATAGTATCGCGATAAGGAGCGGATAGAATACAAGTAGATACATTTAAAGAAGGCGTTTTCTATATGAAAGACAGGGTTATAGATGTACCAGACCAGGGTGACGAAGTATCCTATCAGTACAACTTGTAGCTCCTTAACACCATGGCATTGACTCGTCTTTATTCTCTTTTTGGGACTGCTCGGGAACTGGACAGTTATTTTGGCTGGTATTTTCGGTATTCGAACCTGATGTTAACTGGGGATTAGAATCGTACCCAGGATTAATATACGAATACGTTGTATATTGTATTATAGGTGCTGTTAGTAAGGGTACGTTTCTTAGACCTTTTTGAATTTCCTAAAAGGGTAAACCGCGAAGGTATCTTTAACACAATAAAACAGGGGTTATATGGTACAATGTACGCGTCCCTTGAGTCTCAGCCTCCTCTTCCTCCTCTCGTCCTCCAGTCAAGAGTCGAGTCCATTTGGAAGATTGCATGATGATGGTCTGAGCCCCATCAAGGAGCTTGTCCGCACATCTTCTGCGATCCTGTGTACAAATAGATATCATTATGCATTAATAGATAGTCAGACTTTTCACAAAGCGTCGTTAGAAAGATCAAGTGTAACTGACTGATGCTTGCCTCTCAGAGGAGACTGAATTGACCATGACTGACATTTTGCCTCGCGCCGTATCTCGTCTAGAAAAAAGGCCAATATCTTACGCCGAGTCGCCAACCATCTACCGTTAAGTAAAAGCCCAGCCGGCAACACAAAGTAAAGGAAAGATCTCCAAAGCCGAACCATTACATCAGAGCCAGACTCCGCGCTGCCATGTCAAAACGAGACATTCTAGGACCGCCTCCAAGCGAAGGGGAAAAGCCCAGTATTAAGTCCCAAAGAAAAAGGAAGCAAAAAAGGGAAAAGAACGGACGTAGGTATGGAGGGTACCACCAAGCTTTGCTTGGAAATCCTCGGGAATGTCCAATGAATAAATATGAGTGAAAAGAGGGGACGGCGAGAGCCTACACAATCTTGTACACCCTCTTGGCGATCGTGTAGCACGTCAGGCCGAAAAGGATCAGTCCCGCGGTGAGGCACCAGAACCAGGTCAGCGTCTCGTATTCCTGGCCAGGGACGAAGACGTTCATGCCCCACAGGCCGGTGATGATGTTCATGGGCAAGACGATAGTACCGAGCACGGTAAGTTTGCCCAGGACATCGGCTGTCTGCTCGGAGCGCTCGTTCATGCGGATATTGATCTGAGCGAGGTAGTTTGCGTGAGAGCGAGCTAGGATCCTAAACAGCACCAACGCGATATCGGCATTAGTAACACTGGAGCAACCGGCCGAGGCCCATGAAGGAGGAATGGATGGTGCGGCTGGAAAAGGACTTACTTCTCGTAGTGGCTCAGGTTGGAGGTCATAGTCACAATGTGGTCTTGGATATCTCCAAGGTATAAACCAATATCCGAGCGAGGGGTGACCTCCCAGCGCTCGTTGCAGCGCTTGGCGAATCCCTTGATGACGTCCGCCTTGTTCCCAAGCAGCCGGTACAGGCTCATGACACGCTTGCGGCAGTCGCCCACGCGCCGCAACATGTCGCCGCCCGATTCTCCCGTCACTCCGTCCTCAGGCCGCTTCTCGCTGTACGGTATACCGTCTTTGATCCGCTCATCACTCGAGGTGTGGAGTTGGAGGATGGCATCGTCAATGTCGTCCACCTCATCCTCGATGGTCTGGATCAGCGGCCCGAACACGTCCGTGATGTCGTCAATAATGGCGTACGAGATCCAGTCCGAGTTGACGATGACAAAGTCCTTGAGCTGCCTGATGCGGCGGCGGACGTTGGCAGGGTGTGGCGTCACGGAGAAGTGGAAGCTCAAGACGCCCTCGCGGAAGACAATCACATACATGTTGACCGGCTCCAGGTAGTCCTCGCTGTTTGGGTTCTGATTGAACGACCGGTAATTGACAAAGTAGTAGTGTCGGAAGAGCTCCACCTTCTCGCGCGCCTCCTGAACCATGATGTCCTCTGCAGACAGAGGATGGATGCCAAAGGCCTTGGAGAGCACTTTCATTTCAGCCTCTGTGGGACACAGCACATCGAGCCACCAGACCGGCCGGTCACCGTATTTCGGGGCCTTTTTCTTCGGCTCTCGAATCGGGGAGGCCTTGCGCGATGGCGACTTGGCCCCTGCTGGCGTCGGGGCGCCTGGTGCCGCTAGGGAACTCCGCTTCGAGTCCTTGCCATGGAAAAGAGACGCTTCATGAGGCCCCGAGCCATCCGTGATGTGCGTGTTAGCCGTGGAACCCTGGCGAGTCGAAGCGGCGGCTGACAAGTTCCCACGACTCGTTCCGCCAGTCGATGGCTGATGCGCACCAGACGTCGCAGGAGAAAGCTCCTCGTCATCGCTATCCGACTCGCTGCTCGTATCCGAAAGAACGCGCGGTTCGGGTATGAACAACTCCCGGAAGCTCCCATCGGGTTGAACAAGCTCCGAGATTGTCTGGCTGTGAACCGTGCTCTGGAACTCCTCGTTGAAATATGTGAATCGATAAGGGGCATCTTCTTCTGGCCTCATCCAACCGCGGTGAACCGTACGCAGTCGCCCATTGACAAGTTGAGGCTCCGTGATTCGCTTCGCCCTCCGCTCCTCGTCTCGACCTCGCTCCATACGGCTCCACTCGGCGAGGATGGACAAGTCAGGCCAGGCCGCACGTCGGCGTCTCCGCCGGCGCCGAAAAGTCTCGAGATGGCGTTCGTCGGTTTCTTCCGGCTCCCCTGTCGGGAAGCAAACATCCGCCGCGGCCTCCTCGGCAATCGTCTTGCGACGAGAGATCTCTGGAGACGAGCCCGCCATATGGGCGTCGGTGTCGGAAAGGACCGCATCTGAATGGTAGTCCTCGTGTGTCGAGTCGCCTAGCCCCGATTCCAGGTCGTCCCGTATCATGACGTCGCCCAAGGTGAAATCCAACCCGTTTGATGCGTCCAGTCGAGGCGAGCCTGGAACCGAAGGGGGGTAATTGACATCAATATGGTCCAAGTTTCGTGTCAGCGCAGACCTGCTGGATGGCCGTCGGTTCGCACGAGGTTTGGCACCTGCAGAATATTGACATTGAAGGTCAGCATATCATATTCGCGGCATCAGATTTCCCAGCCTCGAAGAGGTAATGCCAGTAAGAAGAAGCCCGAATTCATTTTGCGTACCTATGCGCGTGTCGGTTGTTACCGAGCTTGAAATCGGCACCGTGGCACTCCGGTTGGGCGATCGGGAAATCAATGGAGAAAATTCGTCCAACGAATCCGCACTCTCTTCATCGCTACTACCGTCATCTTGGATGGCTCGGGACCGACTTGAGAATGGATTCCGAAAGGAGCTCGGCCGGACTGTGCTAGAGGTCCTGCGGGGCCGAAGGGGTTGTTGGTCTCTGTGGACAGCCAGCCGTCAGCGCCTCGTGGTTCGAGAGAACCCTCTGCCCGACCGCTCCGTCACATCTCCTCTCGACTTGCTCTTACCTGTGATCCAGCAATATCCGACTTTCAATGCTTGTGCTGCTAACGTCCTCCCCTTGGAGGTAGAAGTCGGGACGCTGGGACTCAATGTCGGCCGTAGGCATTTCCTCGTGCGAATCCTCTGGCAACACGGCAAACGACTTCCTGCGGGTGCGCTTCTTCTTGCGTCCAGAACGTTTCTTTTTGTTGTGACTCTCTTGTTCCGGTTGCTCTTGCTGGTCGCCAGTCGAGGCGGAGCCCACGGGAGCAGAACCCTTTGGATTGCTCGGCGACTCGGAATGAAGTCGTTGAGACGTCGTCTCCGCCTCGACAGGCTTGGAGTTCCTGTCCGACATTATTAATATTTATGAGTTGAGCCGGTGAACCTTTACCTCTCGAGTTAGACATTCGAGCGCACAAGGACGGAAGCGGGCAATAAGGCGGTGTGAGTCTTCTCGAGCAGACCAGGGTTCAATTACGAAGTTTGGGCAGGTTGACGTTGGCCCCTCCGAGCTTTGGTGTCGAGGATGAGGTCAGGACCCCCACGCACGATGACATAAACATGCACTAAGTGGTCTGTGCCTTCAGCAAGCTAGGTACCTGCGTACCGGAATTAGGTGCGTACGACCACCATTATTTGTGGCGCCCAGCCCTGCGTGTTGCAGAAGCAACAAAGTGACAACATTCGTATCTTCTGTACCGCGAAAGGACGACGGACTACACTGTCGAGCAAATTATTCCCAGTTACTGTACCTATTACGACGTGAGGCATCTACGGTGTACGAAGTACGTTGTATCCCTCAGATCGCCCTCCGTTTCCTTTACCTCTCACCCCGTCACTACCTACCTCGATAAAAGTGGTGAATATATTTGTCTTGGACACTATAGTCACACATTATATGGTTTTTGAAAGACTTGAATTCGAGGGTAAGCAAGCTACAGGAAAGATACTGGCCATTGATCGGCATAATGGACTCACCTACCCTCCTAACTGTAATCCCCCTGGCATGGAGTGCGCAGATACGAACACGCGACCACTGAGATGTGTCAGAAAAGTCACCTTAATCGGCTTTATCTTGATCTGTACAGGCATAGCCCTTACCCTCCCCGAAGAGTTTCCGAGACACCTTGAAGATCCGACCCAATATGTTGGGTTCTCTGATTCCCCCTCGTCGATGCCCCTCGACACCAACTTCTTCTATCGTTACCTTGTCTAGGTCACGTATCGTATCTCTATGTCCACGGCTTGCGTTCTCATTCCGTCATCCCATCATCAAACACCAATATCATCCACAATGAGCTTCCCAACGCCCATCGTCCTTGCCTTAAGTGACCACATCTCTAAACTCCCGACCTTGCCTCGCGCGTGGCCAATCTGGTTATACACTTCACGAAGTTGCCAATCGGCCCGCTTTGCCGATTTGGAGGATTTCGCCCGTCAAGCGGTCATCACTTCGCAGCACCGGCCAGGATGCCCCGTCTGCCTTTGCCAGTGTGACTTCGAGCTTGGTCCCCAGTACCTTGAATGTCGATTTGTCTGGGTCGATCTCTGCGAATAGAGGCACCTCGGCGCGATACCGCTTCGGCGTCGGCGCATCGGAAGTGAGCAGGTCGAGTGATAGTGTCCGTGGGTGGAATTCCACCTTAGCCTTGTCCTTGAGAATCTTTTTGAGGAAGAAGGACGTGATTACCGTCGACGGAGTTTGGTAGAAGTCGGTCCTGCGATGCGTTCTTGTCAGTTTGACCGTTCCATGGTTCCGTGGTTGCCTGTGCTTTGAATCGTTGGCGCAAGGCTAGCTCTCATGCATTGGGGAAGGGGAGAAAGGCATCCAAAGACGCCTAGAGAGCTCGGAGTGCCAGGATAACGACCCCGACGAATAAAAGAAAGCTGGTGAAGGCACCAGCCAGTTTCCATTACATACCTGACTGTCTGAAGCAGCTCCTCACCTCCCTCAATGACACTCCCCTCCAGGCCCCCTTTTTTCTTGCCACTCCCCACGAACAAGTGCCGGTCCTTGGTCTTGCATCCCTCGATCTTCATGAATTGGTCGAATTCGAGGACTCGTCTCTTGCAGCAGCTATACCCCTTGCTGCCCTCGTGGAAGATGGGCACGCCTGGGTGGTGCACGCACTTCTCACCCTCCCGACTGTCACCGGAGTATTTGGCCCCGCATGCCTTGCGCCGACATGTCGCGCCCGTGGCGATCTCGAGAGCCGGATCGTCCGACTCCGACTCGGGTGGTGGAGGGGGCGGCGATGGTGCCGCTTGCGCCGGGGAGATGGGTTTGCGAGTTGGTTCGACCGAGGCGGCCGCGAGTTTCTCGACAAGCGCGGAATCGGCTTGGGGCTGTTTCTGCTCGATCTTGGGCGGGTGGTCAGTCGTAGAATGTTTTCCTTCTGTACATGGCGGGATGGCCATGAACTCTTCGAAAGTCAGGTAGCGGGGTTTGCAGCACTTCCAGCCTAAAGTACAGCACTGTTGGTTAGCGGAAGCCATGGGCCGTAACACGTGGTGAATGCGGAGTCCGTTGGGGGGGTTGACTCGGCAGTGGCATGGCCGCAGCAAAGTTACCCAAGCCCCGTGGCGTAGATCATGTTCCTCTCACCTTTCTGGCCCTCGTGGAAGACGGGCGGTCCAGGGTGGTAGTGGCAGACCTCGTCCGGATCGGTGAAGAGCTTGCCACAGCCCTGGTGGACACACTTTTGAGCCATGATGGATCGGTGACCTGATATTAGCCTCGCGCTTTCGTGTTAAGCAAGGAAATAGAAGTGAAGGCAATAATTCGGTGGACGGCGTAAGATGAAGAGGCGGAGGAAGCGGACGGGCCTGGAAATATCTACCGTTGATGGCGGGGCACGAAGCTACCACCGCCAAGTACCCTTCTCCGCGATTCCAGAATCCGAGAGATCTTCTAAGTATACAGTACCTGTCCGTGTCATGTATGTACATTCGTACAGAAAACCGATACAGGGCTGGCTCTGAAAACACACAAGGTACTATACCCTATGAATTCATAATCAAGATACCCACAGCAAAATGACTTTAATACAACGTATACACGTGGAAGATCAGATTAGTACTTCAGGGGACAGCGAATTTGAAATAAAAGGCACGCCTACGTGAAACTTTGGTCTGCTCTGTGTGGCCAGTCTCAACATGTGATTGACATTTAATACCTGCGCTGAACAGGTGCCTGTCGGCTTGGCGTGCCTGAATCATTAGCTATTCATCTTTGGAGGCACAGGCCCAACAGAAACGACACCATGGGTCGGTTTAGAGATATCTTGATGTATTTCTGGAACTTCCGATACCTGCCTATAAAATACCGATGGCCACTTATCAAATTGAGACGCCGCCTCATCCCCACAAGGACCGGCCTCGGACTCCGCAACACCCTACGCCATGCTCGGTCTCTCCAATGCCCGCCCGAGCCGCATCCCTACCTTTTCGTGCTGAGACTCCTCTGGCCATTCCCAAGGTGGCATTTCGACGCCGTTCTCCCGCAGCCGCCACGGACCATCATGGCCGCCCCGGACAACGTCAGCTGCCAGACCCGAGACCTGATGTATCTTCGCTCCATGCCGTTATGGCGGGCAAGGGACACACCACAGCGTGCCTTTTACCGCCTCTACGAGGCCTTTTGCGCTGCAGATGGGCATATGGTCACGTACGAAACGGAGTACTTCTGGGCCCGGTCCTCACCGGCCTGGGCCACTGCTCTCATCCCAGACCCTCAGTGTGAAGACCCAGAGCAGTACGCCGTCATGGCCTCCTTGGCCGAGGTCTTGGTCGAGTCGTTCATGTGGAGACTGGAACTTGGCCTCCGGCGAAGTGACAAGGCCATCATGAATCGTTATCGGGACCCTCCCTCTCTGGTCCCAGAGGTCTGCCCGACGTGGGCAACCAAGGTGGCCCCTTTGAAGGAAAAATTGCTCATTCACCCGGATGAAGATCGTTACTTTGACAGCCCGTTCCATCGACGAAATATCTACATGTCAACCGGTCACTTCTATACAGTCTAGTACTACGTGTATACAGGACTTTTTCAACCTCTTTCGCACTAGGTAGCCAGAGCCCGCGGCCTACACTTTGGTTTAGCACCATACCCATTCGCCATTGACACCTCGATGCTTCGATCGGCCAACACTCGCATCCCACACAGTGTCAGCAATGCCGACCTCTCCGTATGTCTGGACATAATAGTCTGCGACCTCCCTAATGGCCTCGTTGGTCGGCGGCACGTCAAGCCCTTTAAAATTGAGGTCCCGAATGTCCTGAAAAGTAAGGAGAAGCCCACCTGTGCCCCTCATCAACCGCAACAGGGCAGCTGCGTCAGGAACATCGACATCTTTGGTTCCTCGGCGGTCACGAGCATGGGAAATACGGCGGATCTTGCGCTCCAGTGCTCAGTCCAATTTGCCGGCGTAGATGACGAGATTGTTTCCTTGGAAGACGGGGAGGTCCTGCTGCACTCTGGGTTATGTAAATACGTCCCAAAGACTCGGGGGTAATATAAGGTAATATAAGCGCCCAAGGCCTAACCTTAGGAGGGTCACGTGACCATCCGAACACTTCCTAAACTGGAAGATTGAGTGGACAGCAAATTAAAACAGGGGGCGTACAAATACCGGTACTCGGAAACCGGCATAGCAGCGACCCGCGAATTCCACTACACTGTATACAGGCCAAAACCGTGAGAAAAAGCTGGTCGCTTGAGGTCAACTGATATTGGGGTAGTAACGTAACGATATCAATACTACCAGAGTTGACAGTAGTATCGCTAGATCCTCGTTCTACGGGATAGACTGGAACAGCCGGGCAAGCCGAACATGCGCCCGACAATGCGTCTTTGGCACTCTTGCCGTATCACCCTTTTCACCCGGGAAAACTGCGGTCTATGCATACGCGCCAAGTCAGCCCTTTCGCACGTCTGGGACCGTCGCCCTTTTGAATACCACGAGGTCGACATCAGCGCCCCAGACGCCAAACCTTGGAAAGATCTCTATGATTTTGACGTGCCCGTTGTACGTATAGGAACTGAGCGCGTGGCGCCGACACGCTCTAAGGCCAGGCTAATGCGGGACACTCAATAGATACATCTCAGCAAGGCATCCGCCCCGAAGGAAGATCCGCAGCTTGTCACCAAAGCTATCAAATTGATGCATAGGTTTTCTCCGGAGGAAATACAGGCGAAAATGGACCAGGCCGAACAGGCCTAAACGTGAGAGCTTTACACAGCTCTTCTAGTTCTAACTGCAGCAACCATGACGTGCACTGGAATGGCTTAGAAGGCTACGCGCTATCGCCGGAGTAGCTGTTATCACGGATGCCCAACCGTCAAAAAGCGACTGGACGTTGGAGTAATCGACCGAAACTCCTCCATTTGTCTCATGAACAAACGGCCAGAGGCCGGGTATCATTGTGTCGAGGAAAAAAGGCTCCCACTACGAAGATTAGGTGCAGTTGACCAACCACTTCCGCATCTAGCCGCAAGCGAAAATAGGTAGTAATACAGCACAATCCTCTCCCGCGACATAGTCGAGTTGTGCATGGCTTCGGTCGGCAGCCGATCTATAGGCCACTGGCGAAGCGCCGGACGTTCAATTCGCCCATCTTAACAGACAAGTGTCTTGCCCTTTCAGTCTAGAGAGGTTTTAATAGCAACACTTGTTACAACCCCAAGGGCACTGCGCCCCGGTATCGTTTTCCGCCCAAGCCAACGCCGTATCAGGCTCGCTCGCGGCCGTGGTCTGTATCTGGGTCTTTCGGAGATCCATCTTTTCTCTGCTCGAAGGCGGATAGTGGATAAGGGTTATCCTCGTTTAACCGGCGACCAGAGGCGGCAATGCGCCCGGATATTAATCCTGGAGGCAGCTTCACGAGAGGTATTTGTAAGTCAAGAGTAATCCTTTGACTCGAATTTGGCCACTTACCCGAGATAGTCCTCTTTGATGCTGCCGATTGCCCACATCTCACTAACCTCAGACCGCGTGCCAATCACCTTGACACGCACGTGGGTGCCGGGTTCGATCACTGTGTCTTCGTTGTCCGTGAATTGAGGCGGGGTAGCATTGGGATCCCACTTGATGTCGGAAGGAATCAGCTGAAGAGGTGTCATGTTAGTCCTGAAGGACTCTGGCAATGCCACATATCACGTAGCCAGCCCATCTGGCACCTCGCCACCTTGGACCAGTGGAAACCTACATGTGCAGACACGAAAAGGCGAAGGGGTCCAGCTTGGGCAAAAAAGCCCTGGTGGTTGACAGAGTAGACGACGGCATCAACCTAGGGATAGGCGTGATGTCAGAGCACAACTCCTGGCCTGAGGCAAGGGCAGAAAAGGAAAGTACCGTCTCGCCCTTGAAAGGCCGCCAAACCACAGCTCGATAGCCAACATTGAACTCGGCAAGACCGCTACCGGGCAGGATCTTCCCCTCGGAGATATCAAAGGTGTCCATGATAGAGATCACGTAGTAACTCCCGGCAAAGGTACCCTCGACATCCTTGAGAAGCTTGCTCGTCACAAGCTCATGCATGTTGCGACCAAAGTAGGAGGGGTGCAGGGTGACCCTGCGCTCCATATTCTTGAGGAAAAACATGACAGTCGCTAGATGGGACGTCGCTTGATTGCCCGCGCTTCGGTTGATGGATTGGCCGGACTAGGCGGCGGCCGGGCAGGCAGCCTCTTCGGAGTCGCCCTCGCGTTCGAGTAAGAAAACTGCAAGGGGGGGAAAGCAATGCCTGCAGCTGTTCAAGGTTCTCTGCGAAGTGATTTGCGTCGTCGCGCGATGCCTGAAGGGCTGAGTATTTCGATGGTGATGACCGTGCCTTGCTTTTGCTCCTGATCCGGAGTGTGTATGATTGTTTCTTTGTCGCTAAGTGATTCCGGGTATGCTCGCGGCAGGCGACGTGTAGAGATCTAAAGAGAATAATATTGTTTCCGATGAAAATTAAAAGCGATGTCGCGTGCTGGCAAAGGAATAAAACCTGTCGGGATATCGACACCAAGAATAGGCGTGAGTAATTGGAGGGAAAGAATGCGAAAAAGCCCAGGCAGCTGAAGAAAGAAAGAGAGATACAGAAAGAGCAATGTCAGTCTCCAATCTGACCTCTATGGGTGTAGCTGCAGATATGCGCCGCGCGGAGTGACAGGCGGTCTGCTTTGGTGCGGTTAAAATCCCAAGCTACGACGAGAAGGAAAAAGAGGAAGGAAGCCGGTAACGAGGCTGACGAATTAGGCATTACCTGTCTGGGGAAATCTCATCTTGCTTAGAAACACTCATAAGGCAGGTGGGTCCGTGTATACGTTGTATACCTACCGTATCTTATAAATTATATCTGGGCACGGGCATGTGTAACGGGTACGTATACCTTTCTGATTCCCATTTAATTCTTCTACTAAGCTCGGTGAACAAACTCACGCGGCGGATAAATTCCACTCAATGCATCATCTTCGATTCATGCATATCATAAGCTAGCTCCCTGGTTTTTAAGGTGGTCTAACATTTTCAACATAACCAACAAGCCTGCTTACATTGAATTAACTTCTCCTTTCCAGCCAAAGAACCGTCCTTCTCAAGTCTGCATTTCGACATCTCGTTTCTTCCCGTTCCCTTCCCAAAATTGTGTAAGCTATCGAATTCTGGCCAATGTTCTAGTCGTCAACAACCCCTATTTTCCAAGGCTTCATTCACTCGCCTTCCGAGGTTATTCGTCTCCACCTCCCACACCGAATGTCAGCGGCCGCCACCGCCACAGCCATCACCACCACCACAAGATAGATACCTACCTATCTATCTCCATCTGACGGGTTTGTGTCTTCGATCAAGTTGCCGCCCTGTCACAAAGGCTGAATCATCGGCACGCCTGTTGTCTTCGCTCATCCGCCGTTCCTTACTCACCTCAAGCCGCCTCAAAATTGGACTGAGGACAGCACGGGCGTCGTGTAGCTAGCCGTCGTATGGTTTGAAATCTGTTACAACCGTCATGTCTCTCGACTTGGAAAAGCACTTGACCTTTGTAAGTTCCGAGACACGACACCCGGTACATGCTGACATCGAGTACCTGGCCCCCTTCCACCCTGTTCACCCCCCTCTGCTCCGTCATTAACCAGCACGCCACTTTATATATAGTACGGGGCATATCACCGTAACCCCGTCAATGTCATCATACACATGGTCTGTGTTCCGCTTATCCTATATTCCGGGTTTTCTTTGGTAAGTCACAGCTAGGAACCAAATCATCTACGGGGTTGGCCTAACAAAACACAGGCCACCAATTCAGGGACTCTAATACCGCTACCCTCCTGGCTCACGGTTCCCTATCTGGACCTCAATTTGGGGACATTGGCTGCTTTGATATGGGGCGGTCTTTATGTTCTTCTTGAGCCCGTGGCCGGCACTCTCTTGGCCATCATCAACCTGGCCGTCACCGCCTACTGTAACTCGCTGAGACTCCAAACCCCGGAATCGACGAACCAGGCCGCCGTTATGGTCCATATTGCCTGCTGGATTCTTCAGTTCGTCGGCCACGGCGCATTCGAGGGTCGAGCCCCGGCCCTCCTCGACAACCTTGTGCAGGCCATCTTCCTTGCCCCATTGTTTGTCTGGCTCGAGCTCCTCTTCATGCTGGGTTACAGGCCGGAACTCAAGGCTCGCGTCGCAAAAGCTGTCGAGAAGGAGATTGCCAACTTCCACGCCGCCAAGAACGACGCGGCTAAAAATGGCAAGACCCAGTGAACGAGGCGAGTCAGGTGTCGAGATTGTTGTCTTCCTTCCCACCGCACAAGACTTGCCCAATGCGCGACCAAATAGTCGACCGCTGTTGAGAGCTTGTGACATCGGGATCCCTTCTCGTCACCCAGGCGTGTTTATTATTCGTGCGGCAGCCCATGACAGACATCTGGCATCCCACGCTCTGCTTGGAAGTCTCGCAAGCCAACGCCAATGATGGGACAGGTCGA
Source organism: Sodiomyces alcalophilus JCM 7366 (assembly GCF_042370955.1). Lineage (NCBI taxonomy): Eukaryota > Fungi > Ascomycota > Sordariomycetes > Glomerellales > Plectosphaerellaceae > Sodiomyces > Sodiomyces alcalophilus. The sequence goes on from NW_027263533.1 coordinate 1,146,363, forward strand.
GTGTCTTCCAACGCAAACTGGCCATGGCAGGGCTATCCCGCCCTTTTTCTTTTGTGACACATGGGCTCACAAAATAGGAGGGGAAGGTGATACCCAAAGACAGCCAGCCTCACCTCACTATCGCATTGCCAAATTACCATCTAATAATCCGCTCTACCCGTGGAGGAATGGAGAGTGGCTCAAACCCGGCATTGGAATTCATATTGATGTTTTCGCTATGCCAGCTCGTTTGTTGTAATCAAGCGATCCATCAAAGTGTACGTATATATATGTCTATCCTAGGGATCATCCAATCTTCTTCATTACCCCTTTGTCTTGCTTCGCAACCATGTTGTCCTCTTATCTCCCGAGGTCTATTTCAACCCAACCTTCATTCTCGACTCGTTTGGAGTCAACACAGGCGAATGATTCGTCGGAGTCCCGGCTGCCCGTGGTGTTTCCACCGTCGCAACGATACAGGTGAGAGAGCTTGCCTGGGAACTGCCCCCGAGAGCCGTCTCCTGTCTTCGCAGTAGGTCGATTTGTGGCGGGAGTCCTTTCACCGTTGTTGGTAGGCTTCTCACCCCTGCCCCATGCAGGTCTCCTGGTGGGATCTGCAACCCTCCGAGAACCCGAAACTATGGGGCGGGCAACGCTCGTATTGATGCGGAGATTCCGGGGGTTGTTGCTACGTCCATGTCTCTTCTGCGGCGCGCCATCGGGATGCCGATTCCGAGTCGATGTGGATGGCCTCGTCTCGCCCTCGCGCGTTCCCAAAGGCCGTCTAACCTTGTCCTTTGTCCGCTGGCGATCAAGATCGGACTTACCGCGAGGCTGCGGCCCAGCGCTCTTTCGGATAGGATGCTGGTCTACCTGCTTCTGGCGGCTGGTTTCGGGCACGTACGCCTTTGCGGAAAGAATGCCGAAGGTCTGGTAAACGTCGTCAGCATGCATCGTCGTAGGCTCGACGGCCTTCTCTGGTTTACGAACCGGTTGGAGGGGGATGGGCGGCAGGGCCTTGGATATTGGTCGTTGTTGCTTTTGCCCGCGGTGCAATTCCTGTCTCTGGTCCTCCTCGGGCCGTCTACTGCGCTCGCGGGCCGGCCACGACCCGCCCACGACCGGAGCCGTCTCGAAGCCTGGGAGCGGCGCGCTGCAGTGCGGACAGGGATGGGGTTTGCAAACTCGCATGCGGATTTTTTCGCAAGGCTTATCGGGGCCGTCGCCGAGGACCGCGGTGATGAGCGGATAGAAGCAGCTGGTCTTGTAGCGCCATGTCTTGACGCAGTTCATGGGTCGCCTTGAGCCATGCCCACAGGCCGAGTGTAAGCTGAGCTCGACGCACATTTGATGTTGTTTTGTTTTCCTTGGATTATCGAGTTGCGACTCACCCTTTTGATGAGGTTTGTGGCCCCAAGGAAGAGTCTTCTTGATATTTAGACCAGAGAGGTGACTCTGGTGCCTATGTCGAGTGGGAGAGCGAAGGCGAGGCTCTCTCTTTCATCAAAGTTCGTGATATCAAAGGTGATTTCGTCAATGGAAGAGAGACGAAACCAGGCGAGGACGGTTTTCTACTCACATCCAAGGTTTATAAAGGATCCATGCTTCTCTGAACAACTGAGGTTATCTGGAACGAAGCGTCGTCGAAACAGGCTTCCAATGAGTCTGTTCACGTACATCCTGGAAACTCCCTGTCTGTACGGGTAATGGAACAACACAGTCCATTATTTCCGGGACAAAGAGAACGACTACGAACATTTGAAGAAAGACAACAAGGCAACATATATGATTTACTCGGCTCTTTGTCTAGGTATATGTCGTCTTTTATCTGAATATTCCCAGTTCCGACCCAATGAAGTTGTCTCGGGGGTAGGGAAGATTGGATTTCCTGGCCTTACTCGAGAATACTCGAGAAAAGCATTGTATCGAGCCTCAGACGTCCGTCCACGGAAGAATATTTACCGTATAACTATGAGAATTTCCTTTCAAGTTCGACTTCTTGGTAAGTTAATCGCCGCATGGCGCCCCCTTTTTCGCGGTCCACATGCGACTATTTTAACTGAGCCTGAAACACCTCTCATGTCATAAAATAATATACTTACTGGCAGGCGTACCTTTTCATCTTTGGTGATGCTATCTAGTGTGATGGCAAGAGTGCCGACGTCGTCTAGTGGAAAACACTCCAAAGGGAGCCCAGGTTCCCAAGACTTTCCGGGCTGCGTGGATGGCCATCTTGATACCTTGCGCATGAGCTTCGCATTTACCGGCGAAGAAAGCAGTTCTCCTCCTGTTACCCTCTCTTCGCGACCACACCTGGGAAGAACACCGTGACCATCATCCTGGGAGCTACCAAGGGAGGAACCAGAGGAGGCCAGTTCCTGGAGGGCGAACATTCCTCGTCCATAGGGATCGGCGGCTAGTTGGGCCGCAGGCTCTGCTGTAGAACATACTCATTGGCGAGTATGTCGAAGACCCTCGCCAAACACGGCTCGATTGGCGACCGACACGCCATAATATGCCAAGGACTCAGTGTTGTTGCTGGTTGGTGTAGGGAAACTTGTTCAGACAGACAACAGACAACAGTGTCGGCGTTGGGCCAGGGTGGTATTCTTACAGGCCAGAGAGTTGAGCCCCGGACAGAAGTGAGACATACAATCCCTTGGTCCCCATCCCCCAGATGGTGGCTTGCAGAACGGGTAGGCAAATATGTAGGTATGTTGAAGAAGGTATGGAGTTGTTCAATAAACCACAGCAGTCACGTCAAATTCGAGAAGCACGCCACGTCCTACTGTGAGCTCTGAGTCTACTGACGAGACCCGTGTAAGAATGGTAGGCATGCAATCACCGCGGATGAGAGATGTTATGCCGTGGTTCAGAGCTGCAAGGTGCCAGAAAAGTTTCAAGGCCTCTGGGCAGTGATTATGTCTCAGCCGGCGGCACGAGTCTGATGCTGATTGGGGTCCCGGCACGGCAAATGTGAGTTGCAGAAAGCCTTCCCGCGGCATTTGATCGCCCGGGAAGATTCCATCGCGCCTGTCAGTAACATTTCCCACGGACGCGATCTCCATCATCGTTCCTGTCAATGGGCAAGAAGCATTCCCAACTTTGCAAGGTGCGGGCTGTAGATTCAAGGGAGGAAACCAACCAACGGATGGATCAAGATTTGCATTCTCCCGATCACAGGGAAGACCCGAAATGAGACGGAATTCTGCCCTGTAGAAAGACCTTGGCTCTCAACCAGGGGAAATGCCTCTGAGATTATGAACCAGCATACTAGAGATCGACTCAATTCGGAATCCGAACGGTGCGACATACTCACCATAGGGAACTGCCGAGAGACTGGCCGAGCACGGGCAATAACACAATTTGGAAGCCTTGAATGCCATCCAAAAGCCATATCTTGGGGGCTTGACATCAGGGAAAAGGGGTATATAAGACCTGGCCTTCGACCGTCAACTGAGAGGAATCATCAGCATCAACAACCACAGCCTCTTCAGGAAAGCAACCCAAAGCAACCCCAAGCAACTCTACCGGATAGCAGAAGCTTGATCAGTACTATTTCGAGATACTCTTCGACGGCGCGCTTCGCTTCATCACTACAGCACGCACCCCTTTACTTTCTTCCTAGCAACAACATCGCAAAAATGAAGGCCACCGCTGCTGCCATTGCTCTCACTGCCCTCATCGGCGTCTCTTCGGCCAAGCCCGTCGAAATGCCGAATAAAGACATGGCGGATAATGTCATGCGTGTCGCTGAACGCCGCGGTTTCCTGAGCATGTTCACGGGCGACGGTGACGACGAGGACGAGGAGGCCGAGGACCTCCCAGTCTATCTAACCGACGAACCCATTCCCACCGAGACGGTCGACATTGATTGCGATGAGCCGGCCCCCACGCAGTCCATCGAGGCCAGTGTTGCCCAGGTGGATGATATCGTAGGGCCCGCGACGGATATCGGCCCTGTGCTCGAGAACATCATGAACGCGGCGAAAGAGCTGAAAGACCGTCGTGGTAAGTCCGCCCACCGAATATTGTGAACAGGGAGTGGTCCAACTGACAAACAAATCTTTTTCCAGACGCCGCAGCCGACCCCATGGACTTGGTGGGCCTCCTAGGGGTGGCGCCCGGTCAGCGCCCTAACATTCAGACCCGTGACATTATCAAGGAAGCCATGGAAGCCACCAACTACTTCGCGGAATCCGCAATGCCAGTGCGCGAGCGTTCTCGTAAGTTACGCAATGTCTTTTGTTCGATATATAAACACCGCTCACAAGCGCCGCCTGCCCAATGTATTACAAATATGAACAAGGAATGGTCTAACTAACAAATCTTTTCCCACACGCCGCAGCCGACCCCTCGGACTTGCTGGGCCTTCTAGGGCTGCCTCGCGGTCAGCGCCCTAACATTCAGACCCGTGCCCTTGATCTCGGCCTGGTGAGCCAGCTTCTTGGAACCGTCTTCGACCTCGTGAAGGCAATCCTTCCTGGTAAGTTGCGAGATGTATTTTATTCGATATGCGAAACAAAGCACACAAGCGCTGACCCCAGAATTAGGTGATGCCGGTGGTATCCTTGGCGAGCTCACGAGCCTCGGCGATTTGGCTGGCCTTCTCGGCGCTTTGGATGGCCTAGGCCCTTTGGATGACCTTCTCGCCAACTTGGATCTCGACAGCCTCACTGGCAATCTTCCCGTTCGCAGGGACCTTGACCTCTCCAACATTGACCCCTCTGCCGTGCTCCAGCTGCTTGAATCCGTCGGGTCGGGCAAAGCCGCTTCTGGTAAGTTGCGAAATGTCTTGTATTCGATATGTAAAACACCGCTCACAAGCGCTGCCTCCCGAATTAGGTCTTGACCTTGAGATCGTTGAAGAGCTCGTGGGTACGATTCTTGGACTTGCCGGAAGCATCCTCGATGGGATTTTGGGCGGCATCGTCCCGGGCGGCCTCATTGACAAGCTTCCCATTCCCACGGACTTTCCCGTCTCTGAGTGAGATGTCGCACTCGGGCGACATTCTCACGGACGTCCCCGCTGACGCCCTCCCGGATGGCCAGTAGAAGCCTCTCAGACGGCTGAAACAACAGCCATACAAAACCGAAAACGCCTCCTTCTTACTTTCAGGGACTTTGTTTGATTGACATTATACTTCATATGGGGGATTTTGGAATGGAAAAGTGCTGGAAAACTTGCCATTCGACCAACTGCAATGAGAACTTGAACCGGATCGCTACCAATATATAGGACACAAATCTAAACGACAAGATTGACTCTTGTTTTGGAATCTCTGTCCTACCGTGTGATGTTGTAATGTCTTATAAACCCACAAACCCGTCATCCCGTGTTTCTTTTCCCCAATATCTCTGATGTTGTTGTTTTCAACTGCCTGTGGTTGTTGAAGTCTTCTTTTTTGTCGTTTGCTAGGTATCTACGAAGTAGGGAGGCTGGATAATCCAATGGTCACTTCGGTCTGGAGATATGGAGGATCCATTCGGACATGTACCGACTGACTTCTACACCGCTGCGGGAAATTTCAATTTAAACCGCTTCTACGCTACCTATATATAAGGAACTTCATAGACAATTCTGAGTAGGCTTCGTAAAGACAATCCCAAGGGTAGGTAGGTATATTCTACAAAATTATTGGCATATCTTGATGTGGGGTGGTCGGTGACTTGGACATTTTGTCGGCTCGCATCCGCATCTACGTATCTTCTTATCTTATCTGGCGCGCTACACTGATAGGACGGGGAGGTTACGCAAGGTGCAAGCTTTTGTGGGTCTGGTCATAGCTCCCTCCCCAGATATCAAGCTCTCCACACACTAACCTGATTCTGCCGTTACCTGTGGGACATGCGATTCATACCCAACACTCATAATGGATGGTTAGATCATCTTCGACGGAATATGTAGGCAAGGCTGGCGCTTTAATAGGGACGAGGCGGTTTACGAGTACCGAGTGTATCATTTCGCGTTACTCAACATACTTTAGTTTGTTTCTGTGCTCCCCTGAGACTTAGGAATCGATTGGTCACGTGGCCTTCAACTCACCAAATGCATCCCCTTTCGCCACTTTGGTCTGTTGTCTGTTTGTCATGGCTTGCATCGGCACGATCTGTTGCTTGTGCCACCAGACTAAAAAGAATTCCCCGGGGTTTCTTTAGCATAACGCGGGGTAAACATGGATCACCGTAGCACAAGCTTTGCTATCCATGCCTCCCATTGGCGGGGTTTATCGATGAGTAACGTACCCCAGATACCAACAGCCAGTCGGATGTTCTTGCGTCGACTTGGGGGTACGTACGCATGCGTACGGAAGTCGTTTCTCTTATTCATCCTCCCTGTACCCACATCCCAAACATCATCCACGTCAGTGACAGATGGAAGCACGGCTTTTCAGTGAATCTCTAGGCCCAAGCTGCCCAGGCTCAGGCGATCCGGGACCGTCTCTCTCCCCGCTTTCCCTCCTACCTTGGATATGTCTGGTCCTTCTTGTCTTTTCGTAGTAGTATATATACCCTCGACTCTTCCCGCCCAATCTTTCCATTTCTGTTCCTTGATCCTGTAGCGTGCACCCACTAAGCGACACTCAGTTCGATATCCAAGCCTACTCCGAGTTATAAGCAAGTTACTTTTATCTTTGTACCACCCCGCAGTAACCCAGCGTCGAGCATCCCTCATCCAGTATCGTCATCATGGACCCCACAAAGGTGGACGAGAACCAGCAGCAACAGCAGGGGACTTCTCACACCCGCAGAAGAGTAAGTCCTACCCCGTTTCTTTTTCGTCGTGACTCGTTAAGATTCTGACCACAATCACAGAGCTCGAGCACCCTCTTCCAAGGCCTTCAGGAGGCAAAGCGAACCCCCTCGTCTTCCGCTCGTCGCCAGAGCCTTCATGACCAGAAGCCTGAACCCGGAATGTTCGGTCGCCTGTGGCGCAGGTAAGCATGTTCCAGGGGGATACTTGAATTGCACCTGAATCATCGCGTGGTTCTTTTATTCCCTTTCCACCCTTATCAGCAGTCAATAGCGATTGGGTACTGACATACAACCAATCTAGCTTCACGGAGGGCCCTTCAGAGTCAAAATGAATACGGAAAATCGGAAACGACTCGGCTCTTGTTAAACAAGATGAAGTAGACGAGGACCAGCTTGGTGTTTGGCCATACCTCAGAGCTGAGGGAAACGCGATACGAAATGCGAGATGATACGGTTGATTCAGGGTTATGTAATGTTGCAATGGTAGAGGCATCGGGATGTACGATATAGCAGTGGATGTCACAGCTTTGAACACTTTGTACTTGACACAGCCATTTGCCCAGTGCTATGTACCTATTCAGACTGATTGATATTTTTGTGGCCGGCCATTCTCGGAGTCACGTCAGAAGAAACAGCGCCCCTGGCCATCGAATTGCCTTAACGCCGTGGTGCCCCCTCATATGTCGTAAGCTCATCAGATTTCGTCTGACTATCAGGTCGTACAGCTCAGCGACAAGCCTCGCAGAATTTGGATGGACTGGGAAGCCCTTTGTTGAACGGACCCAGATTTCATGGATCAGCATGAACCACGTCCCCCATCCGAATTGTTGGAAATTGAGTCTCCTTTGTCTGCGTGCCAGAATGGTCCTCGTGGCGCATGTGTGTCCCGAAATATACCTTGCCGTCAAAACGCCGCGTCTTTGCCAACGTGACAAATGGTTCCTCGCGTTTCTCTCCGGTCTCTTGGTCGACGCAAACCATCTGACATCGTCGACAGGAGCCCATCAGCTGAAACCGCTGCATCCCGATGCGTAGGCTGGACCAGCCATCTTCAAGATATGCTAGGTCGCTCGATGTCCCTTCCGACCACCTCGACGGCCCTATGATGATATTCCCTCGGAACGCAGTGGGGCCTACCGGTTGACCCCCTTTGGCGACGATGCTGTCGTTCAAGACATCAAGGCTTGCGGTATTCACCAGCAGGATTGGGCTTTCATTGGAGAGGAGGATTCTGCTTTTCTTCCGCTCCGAATCCGAGTCCGGCGGCGATGGCAGGGTGGGAAAGCTTCCAGGCATGCTCCTGTTTTCCTTCTCGATCGACCTCTCCAGCTTCTTCTGGTGGCTCTGAATTCGTGCCTTGGCGTGTCGCATACTACGCCCCTGACCGCCAGGGGGAAATCTTGCCAACACACAGGGAACTCCCAGAATTGCAGAAAAGAACTCGTTGACTTCAGGGACAGCATAGTTCTGAGCGTCTATCTCGTCTCCGCATACCCTGGAAGATGATGTCCGCACTGCCGAGTTGGAATCGATCGCCCAGGGATTAGCGGATAGGGGCACAGAGATCCCTTCGAGCATGTCTTTGTGCCTTTGTCCAGTATATCGCACACGAAGCACACCATTGTCGAAGTCCAAAGAGGGGCGGATGAGGGCCATTTCCGGATACCGCTTTTGACTCAGTGCCTGGCCAGTTCCTTCATGGACTAGACACCACTCCCGGTCCCAGGCCAGGCCCTCCGGCTTCACTTCCCAAGATACATCAGGAGGAACGGCAAACCCGGCACAGCTCTTGATGGGGTAGACCATTATCCCCTGAACCTCGAACCTGACAGAGTCCGGGCACCGGGAAACAGGAGGCAGCGCAATGGTTTGTTTCTCTTCCCTGTAAAATTCCCCAACGAAGGAAATGAAGCGGTCGACATCGGAGGCAATGCTCACAGCGCCGAGACTAACTCGAATGACGCCCGTCGGTTTGCCTGCAATGATATCCTGGTCTGTTCCGCAGCGGAAGCCGGACGAGAAATTCCTCCTTACCTCCCAAGGCTGCAGTCCAAGCGCAGCAACGACCCCACCAGGGCTGCAAACACCGCCAGTCCGCACATGAAAGTTCTTCAACGCAGCTAACTTTTCAAACTCGGATAGGCTGACCCAGGCACCGGATGCATTTCGGATATTAAACGATATCACCGGTCCATGTTGGAGTTTATCCCTATCCCCGGCTTCCGACGAGTACAGAACGCAAACCGGCTCCCCATTTGCGTGCTTTAAGCCAGCGAGGCCATGGAACATTTGACGGCTGAGATAGGCGGTATGCGAAGCAACCTGAGCCATGGACCCAAAGAGCTCCCTGTGGACGTCAAGAGCCGTATCGAGAGCGATGATGTTGTGAAAGGGAAGCGTCCCATCCTCCAGGCTTTCGTGTAGATAGTGACTCTTCGGCGCATGCCACCGTTCTTTCCCGCAGAGTACAGTGTCTACTGTGCCGCCACCAAAGTACCGCCGAGCCTTGAAAGCATCTTTCGCTTGCCGTCGAACGATCACAGCTCCAAGATCCGGGAATCCGAAGATCTTGTAGAAACTGACGACAGTGAAATCGGGCGCAAACTCTGAGTTGCCTAGATTCAGCGGGGATGTGGCCGCGAGGGAGGCGGCATCTAGGAGGGTGTACAGTGGTGAGGAGGAAGATACCGTCGTATGTCTCAGGTCATGCGACCACGAGAGGGGATATCGCCTCCCGTCCAAGTGAGACTGAGCACTGTATGAGAAGAGAACGGCGGATGCTGTCCCTGGATGCCTGCCGAAGGGATTCCTCCCTTGAGTCCAAGCGTGAACTGCGGCGTCATCGACACAGACGCTCTCCTTGGCTTCTTCTCGAACCCCCACGAGGCTCGTATGACAGGCCTGATGGTAGACATAATTAAATCCGTCTCGCTGACAGCGAAAGGCTTCGAGGACGAGCTTGACACCAGCGGTTGCGTTGGCGACGAAGACCAAATCAAAATGTGCTGGGTCGGCGTTGAAGAAATGGAGCAGGCGTACGCGAATGTCTTCGATGCGGGCAGTCGTGTATTGAGATGGTGATGAAGCCGAATGCGGATTTCCCAACAAATTAGACATCATATCAGTCGAAAACCTTTCTATCAAGGATTTGGAGTAGAGAGTTGCCCCCGCGTGATCGAGATAGACAGAATCTGACGGTATGTGTTATTTCAAGAGGGAATAGTAGGAATGGATAGCCAGATCCTAACAGTCTAAAGGGTCAATACCGACCTCTTAACATTGGGAATTCGCGGCTTCTTAGTTCCTCCACACTGGAGTTATATGCGTTATAGTTGTTCTCCATCTTGAATCTCCAGGAAATAAGAATTCAAGCTGCGTCACCACTCGACTGGAGTGCAATTAAGAGGTGAATAGGGCCCAACATGGAGACTCTGCCCCTACTTCCGTAAGGTGGCGATTGTCAGTCAGCTGCGGGAACTAATAGGTGATGGATCATGGAAACCGGCGAATCTTCATATTTAATTGAAGAAATATGGCTGGGAAAACAGACATGGCCGAGGCAAAGGACAAAAGAAATCATCCCAGGTTCGGTCAGATAAGTTCAAATGGACGTCCGTCGGTGATGGCCGCACGAAAGCGTCCCAATGTCAGGTCAAGGACGGCGGGCGTCTCCGATTCTGACGTTGACAGTACCGTGTGAAGATAGATACGAGACACTGAGTACGGCAATGGCACGAACCACACACGCCTCAGCCACATATTGATGGGGCCGTGTGGCACGCGTCCCAGAACGCGACGCGAGGTCACTTAACGCGACTATCATGGTCTGGCACGCGGTTTCGGCTTGTATTAATTTCCGATGCCTGCAGGCTCGACCCAACGCCCTGACATTTCTATCCCATGCAACACAATTGTACCTACCTCAATTAATACTCTGATCCTCAGCCCAGCCTCAACTTGCACCGCATCGCCGCTTCTACAATTTGTCCATTGCTCTTTCTTGTTTCTTACAGCGAGTATTGATTGATTGGGAAATTGCCATTCATATTTAGACTGTCAAAAAGAGCTCTCACCTTTGCTGCCATGTCTCGCACTAGCCTTGGGAAACGGACGAGGGATCTACCCGATCATGGTAAGAACGATCTAAAGCCTAATCCAAACGTGCCCGACGCTTTCGTTGCTCATATATCTCCACAGCATCGCATGGCGATTCTCCGGCTAAGCGAACTAGACAATCACTCGCCCGCTTGAGAGAAGCAAACGACGAGAACGTGGACCCAGTAAGGACCACTACGCAAAAGAAATCTCGACACGACTTAGATGAGGTCGACAATGACGACAATGATGACAATGACAATGACAATGACGATGACGATGATTTCTGCATCCCGACACCCACACCGCGCAGGCCAGGTCGCCCACGAACCAAGATCGGCGTCTCTAGCCCTGTACCTATCACACCCCAGACACCACGGCACCGAGATGTCTTTGCCAACAACCCCACCACTCCGCGCCACGTTGTCATGTCCGCCGGGAAGCTCTTCAGGAGAATGACTCCTCAAACACCTTCTTCTCCCAGCGCCCAGCTGACGGTGTATCATTCTGCACGGCAACTCTTCGCGCGAGGCGCTGACCCCGGACAACTCATCGGCCGCGAAGCGGAACGTCAGCAGCTGGTCAAATTCGCCGAACGTAGCTCATCCTCCAGCCCTGGCGGCTGCCTATATGTCAGCGGGCCTCCAGGTACCGGCAAGAGCGCCATGGTGAAGGAGGTGACACAGCGGTGGTTGGAAACGTCGGAAACCTCCAACGTGCGCCACGTCTTTGTCAATTGCATGAGCATCGAGCACTCCAGGGATCTCTACCACACTTTGCTCGAACATGTCGGGCATGGCGGCGACCGATCCGAGGCCCAAGCCGTAGCCGCCCTGCAGAAAATTTTCGTCACGTCGAAGAAGGATAGCCCCATCTATATGGTTGTTCTCGACGAGATCGACCATGTGTTGACGATGGGCCTGGAAAGTCTCTATCGTCTGTTCGAGTGGTCGCTGGAAAAGCCGTCCAGGCTCATGTTGATCGGTATCGCCAATGCCCTCGACCTCACCGACAGGTTCCTGCCGCGACTCAAGTCCAAGAATCTCAAGCCGGAACTGCTCCCCTTCCACCCGTACTCGGCAGCACAGATTAAGAGCATTATTACCACGCGACTGAAGAGTCTACTTCCCGAAGGTAGCCAACAGACAACTCTGCCTTTCATTCACCCAGCGGCCATCGAACTCTGCTCGAGAAAAGTCTCGAGCCAGACGGGCGACCTGCGGAAAGCGTTTGAGATTTGTCGACGAGCTCTTGATCTGGTAGAGGCCGAGCAGAGAGAGAAACACGAGACTGAGGCACGGGAGAAGATGCTGCAGATGACGCCTTCCCGGAAGCCGCTCTGCGAAGCCACCAACAAGTCGTCGTCATCCTCCAGGGGCGAGAGTCATAGAAGCGTGGCACAGATGGTGGCCGCGTCGCTTCGACAGCTGACCCCGGAAACGGCGCCCCGGGCGTCTATCGCCCACCTGAACAAGGTTACCCAGGCGGCCTTCAGCAATGGTACGAACCAGAGACTCAAGGCCCTGAACTTGCAGCAAAAGGCGGCTCTATGTGCTCTCGCCGCGCTGGAGAAGCGGAACCGGGAAACGGCAGCACGAATGGCGACGGCACCAGCGACGCCTTCCAAGTCACGGACCCTTGCCCCGACAGTGAAGATGCTTTACGATACATACTCTACCCTCTGCACGCGGGACTCGGTGCTACACCCGCTGTCGAGCTCGGAGTTCCGCGAGGTGGTGGGCAGCCTGGAGGCTCTCGGACTAGTCAGCCCAGTCGAGGGCAAGTTGGGCGGCCTCATGGCGCAAACGCCCAGCAAGAGGAGGCGAAACATCGCGATGGTCACGGGGGAAGAGAAGCGACTTGCTAGTTGCGTGGGGGAGAAGGAGATGGGACAGATGACGGAGGGCGTTGGGGCAGGCATTCTCCAGAGTATTCTCAGCGGAGACGCTTTGGATTAGACCAGTTGGATGTGTAGCATTCGGGTCCTGAAGGGCAGAATTCTTTTTCCCCCTGTTGTCTTATTGTGTTTGGGTTGAGCAGGCGTTTGGGCGGAGAAAGTCTTGTACATCATGGCATGGCATTGCGTGGATGAGATGATTGTTTTGGGGTTTGATATTGGAGTTCTGAGCATACGACCGTGAGACTTGGATAAAGAAAACGAGCGTGGCAGCTAGACCACGACTATCCCGACAGGGGCTAACCGAGAATATACAAAAAACTATGAACCAAGAAATGTTCACTTTAAGAGTATATTATTATGGCCAATTAGATGATGAACACCAGATTGGTTTTATGTGGCGGTTCCGTTGTTTCGAAACGTGTTTGCCGCCATCAACGGGGACCGGTTAATCAAACGGTCGGAATATCCTGTACGAATAATAATAAAGAGAGGACAGGAAAGGCTGAATGGTACATTTGTCTACCAACTTGGTTCTGGTGTGGGTTCAAGGAGATATTAGTGTGTATCTACCTCCGCACTAGCCGTTAGTATGTGCGACTCGCATGTTTTATATTAGTATTCTGCTAGTCGAGGTACTTCGGACACAAATTCTTAGATGAACCCCCTCTTCACACATACATAACCGCCTTGGAATTCCGATTCCTCGTTCGTTCTCTATTATTTTGCTCTCTCTCAATACTGTCAGCCAAAAGATCCCGACTTTGCTCCTTTTGCGACCCACCTGTCTTGGTGCTATTTAACACATTTGCTTTTGCGTCTGTGATACCAATACGGAGAAAGAACAAGGAGAAAGCGCCAGTGGTCGTCGGTACAAGAAGAGCGAAGCTTTCTTGGCAGCGTTGCCCCCGTCATCTCTTGGCACCTGCAGCCCAAACCAAACCGAATCATCAGTGCATCACCCATCCTCTCCCACGCTCGCTCGTCCATCCTCGTCAACCCTCATCGCCCACTCCTGGCATCTAGCGCTCAGCGACCACCGCAGATCACGCACAAACCGCATCGGTTAGCCAACTTCCAGGACCATCGACTAGCTTAGCGACTACGAAGACCACGACGAACAGACGATTACGAAGATCACGACCGCACGGCATCACGGCAACACGGCGACACTGACCCTACAATCCCTTTACCCCCCGCCTTGAATCACGACGTCTTTTTTTGTTCTTATTTTTTATTTGGCTCAGATTCTGACCGGAGTGCCGATTGAACCCTGAGCGGACCATTCAATTGTCGAGAACCCATCACCGTCGCTGTCGTTTCCCTCTTGTCGGAGACTCAAAACTACACAAGGCGAACGGAGGAAATCACGACACGCACGCCACGCGAGGCGCCTTCCCCGCCCTGGCACGGCCTGCTGGATGGTCGGCAACGCGTCTCCTACTGGCGCCTCTCCTACGTCGCCGGCCTCACCCGACACGTTTTGTTCTCCCACATCCTTGTCGTCCTTGTCTCGGCACCAAGACATTCACGTCGTCGACGACCCGCAACCTGCTCGCCGTCGCTCCTTCGCCGCATACATGGGCCCGTATCTCAATTCCATTAGCCCCGTTGATCGGAGACCCTCTCCGGCCCGATCCTTTCTCTCGCGCTTTGCACTCCCCAACCGCAATCGCGCACGTCATCTCGCAGACTTCCACATCAACCCCAGCGAACCCCATCGCCAGTACTCCGCCGGTGATAAGGTCTACGGCTCTGTCATAGTGACCGTCGTCAAGCCCATACGCATCACACACCTGACAGTCTCGCTTCATGGCTACGTTCGTGTCTACAAGGGACCCACCGTCGCCGACCGCGATCAGGCAAATCCTGCCTTGAGTGGCTATCCCTCGGCGCGGTACCATGGCAACGGCTATGCCTCTCTTTTCCAGGACGAGCAGGTCCTCGCTGGCGAGGGCAGACTGGAAGCGTCCAAGTACGAGTTCAGATTCGAATTGCAGTTTCCCGAGAAGGGTCTCCCCAGCAGCATCGATGTATGTTCATAATGTTTTGCCGTCCCTCCATCTGCTTGCCCCTTTCCTTTTCTCCCTGCGCTATCCTCATTGACTTTTTCTTTGATATCTAGTTTGAACGCGGGACAATATCCTACATGATTACCGCAACAATGACACGCCCGACCACAATCAATGCTACAACTACGTGCGAGCGCAAGATAGCGCTGGTCGAGAAAATCGACATTGGCCTCCTCCCTCCCCCTCGGCCGAAGATGATCTATGTCGAACCGATATCCAAGAAGTCAAGGCGAAGAAAGCAGGCAGGGCATGAGAGGCCTCTCGTTTCTCCGGACGTGACTGACCATGGCTCTGACCGTGACTCGGTCACCGAAACGACGACAATGGGAGTTGAAGAGCAAAGCCAAGACGATAACGACGGGCAGGGGAGTCCGGTACAGCACGACGTTCGTAGCGAGGTCAGTGCCGAGAGCGGCAGGACATCGGGCAGCAACCTGAGCGACCGGGTGCTTGATGCGCACGCGGCCACAGCCCTTGCCGCCAACGCAAAACTGCAGGCGGTGGACGAGAAGACCATCATAGCCACGATGCAGCTTCTGAGGGGTGGTGCCCTCGCCGGAGATGCTGCCACCGTACGAATCACGGTACAGCATACCAAGCCCCTCAAGAGCATGCATGGTCTCATTATCACGCTGTATCGGCGAGGAGAAATTGACACGGCTCCGCCGTCCTCCCTGTTTGCCGATGCCATGTCGGAGCATGACTCGCAAAGACTCAAGAAAGAGGATCATTATCCGAGGTCGAGAACGGGGCTGAGCGGCCTCTCCTTGTCCTCTTCTAGATCGCGGCCTCACTTTCGCAAGGACTTGTCGCAAGTCGTCTCTCCCCTCATCATCGACCCAGACACCCTGGAGACGACAGTGTCGGCGACGGTTAAGGTCCCTGAAGATGCTTTCCCCACAATCAAAGGTGTCCCCGGCAGCATGATCAGCTTTCGGTACTACGTGGAAGTCGTGATGGACCTGGGAGGCCGGATGGCGCATAATTTACAAGGCAGCAATCAATCTAGAGGGGGAGGAACCTACCGGACGGGCTCAACCGCCGTGGATGGCAGCAATTATATGTCCCGCGGTGGAAACATCATTGACACGGAGGCGCTGCGGCACAGGAACCTCAAAGGCGTGGTTTGGGGCAGTCTTGAGCTCGTCATGGGCACCGTGGACAGCACCAGAGGAAAAGGGAGGAGCAACACGCTGATGACGTACCAGCTGCGCGACGACTCGGCCAGTCAGGACGAGATCATCAGCCCCTGGTCTGAGGACGTTCGGGTCGAGAACGGCCCACGACATTGCATACAGTCTGCACCATCTACACCCACGCCGCCGTCACAGCCTGCGCCGTCTCAGGGACAGCTGCTGAACGGACAACCCGCCGCAGCACCGCCGCCACACGCAGTCGGTCTAGGTGTTGGCGAAATGGCCCCGGCTTATGTTCCGCCGCCGCGACTTCCGGACGAGGGCACCCTCACCGAAAAGGAACGAGTGAGACTCCAGGAACAGAGGTTGCTTCCCAGCCAACCGCCACAATCTCCAGAAGCTGGACCGTCAAGATCGTCCGCGCCAGAGCCTGAGCCCAATATCTATGATGCGGACGATGAGCCAGCAACGGTACCGTCCACGACCTTAGCTCCCGACTCAGCAGCGGCGGGCGCTGAGACGGACGGCGTAGGAGAAGGGCCCTCGGCCCCAACGCTAGACGAAATCGAATCGGGACAGGGAGTTGACAAGCAAGAGTTGGAGAGGCAGCGACTGCTAAGGGAAGCGAGCGCACCTCCTGAGTTCCCAGAAGATTACGAAGCCGGACCCAGCGGGCCGAGGACACCCAGGGCGCGAGAGGCAGAGGATCACGAACCTTCGGCACCGGTATTAACGGAGGAAGGTGAATACGGTGCCCAATACACATACGACACCGAGACACGGGCGGACACAGGGGGCACATCTTCTGGGGCGTACCACGCGGCGAGATCCGAACCATTACCTAGGTACGAGAGGTGACGCACATGCAGATATATACATTGCGAAGTGGGGTTGATTTCTTGTGCCTTATACCGAGTGGATATTATGTGTCCCTCTCCATGGAGTTGTACGTGACAAAGGCATGCGGCATGATATAGGAGCGAATTATCCGAATTATCTGAAGCTTGAATGGATGATCTAACTTGATTTCATGTCCCGGTCACGGGAAGCCCGGAACCAGCAGTGGCTTGTTTGTGGCGCTGCTTCGAGGCGATGATGTGGCTTACATAATCGATCATTCTAGAACCTGCAGCAGCAACGTAACTCCGTACCACCTACCCTGCCCTTGGTACGCATACCTACCTTAACAAGAAGCGACATCATGTCGGAGTAGCTTCATATAAACAGTTAAACTGAATTCGGTGCTGACGAGGCGCAGCTCCACGATTCATTTTCTTTACTCTCCCCCAGTCTAAACCTCTCCTTCTCTTATAAACGCGCCAATTGTTTCTTTCATTCTAGGGATTTATTTACCACTTGCTATCTGCCCTCTGATCTCTCAAAGTCGTCCCTCTCGTCTTACCAGGCCCTTTGGTGGCCGCGCTGTTCAGCCGCCCTACTCGAAATATATATCTCTGACTTGACCCGAGTCTCTGCAACATGGCGAGCCAAGAGTACTATAACCCGGGGGGTTTCCAGCAGCAGCAGCCCCCGCCACAGCAGCAGCAATATTACGGACCACCGACGCCTCAACCTGTACGCGCTTCCTGTTGTTCTCGTATCTTCTTATAGAAGCCGAAACTTCTCATCCATTTTTCCTCCCTTGCCTCCACTCCCCAGTTCCACATTCACTACTCGTCATCTACGCCATTATCAATCCCGTTTCCATACCGAGATCCCTTTCATACCATCGAATATACAGCGTCTCGACTATTTGACGGACCTGATGCTAACTAACCCCCTCGTCACTACCACAATGACAGGTCTACGGCGGCACACCCCAGAGTCCTCAGGGCTACTACCCACCACCTCAGCCGCAGCCCCAAATGGCCTACCATCAGCCGGGACCCCCTCCGCCGCAGGGTAGCGGCAGCGGGAACCAGAAGCAGAGAGGCTGTCTGGCCGCCTGTCTCGCGACCCTGTGTTGTTGTTTCATGTGCGATGGAGCGTGCGAATGCTGCATGGATTGGTGAGTTCCCAACCTCGTTCCTTTGGAGCAAAGGCCAAGACATGCGCGAACTCTTGTACTAAACAACGTTTCTCTAGTTGTGACGTTTGCGCCGATATGTGTTAGGGTTTGGACATTCTTATTCTTCTGCTGGCGAACAGGGTCCTCTTGTCCTTGGGATTGGTTACAATGCATCGCTTTCATTGTTATCATGAAAACTCTTGGTCTGCATCGGTTGCTGCCTCCTTTTGGGGTTGATTGGGCTGGATTGGCTGGCTGGTAATTCATCTTTTACAGGAGTTTAAACTAGGGAGGCCTCTTTAACGTGTGTCGGTTTTCTTCCCCATCTTTCCACGCGACGTATGGTCTGAGAGTGCAGTTCTGCAGCCGACATAATCCATGGTGAGAGGCCTATATTGTGTACCTGGCATTGTTGCCACTTTGCGAGAAGCGTACTGCGCCAGGACTGGCAGTAGCTGAGCTCTCACCACTCAAAACCAGGTCGCTCGTGTAAAACTTTTGTGCATACATCCTATCATATGACCTAACCGCTTAGAGCTCCGGCAGCCGAACGTGCTACAAAGTCATGGAACATATAAAGGAACTGATAAAGGATAATGCCGGTCAGACCCCCTTCTGCCTCATCCATCACCACATCTAGTTGTCAAGCTCGACGTAATTGGCGGGGAATAGACCCTGTTTGTTGCCTGACTGGCCGAACCACCAGTCCTCGTCAGGGAATTCGATATTCGTAATCTTGTCGTTCTCGTTGAAGCTCAGTTCTAATTTGCAACGTTAGTCAAACCCACATTGTTGGCGTATGGCCGAGAGGTTGAATCTTACCATTATCCTCGGCGGCTTCGTAGTCGTACAAGGCCGTGGCAGTGCGCCCCTGCGAAGCGGAAGCAGCCGCAGGTTGCGGTGGCGCGGGCGCAGATGCCGACGACTGGACCGGGGCAGCTGATGGCGCCGGCGTAGGATCGTCCGCGACAAGCTCGACGTAGTTACTGGGGAACAGACCGCTCTCACCCTTGGAGTTGGTGCCCATCCACCAGTCCTCGTCCACCATGTCGATATTGGTAACATACTCGCCCTCGCGAAGATCAATCTCGTTGTCCTCGGCCTTGTCGTAATCGTACTGGATAACCGCGCGCTTGCCGCCAGCCTGGCCACCCGGCTGTGCCTGGCCCGCTGCAACCTGGTCATGGCCAAACTCCTGCTCAGCAGCCGCCGTGGCAGCGCCTCGTCCCATGTCATACGACTCTTGCGCCGTGTCCTCCTCCTTGGGCAACGCCCTCTCGATCTCCTGGATCGGGATGGGGGGAGGCTGGCGTTCCTCGGCACGCTCCAGCTCCGGCACAGGGCCGCGGGGGACAGGAACAGCGACGCGGACAGGGGAATGTTCGCGTTCTTCATAGGCGTCCTGCTCAGGTTCGGTCGGGCGTTCGGCCGGGCGGGGTGGGATCGGCTCTGGTGCCTCCTCCTCTTCATCTGTGGGTGGAGGCGGGCGAGCCGGCAAGCCAGGAAGAGCAAACCCACCGGATGGCCTCGTCTCGCTCGGAGGAGGGGGCGGACTGGGTTCTTCGGGCTGCTCCTGGAGCTCGTCGCGCGCAGCTTGGGGTCGAGGAGGAGGAGGGGCACCGACACCAATAGGTGCGGCGTCCTTGAAGCGGTCCCGCAACGCGCCGACGCCACCACTCGTCTCCGAAGGCTCTTCGCTTCGCTCGACGGCATCTCCCGTGTTTTCTTTGCTCAGTCCGCCTGGTGATTCCCGACCATACCCTGGAGCCTGCACCGGGGCCCACGACTTGCCCGTATAGCCACTCTTCCACTCTCCGCTTTTTTGGACGCCCAGAGGAGTGGTGACGGAGGAGCCACTCTTTTGGATGCCCAAAGCGGCAGGGGAAGGCGCCGGCACCGCACCTCCCTCCCTCGCCTTCTTTTCTGCCCAGAGCTGTGCGGGAGTTTTGCCATCCTTGTCTGCAAACGTTCGACTAGCAGCACCAACCGGAGGTGGCGTATGAGCAACCGGGGAACCGAAGCCAAGACCGCCTGGCGTGGGTGCTTTGGTACCAGTAAAAGTCGAATCACCAAACTTGCGTGCCACCTTGGGCTTTGGCAGCGAGGTCAGACGTTCCGACTGCGGTTGGTGAAAGGCGGCACTGCGCTCGGCCAGGGATTTGGGCTGCTCCTCCTGTTCCTCGCTGCTCGCCTGAGGCTCAGGGGGCTTTTGCGATCTCGCCCGAATGGCGGCGATATCGACCTTCCCCACGGGTTCGTAGGCACCCTTGACGGGGGCGGGACGGTCATCCTCCTGGTTCTTTGCTGCGGCACGGATGGCGGCAATATCAACTTTTCCAACTGGCTGGTAGCCTCCCTTCACGACGTCGCTGCGGTCTTCTTCTTTCCTGGTAGGGGTGAAGCGAGAGGGTTCCTGGCGTTGACCCGTAAGCTCTGCCATGTTGACTTTGGTGGGCTTGTATGCCGATTCGACTTTCTCGAGTTCAGTCCGGGTGACGGGCGGGGCATCGTCGCCCCAGCCATCGGCATCGGCATTGGCCCCTCTCTGATTTCGGGCCGCTACGATCGGATTAACGGCGGAGGATGCAGTCGGAGTAAACACAGGCTTCGAAGCCACTGGCGGCCTCGGGGCGGCAGAGGAAGGGACGGAAGAGCCAGCGGAGTACTTGGCACCTGAAGCATCGGCGATCTTCTTGACAATCGTCTCCGGCTCAAGGTCGGCATCGGAGCGAGCAGTTATTTGTACGTGATAGCCATGCAAGACCTTGGAGACAGCAGCGGTATGCGTGGTGAAATAGCCCTTGGTCCTCTCTGGAACACCGCCTCCGCACCAGGCGATGAGGGCAAACTTGGGAAGGCCCGAATTGGGGTCCTTGACCTTGACGAAGGCGAATTGAATGCGGCCCTCGCTGAAATCCTCAACCAGATCGGATAGCTCACCCTCTAAGTAACGGACATCGCGTCAGCCGGGTCCAAGAATAATATCTCAAGTAGGAATCCGTCCTTTCCATACGTACCTCCAGTGCTCTGGACCTTGAGGACACTCTCCTTCGAACCAGTGTCCTGGAAGGCGTTGGCTAGGGGAGCCTGAACCGAAAACAATGCCCATTGAGCATGTGTTGGGGAGTCCGAGCTCGGGGCTGGCCCGTTGATGACGGCCTGGTAGCTACTCTTGATGGAGGGCCCGTTGGTGGAGAGATTGAGCGACGCCATAGCTATGGGCTGGCCACGGGGTCAATTTGGACGTTCGAACAAACGTTTTCGTGAGAAGCCGGCCTGGTGGTCGATAGTGAATTTGGGTGCTAGAAAGAGGGGAGGCCTTGGCTACTACCAAGTACAACGTAGATAGTTGAGAGCAACAAGCAGTTCGTGGGCTGCGGTTTACTGTGCAGCACATACGACTAGGTGTCACACGCAATGTCTGACGACGGAGGCTGACGTAACAAACACTGATACCTAGGCACGGACTGGGAGGCTGTGCACCAACAGCGAATGGGTGTTGAAGGATCCTGCTTGGTACATAGGTAACTCACTCAGATGTATGTACTGTGTACCTTAGACTACAACGTACGCCCACCACGTGCCAGCCTTGAGCGGGGAAATTGCAACAGCGTGGACGGACTCTCTACCTACTTCGTAGGTACCCCTGCCAGCGTCAGGGGATGGCCCCGTGTAGAGCGATAAAGCTTCACACAATGTATAAAATACAAAGCTTCCATCCTAAATGACGCCATATCACTTTTTCTGGTTCCATATATCTGACAGTAGCATCCGTATGCATTAAACGAATATAACATCACCCACTAGCGTCTTAGGCAAAGAAAGCTTTCGAAAACTCTCTCATCTTGGAGGGGTTCTGCCCCGCGACCAGTGGAAAGCTTTGGGGATGATTGATAATTAACCGCCACTTGCTGCCTTTTCTTTTCTGTACCACCTTTTTAATCAGGGGCAGTATCAGATTGATCTATTGATCTGTTTTCTCTTCTGCATAAAGATACCGTATTCGAGATAGTCGTTCGTCTACAACCATATCGTCGACACGACTTGTGTAGCGCAACCGCAATTTAGGTACGCAGCAACACGTTTTCGACTTGAGCATACGGTATTACAAAGCACGAAAATGTCGACCATCAAGGAGATCACGAGCATTCCGGAGTGGGAGAGGCATGTCGAAACACTCCCATCGGCTACTCTCCTCATCATGTCTTTCCATGCGCCCTGGGCCGCCCCCTGCGCCCAGATGGCGACCGTCCTGTCTACGCTCGCCGCCGACTACCCTGTCACGGACCCTCCCGAAACATCTTGGGTGTCGATCAATGCCGAAGAGCTGAGCGATCTCAGCGAAGCCTATAACGTTACCGCCGTTCCCTTCCTCGTCCTCATCAGGAACGGCCAGGTTCTCGAGACAGTCAGCGGAAGCAGTGCGGTCAAGGTGCGTAACGCGATCGAGACACAGGCCAAGAAATCCGCGGGCTCGGCTGGAGCCGTCAGCACGAACGGTCTCGAGACGGCCAAGACGAACGCAATCAGCGCGGCGGCACCCGCAAAGACGGAGGAGCCAGTAGACCCAGAAAAGGCAAAGGAAGAGCTTTTCAAGCGGCTTGAGGAGCTGGTCAAGGCCACGTCGGTGATGCTGTTCATGAAGGGATCCCCCAGCGCGCCAGAGTGCGGCTTCTCGCGGCAGATAGTGGGCATTCTGCGCGAGCACTCGGTCAAGTATGGCTTTTTCAACATCTTGGCCGACGACGAGGTACGGCAGGGCCTGAAGGAGTATGCGGATTGGCCAACATACCCCCAGCTGTGGATCGATGGCGAGCTTGTTGGCGGGCTAGATATCGTAAGTGAATACCAAACTCGCCTCAATCTCTGGGCCCATCCGCCATGACTGACTTTTCCCAGGTCAAGGAGGAGCTGGAAAACGACCCTGAGTTCCTGGCACCTTATAGTGTCAAGTCGAATGCCGAGAACGCCGCAGCCCCATAAGTCGAGTTTCGTAATCAAAGGGCCATCGAGGCCCATTAAGCACGTGCGCAACTCCGACGAATGTTGCCTTGCGAATAGAAGTTGATGTCAGCCATGGAAACCATGGCCCCACTCGAACAGCGAATTACCGCGCAGGGGACTCTGTGCCCAGATACGACCGCAGGGGCGTTCGATCCATGTTGGTGACTGCAACAGTTCGCTACAGTTCTCGTTCTCCGTGATATACTGGGTCGTTGCGCAGAGTTCCTGGGAAATCGGAAAATGGACAATGTACGTCTGGGCCTACGAGAGGCCGAATAATGAGACCCTGACAAAAATAGCGTGGGGAAGACTTGGCTGCTTTTGTTGAAGGCCTGGTTGGCATAATGGCCCTACAGAGAATAGATTTACTGACTTTAATGCTCCGTTGGTTTCCGTATCTTGAGCATCGTGTCCTCTTGTTATTTGATGGAGTCACCACGCTCCCGTAGTAGCTACATGAAACGACATTATCGACTCGAACCAGGTCTTGGTAGCGAGTAATAGCAAGAGTGCGTTGGAACCTCTGTTAACACGCCCGCAAGTGCGACGGTGTGTGTGCCTGATTTGAACAGGCACCAGACATTGATCCTTTCCACACCAATACGCAAAGCCAGAGTTAAAAAGGGCCGGATGCTTCTGTGATCTCGCTTCGAAGGGAGTTACATTTGTCGAACGCAGATAAGGGAGCTGACGATGATTCACACGGCATGCTTGAATCGATGATCACGTCTCTGTCTAGAAACGCACCTTCGACGGAGTAGTGTAAAGGGCTTATTAATCATATCCGTCCAGGGGTGTCTTAATCCTGAGGCGAAGGAGGCAAAAATAGCTCACCAGACAGGGAGCCCAGGTGATGGCAAATCCCTACGTTGTAAATTATATATGGCATTGGGTGTTAGTCAAAGTATACCCAAAAGTCCTTGTTCATGTGCCTCATCTGGTTTATGGGTTATCACCCACAAGTCGAGAGAACCCAAGATACGTTTACGTTTGGTTTGGTATTACATGTGTACCTGTCGCCGCCGGGTTGGTTCAGTTGTTTGATTTCTGCCCTAATGATTACTGGGCAACTTTGATATTCGGTTTTTCAGGTGGTCTTGGTTTCTGCTGCACCCCTCAGTACCCCTCAGTACCTACCTTATTATGTACATTGGTAACCAGTACCTAGGTATGCGAGCCTCGGCAGGTACAGCCCTATACGACCTAAGTACCATAGGAGGCGAGGTACAGTGGTTCATGTACCCACTTAGTATCGGGTCCCCCAACGTCCTGTCAGGCTGCCTGGTGCATCAACTTTCTCTCGTGTTCCTTCATGTCCATCAGTATTTCGCCCACTTTATCTCCTTCTAACCTCTAGCTGCCTGCTACATTGCTTGGCTATGACTTGTATGCCAGGGCATCAAGACACTCACTATTCCCAGGTGCCGTTTCCCCGGTATGTCACATTACTCTCTACAAAGGGGTGTTCCCTGGTCGACATCATGGCGCCCTGCATTATATACGGTTAGACACAAAAGTTCGCCGACAAACTGACTCTAGATTTAGTACATATCTACCAACTACCTATCCCCGTCACTAGCTGAGGCTTCCTATCCGATCGCATGTGCATCCCACCTCCGTCCAACTACCTGGTTCGCTGTATAATACTACGAAGCAGAAGTGACATTCTAGCCGACGAGACTGCGCCAGCGCTTTCAGCACGCGCTTTCAAAGACATTCCCGGCCTCCGAGTCCATATTCCCACCGAACCCCAAAATAACGGCTAGTCGGTATCGCGGTTGTCGAGTTGACGGGCCACGCCCAGGGCAGCGTCGGTCGCGAAACGTAGGGAATACGAAGGCTTGACGTTACGTCGTCACTGCCGAAGCATAAGGGCACATGGGGACTTGACCTCATGACAAGGAAGAGAAAGACAGAGTTGATATATCTTCCTGGGAAAACGAAGTGCCGCGATTGAAGGTAGTTTTCTATCCGCCGACAATATCTGCCATACGCACTATATCATCATCGACGATGGCACCGACGCCTCCTGAGACTTCCTCGTCGGGGAGGTCGCCTGAAGAACAGTATCGTGTTGTTAGAAAAAGAAACAGGGTTCCCCTAAGTTGCTCTCCATGTCGGACTAGAAAGTGAGTCACACCACGTCTCTCGTTCTCGCTTACCGTGGTCGCCGGCTAACACTATCCTAGACTGTAAGAACACCTTGCCCTGGCGTTGGAATGCGTCATAATGGGCTAGAACAGCGGCTGATTCTTGAGCCTAGGAAATGTGACAGAAACCACCCGTGCGGAAATTGTGTAAAGCGTGAGGGGGAGGATGCCCACTCATGCCACTATGCGACGCCTGCTGCGCGGAAGAAGAATCAGAACCAAGTCTCGTCGAGTCCCGATGACATGCAGAACCGAATTGACAGGCTAGAGGGTCTTGTACTGTCACTTATGCATGGAGGTGCCAACATTAGCCCGTCTGCTGCCGCTGCTGCGGCCGTTGCCGCCGCCGAACCGGCATCTTCGTCTGGGAAATCGACAGCGTCGCCACAAGTAGCACGGATAAGCACAGGCAGCGCGTCTTCCTCCAAGTGCGATCGGGACGATGAGGCTGGGATAAACGATAGCGACGACAGTGATGTGGACGGAGGCCTCGCCACATCCTTGGGCGTCCTCAAGGTCGACGCAGATCAAGGAAAGTCCATGTATATCGGCCGTGAACACTGGCACCTCATCCTATCAGACATAGCGGAAGTCAAGAATTACTTCAACACTCATAAGAACGAGTTGGAAAAAAGCTACGAGAAAGTCAGGTCGTCGAAACCCCCTAGCGCCATGGAAGGCCCGACCATCTTGCTCGGAGCTCCAAAGACGACCGCACAGGAACTCCGGGATGGTTTACCCTCGCGGGCGAGCGTGTTCACGCTCTGCGGGAGGTACTTCAACTCGATGGATACCGGAACCTACGCTGTTCACGGACCGACTTTCCAACGACAGCTCCGAGCCTATTGGGAGGACCCTTCCAAGACCTCTATCATGTGGTTAGGCTTGCTCTATGCAATTTTGACTCTGGCGATGCTGAGCTACCACAGAGTTGGCGACGAGCCGCCCGAGTGGAAAGGACGAACGCTAGAAATGGCGACCAAATACCGGCTGCGAACTGTCCAATGTCTGGTCGAGGGGGACTACACAAGGCCAACAGAGTACACGGTCGAAACCATGCTACTCCATATCTACGGGGAATACTCATCCCGGTGGGATGCTGACGTGGGCCTCTGGCTGATCTCGTCACTTATTACCAGAATCGCCGTCCGTATGGGCTACCATCGCGACGCGAAGTGGTTCCCCTCGCTAACGCCTTTTCAGGCTGTACGTCACACCCTTGTCTATGCCATGGTTTCTCCTGATTGCTTCTGCCTTGGGTCGCTGGTCTAACACGTGTCACAGGAAATGCGGCGGCGCATTTGGGCGTTTATCAGAGTGACAGACATAATGTTCTCCCATCATGTGTCTCTGCCGAGCATGATTCGTGACAGCGACTGCGACACCCAATTGCCGAGCAACTTGTTCGACGAAGAATTTGGCCCCGATATCCGGGAGTTGCCACCGTCCCGTCCAATCGTGGAGCCCACACCGATCTCGTACATGATTGCAAAGGTGAAGCTGTGCCTCGTGCTGGGAACGATACTGCAGAGTACCAGCCGAGTCGACAGACCCATCCACTATGAAGAAACCTTGCGCTTCGATGCAAGACTGCGGGAAATCATGCAGGATCTCCCACCACACCTGAAAATCCGGCCCTTGGAGGGTTCCCACGATCCAGTCTCGCTCATCATGGCCAGGTTCAACATCGACGTGCTCTATCAGAAAATCATGTGCATTTTGCATAGAAGATATTTTGCCCGGGCACGACACAACATACGATACGCCCACTCCCGCCGGGCTGCTATCGATGCGTCACTGGTGATGCTGCAACACCTGGTCACTCTGCATCGAGAATCCCAACCGGCCGGACGGCTCCAGGCCATCCGGTGGCATGTCTCTTCACTTGCCACCAAGGACTTCATACTTCCGGCCATGCTCGTTGCCACGGATTTACATCACGACAACATGGAGAAAGCTCGCGGGGAGCGGAGTGAATCCGTCTTCTGGACGACCGAGCAGCGGCTGAACATGATCGACTGTCTCGAGCTAACCAAGAATGTCTATCAGGGCCTCGCCGATTCCTCAGTAGAGGCCTATAAGGTATCCAAGTGCCTAGAAATTATGCTCGAGAAGATCAGATCGCCTGATCCTCCGCCAGAAGATCCACAGGGCGTCACCATGGCGGAATATTCCAATCTACAAGAAAAGGCCCCGCCTGAACACTCCGCAGCTATGACCTTGGGCATGTTGTCTAGTGGCATGTCTCCAGACGCAGCAGCGGCTTCTGCGACCATGCAGACCCTTGGACCCAATGGCTTTGCCGACGTAGATTTCAGCATGTCAACAGATGGGCCCCCCACAGGCATGATGCCTAACGTTCCAGGGGGCTTGGGCATGAACAACCCTCAGTCTCCTTTCTCCATGTTCACCAATCTCGAATCAGGCGGGGATCCTATGGCCAATTTCGACTGGGTAGGCTCCTGGCTCGCCCTGACCTGGTGGAATCATTTGCTAACATCCTTTCAGAACGCCTTTGAGAACTATACACAAAGCGCCAGTTGGGGCGCTGAAAACGCTTTTACGTTGTTCCCCGGCGACGCACCACAATATCAGACCGGCCAAGACGGCTCAGGATATCAGTATCAATTTCCCGACTCCAACATGCCCAACTCCGGGTAGCCGAAGCACACAATCACCATACAACATGCTATGATGACATAAAAAGAAGCAGAATTAAAACGCCGGGTATATCTTCCCCGCGTTAGAAAGTCCTGTACAGGGAGCTGGGCATCTAAGGAACAGCCTTGGAAGTACAACGTATACGGTACAATGCAGTACCGCATTTAAGAACACGCAACTATCTTCACGATCAAAAAACAGAAAATGCTCAACATCTCGTGATATAAATGACGAGCGACACCTCGGGCAATTTCCCGGATTGAGTTCGGGGGAAGTCGCTACGAGCCCAGAATCCTCACGGGCGGGAATGGGATGGCATTGGAGTCGGGATAAGACTTCAGTGATTGGTTGCCTATATTTGAGCCGCCGCTCTACTGGGTATCGACGAGCGGGCGCCCATTTGGGGTATGCGGGATATATCGAAAGGGTAGGGTCCAACGGGCCTTACTCCGCGATGGCCCAAATGCCTCACTTCATGACTTCATGACGACCTTCATGAAACAGGGTGCTTCTGCAAGGGGCCGCAGGCTTATACGAATTAAGAAGTCAAGAAGGCCGCTGATTGTTTCAGGCCTGGTTGGCGGAACGCGATAGTCCGCATTGGCATCTCGATCATGATCGCAGCCTAATGCCCAGTGCCTTTCTGGTATTCTATCTATACCAATTGCAGGAGAACTCCGGGGTTGAGATGACTCTCAATATTAGCTGCCAACGCGAGCCATGCCATCCAGCACCCGTTTGCCTCCGGGGATATGTCAAGGCTAGACACAGCGCTTAGTATTATAAAACGATACAGAAGGGTGCTTGTCTGGCGCCATATATTTGGCGCATTGTCGACGGCCTGGATCTCTTTCGTATCGTGGGCATCTGGACCGTCGAGAGCGCCGTGAGCCATCGCCGGCCTCATAGGACTCTGCGAACCTACTTTGACCTTCGGAGACTGGTAAATCCCGCAGGATGCATCGTACTAACCCAATTCCCTTGTGTTTCTCCATACATCATCAGGCACGCAAGCATGTTAGCTACTAGCTTCCTCTCGGACCAGGAAGTTCCGTCCCTGGGGCACATCTGCCGGAGACGGATCCTGGCCCCAACCTCCATTCTCCGCGATAAGCCAACCACGCGACCCCGGTTTGACTGAAAAGCCGAATCTACAAATCATCGACGCAGTACGGTCATACGCAATGGGCGGGAAAGGAAAGACGAATATTGGTCATTCTACAATCCCAGCAACCAGGTCTAGACACGGGAGATTTGAGGTGGCCGAGCCCGGCCGGTCTTGAGGTACAACCGGGGTAGAGTAGATGGCCATCTTCTGCGGAGGACGAGACGAGGCATCTGCGGCCAGACCAAGCGAGTATAAAAGAGGGGTACGAATCCTGTATTTTGCCGATCTATTTCGACTCGCTGTCGTATCAGGAAACTTGATAGCGACGCTCTTCTTCCTCTATCGGGAATTACCAATAATACCACAGTCCAAGCGTTGAACTGCAAATGCGCAGCATGCCGTCCTTAAGATCCTCCCTGTTGGGCATCGCCGCTGCCCTGACAGGCGTCTCGGCCCACTACAACTTTGAGTCGCTCGTCGTCAATGGTCAAGCCACAGGCCCGTACGAATACGTCCGCCGGACAACCAACTCCAACAGCCCGATCGAGGATGTTCAAAGCCAGAACATGATCTGCAACCAGGGAGGACTAGACGCGAACATTCGGGCTGCCACTTCCACCCGCACGGTCCAAGCGGGCGATGAGCTCGGGTTCCTCGTTAATGTCGACCTGGGCCATCCCGGTCCGCTGGCTGTCTACCTCTCCCGCGCCCCGGACGGCGTCTCGGCGCAGGACTACCTTGGAGACGGGGAATGGTTCAAGATCTACGCGCTGACGTCGCGCGAGATCCGCCCAAACGTCGGCATTGACTGGGCCAGTTTCCCCAACAGCGTGGGCATCCGCAACTTCACCTTCACCCTGCCGCCGCAGACTCCGCCGGGTGACTACCTCCTCCGCGCGGAGCATCTGGCTATCCACGGCGCGGGCAACTTTGGCGGTGCCCAGTTCTACATGGGCTGCGCCCAGCTGACAATCGAGAACGACAACTATGACGGCTCCATCCCCGGTCCCACCGTCCGCTTCCCGGGCGCCTACACTGGCTACGAGCCTGGCATCCTCGTCAACATTTACTGGCCCCCTCTGACCAGCTACGAGGCCCCTGGCCCCCTGACTTGGCCCAACAGGTGTGAGGACCACACGGCCAACTTGGTTGGGCAGCAGAGCGATGGCGACTGCACTCCCCTGGGGTCATGACGGGTCCCGCACTTGGTATTTGTGAGGACATGAGGTGAAGGCGGTCTCCTCCATCAATGGTGGGAGTCGGAGCCAAAAATAAGACCCTCCGTTACATGCGATGTATGTGCCATAAAGTTTGGGCATATGGTAGTCAGACTGATGCTTTAATATACTCTGATTGAAGCACGACTCGGAGACCCCCCCGAAGCAACGAGTACATCATCGTTACAACCCGTGATAAGTTGACCTGTGTAATAACGGTGAAGGAAAGATGAAACGATCTGAACTTGGTTGGGACGTAAGTGCTGATTTAGCAATCCCAATATGAGGAAGACGGTGAATCAAATAAATGACAGGAGATTATTATAAGCGACGGGTAGACAATGACATGGACGATAGGCTGAGTGGCGGATGAGAATCTCGTTTGGCTGATCAAGATGGAACAGCGAGAGGCGGACGAGGATTTCGTATTTTTTTTAAAGATATTTCTGAAAGACCCTGGATCTCCATGATGGACTCCCCTTCTCTGCTGTACATGTCTCGGCACTGGAAGGTTTTGCAATGGCTAGGCTCTATCTTCTTTACTGTCTCAAAAGAGGTTGTTTGGTCATCTGATTTTGTAGGTGTGAGGTCGCCGTTGTGTGATTACATAATAAACGACAGGATCGGATCGTCCAACATCCCAGCCTTACTTACTTTAGTAGGTAGCTTGTAGTCGCGGACCGCGTTATGGGACTACATTTTCGTGCCGACCAACTTTGTTCAAAAATCCATCAACATCAACGTCGATCCATCTCCAGGACTCAACAGACATCATCATATTGGCAAGCCTTTCATGAGCCAGGGGAAATACGACAATTAACCCAACTCGTCCCGCGTAAAACAGCGTAACATGGCGGACAACAACGCAGGGGCCGCCTCTTCGGCATCGGGCCCCGCGCCAACTATGCAGATGTACAAGGAGGAACAGGCTAGGCTCAGGACCATGTTGGACCGTCGAAACCAATTGGCCCGCCGACTGGCAGCTATAGAGGCCGATATCGAAAGCAAGGAGACCGCATACCTTGAAAGCACTCCGTACGGGAACATCATCGCCGGCTTTGACAACTACATCAAGGGAACAAGCGGCAGCGGTGCGCAGCGGAGAAAACAGGGCAACTTGGAGCATAATCGTGTCTTCTCTCGCTCCTCCATTTCATATCGTCCTGGAAGTGTATGTCTCTAGCCATCCCCATGCCCGTACTTATTCCTCTTTTCATTCCCTCTCGATGGAATGGCAAATAAGACCCAGCTGACGCAACACGATACCATAGGAAGCCACAACTTCGGGGGGTTCGACACCTGCCTCCAACGCTGCTACGCCCCAGTCGGCCTCCTTTAGGGAAAACGGTGTAGTAACGACATCTAAAGGGGGTAGCAGGAGGAAGAAGCAGAACGAAGAGG
Organism: Sodiomyces alcalophilus JCM 7366; assembly: GCF_042370955.1. Classification (NCBI taxonomy): domain Eukaryota; kingdom Fungi; phylum Ascomycota; class Sordariomycetes; order Glomerellales; family Plectosphaerellaceae; genus Sodiomyces; species Sodiomyces alcalophilus. The sequence goes on from NW_027263533.1 coordinate 1,177,847, forward strand.
ACAGCGAGGTCGAGTCGCAGCCTCCCAACAAGAAGCGCATCAACTTTGGAGCTTCGCGCAAATGATGGCCGCGCAGTTTTCGATTTCCAGACAAACGCCTAAGATGCATACTCCGTACGCACATGCGCCCCGTCGGTCGGAGCATGTGCGACAATGACGAAATGATTACCCGCTAGGATGGGACGCCGCGCGCTCATGGGAGCGTGGTGTTGATCTTATCTACATTGCTGGGAGAGCCAGCGGCTTACGGTCATGGCGAAATGTATGAGCGAACCCCCGGGATGAGGGCAGCAGCAAAGAATCCCCGGGATGGAGCATCGAGAATCTGGACGTTCATCGGCAGGACATGGCCGGGGAGTTATAGGAGTTCTAATTGTTGATACCCGGGTTCATTATCCTCTTTTGGCCACTACGGTAGGTCCCAGACGTGCGATTGAAGAGGATGTCTGATTGGGCTTATGGTATGGCCGTATCGTTATGGACAGTCCATACCAACATTGGGGAGGATGACTCGTCTTCGTCTTATGTCCATCATCGTCGTGGAGGCACTTGCGAGTCTGCTCGGGTTGGTCCAGTGTTCCTACCATTACCATATTATTAGGTATGGACCGGGTACCCAGGGACTAGTACCTCGGTCGGTTCCCTTCTCCACGCAATTGCGACCAATGGCCGTTACATCAAACAAACAGAAGCAGGAACATCTCACATCGCACCATTGTCAACTCCTGCTGTTGTGTTGCGGGGTAATTACCTTGCCAGACACAGTACGTACTCCGTAAGAGGGGCAACTACACCAGGGTGAAGCTCGAACCATCCATCCCACTTGCACACTCATATGGGAATTCACAGTTGGGTATGCAATCATCATAGCTGCATCCGACTTGGTATTATCTGTATATACAGACTCTTCCCACTGAACCACTTTGTTGATTCGCTTTCGTCCAATTACTCTGCTATACGCACCAAGCCAACCATCATACTTCTATTGCTCCTCTGGGATCTTATTTCGATTACTTTACCCAGCTGAGCTGCTCCCACAGCGGCATTGCCCTCGTCTATCCCCCCTACACCGCGACCCAGCCAACTGCGCTGGACAGTCAAGCTTACACTATGACGATCAAAGCTACCAAGTTCACACCGGAAGTGCTCCTTTCCGCGCCACGTAGATCCGCTGCCATACCCAATCCGTCTGGTGATAAGGCCATTTACACCGTAAGCAAATTACACGCGCAGCCCTAGATACTCTTCGGGTCTTCTCGACTAACTGCGTTCAAGGTCTCGACATATTCCTTCCAAACCCACTCCAAAACCTCCCAGTTTCGGGTTCTCGACATTGGCACTGGAAACTCGTCGCTTCTCTACGAGCACAACGCATACTCTGATCCGAACTGGGTCGACGATGAGCTCATCCTTTTCCTTAAGAAGGATGAGGACACCACTTACCTCATGCTCGGTGATGTTGCCACTCCCTTAGCGTTGGTGACCTTTTCATGTTCTGCCCCTCCCCTCGAAAAGTTATCAGTACTGAATCGTCATTCCAGAGTGCACGAGATTCAAGCCTTCAATGGCAGTCTATCGAACCTCAAGGTGAAGCGCCTTTCTGACGACCGGGTGGCCATCGTCTGCTCCGCCGTCACGACTCCCTCTGGCACCATGTATGACCACGCGTCTCATGGGAAACCCCACTCTTCCGCCAGAGTCTATTCCGAACTGTTCCCTAGGCACTGGGACCAATGGACCAGCGAGAACAGGAATTCGCTCTGGTATGGACTTCTGACAAAGAAGAGCTCCGGGTATCACCTACAAGAACCCGGCCTTGTCAATGCCCTCCGCAATACCCGGCTTGAATGCCCGGTACCGCCTTTTGGGGACGCTGGTGACTTCGATATCAGCCATGCCGGTCTGGCTTTTGTAGCCCGGGACCCGGATATCTCCCCCGCGATATACACCAAGACCGATGTCTACGTGATCCCTCTCAGGACCTTCACCGAACCTGACCCGCCACCCCCCCAGATCGTCCAGACGGGACATCTTCGAGGTTACTCCAACTCACCCGTTTTCTCTCAGGACGGCAAGAGACTCGCTTTCACCAGAATGAGGGATATCCAGTACGAATCCGACAAACCGCGGCTGATGCTGATTCCGGACATCTCGGATCTTGCTAGCGCACAAGAGTTTTACGCGACCACAGACGAAGTGGGCGGCTGGGATGCGCGCCCAGAGTGGGTTATATGGGGTAAAGATGATGCAGAGTTGTACGTCGCCGCAGAGCATCACGGCAGGAACAGGTTCTGGAAGCTACCCTCGTCCCCCGACAAGGCCACTGATCCCCCGGAGTCTATCTTTGAGAAGGGCACAGTGGTCAACGCAGTACTTCTCGGGAACAACGGCCACAAACTCCTGGTCAGCTCCAACTCGGTTGTTGATAATTCGTGCTTCTCACTACTTGACCCTTCTTCCAAGAAGGTAGATACCATATCGTCGAGCTCCAAGCACGGAAAATCCTTCGGCCTGTCCGAAGCTCAATTCGACGAATTCTGGTTTAAGGGGGCTGAGGGATACGACATACACGCCCTGGTTGTGAAACCGTCTGACTTTGACCCATCGAAGACATATCCTCTCGCATTCCTCATCCACGGCGGGCCTCAATCCGCCTGGAGGGACAGCTGGAGCACGAGATGGAACCCTGCGGTTTTTGCCGAGCAGGGCTACGTGGTTGTACTGCCCAACCCAACGGGAAGCACGGGATACGGACAGGCGCACGTAGATGCCATCCAGTGCGACTGGGGAGGACGTCCGTACGTTGACTTGGTCAAGTGCTTCGAACACATCGAGAGGGAGATGGCCTACATTGACACGAGCCAGGCTGTCGCACTTGGGGCTTCTTATGGTGGTTACATGATCAGTAAGTACCTTTCCTTGATCTATCCGATACTTTGACGACGCGTTCTCACCACATCGAACTAGACTGGATTCAGGGCCACGATTTCGGACGAAAATTCAAAGCATTGGTGTGCCATAACGGCGTATTCTCAACGATGAACCAGTGGTCAACCGAGGAGCTCTTCTTCACGATTCACGATTTCGGCGGCCCCTTGTGGGAGAAACGCGATGTGTATGAAAAGTGGGATCCAGCGACTCGGCTCAGTCAGTGGGCGACACCGCAGCTCGTTATCCACAACGAGCTGGACTACCGCCTCCCCATCTCGGAAGGGCTTGCCATGTTCAACGTACTTCAAGCCCGAGGAGTGCCCAGCCGCCTCCTCGTGTTCCCCGACGAGAACCACGTGAGTGTAGCTTTATCTGACGAGTCCTTGAGGCGAAATCAAGTGTCTGGGAACTAGCTAACGAAATGTCGCATAGTGGGTTCTGAAGCCCGAAAACTCTTTGGTGTGGCATAAGGAGGTGCTTGGGTGGATCAACAAGTATTCGGGGATCAATGAAGCCCAGGAGATGCCAGAGCAAAGCAGAAGTTAAGCAACAGGAAGTCGGTTGGGAATCAAGAAATGGGCAAGGATAACCACCCGACAGAAGAGGACAATGGAACTATAACAGCTACAGCAGGCTTACAATCGACAATCAACCCGGGCATCAATTAGAGATAATACATCAATAAGCTATTAACATGCCCATAAAACCCAAAAACAGCATAAGCATGATGTGACTACCGCGTGGCGCTCACCTGCCATCCATTCACGTCCTTTGCCTTTGTTTGTGTGACATCTAGACCCGGGTACTATCAAATACTTCTCTCACATACCCGGGGAAGTACATACAAAGCATTGTTCGGATTTCCGTAACGGTATAAATGACAAGAGGTAAGAGTTTCCAATTTAGACGAAACCCGTGATCGGAGATTCGGGGCATGGGCGGTCACAAAGTAAATGGTAGATACACTGCATGGAGCGGTACTTCGTGTGTACACAGTATTCCGTACTGTGGGGGGCTCACTTGGGTGTGGCGTAGGACTCTGCGCCCTATATACAATACAGCTTTAGGTGCTGGAACTGCAAGTATATATTCATGTTGAAGACCAAGATTCGTCAATCGGAACCAGCCTCGGTGTGCAGGTAGGGGAAGAGAAGCTCCTTCACCAGCAATCACTTTGACCACCATCACCACCCCAAACGCAACGACATCACTACGCCACCCCGTACCTGGATGTGCTGCCGTTAATTCAGCTGCCTCGCGACAGGTCAGGCCGGAATCCCGCGTCGCCATTCCCATCATACGATAGCCGCAGAGCATTATGATTTGCCTTCTCGTTCAGTCAATGAAGCACATATCAAGCTTTTCCTCGACCATCTTCTTCGTAGCGTCCGCTCGGAGGGGCAACGCGCTATCAGAATAACCACCCCATCTAGATCTTCGAATACAACAGCCCTGAGAATCTCTTCCAGACCCATCGTTCCACGTCCCTAAAGGCATCTGTCCTCACGAAACGAATTAAGTGACCAACAAAGACACACACACACACAACACACCCACGACCATGACTCCTCCCGCGACACTCTTCCACGCATTCCTCCGTCCTTGTGTCCTCCAGATTCTCCGCGCAACAGGCTACCACGCGGCCCGCCCAGTGGTAATCGACACCTTCACCGAACTCGCCGCCCGCTACCTCCTGTCCCTATGCCATGCCACCGCCGCCCACGCCCTCGACAACTCCTCCTCCGCAGCCGCTGCCGCCGCCAACGGCGACGATGATGAAGAGGCTCAGCCGTACGATCCGCCGATTAACCCGTCCATAACCATTGTCGACGTGCGCATGGCTCTCGAGGAGGCAGGGGCGCTTGCCATCAGAGACCGCTTCCTTGAGCCCGACCAAGGCACCGAACAACAGCGGCAGCACGCACAGCTGCACCAGGAACAGAGAGATTTTATAGTAGGCGCCGATCGTGACCGGATGGCCGAGGACATCCGGGGTGCGGAAGAATTCATCGCCTGGTTCTCCGGGTCCAGATGTCGCGCCATCAGGGAGATGGTCATCGCGGGTCTGGGCGACGGGGTCGTGACGGCTGGTACGGCCGAGGGTGATAGTTCGGCAACAGACTACCTGAATGGTATGTGGCCCCTACTGCCCCCTTTTCTCGTCGCAAATGACTACACAACTTTCGACTTGCCCTGCTCTTTCTGCCCCGTCTAGTCTACCTTATACGATTTTACCACGTCTCAAAATTCGCGCGGAGAAAAGCTGGAACTAACGTCAACTGTCTCTTTCTAATCATCTAGCACTCATATCGAAACATTCGAAATCGACCGAAGACTTCAAGTTTCACGGGACCATCCTGGGGAGAGGTATCGACTCCTCTCCCGAGGTCTTGGTGGAGGGTGGCGAAATATCAAGCATCCACAAGTGGATGCAGTTGATGCACGGCCCATCACCACCATCATCCCCCGAGCAATCTCGCTCCCAGTCACCGGCTGATTCGAGGCCTCCCAGCTCAGGGCTCAGCTCCGTCGGTGATCGACTGGGCGACGAGAAGGACAGCATGGAGCTGTCATGAAACCACGGTGCTCAAGACTACGCGTCTAACAACCGCTCTATTGGACATGACGAATATTTAACTGCTGGTCTTCGTGCGGGTCACAGTAGGACTTGATTTATAGATCAGGACCGACCCTCACCGAAGATTTGAACGACGAAGTCTATCCAGCTGCCTCCAGTGGAGGACATGGTTCCATGGAGAGTGAAGATTTAAGTGGATGGATTATTACAGGACCAGTATACTGCACTTGCACTGCACGTCTGACCCAAATACGCCACACATCTAATGGTACCACCTGCGCGCCCTACCAAATCCATGCAGTTCAACTACCGCTTGGCTTCGGTCACGCGATCGAGGTTGAACGCGGCGCTGATGAGCGCCAGGTGACTGAAAGCCTGCGGCGTGTTGCCGAGCTGTTCTCCAGTGCGAGCAATCTCTTCCGAGAACATGCAGAGATGGTTGGAGAAGCTGAGGACGTTCTCAAACAAACTCACGGCGCGGGCACGGTAGCGTGGTTCATAGACGCTAGCTCGCGTCATAGCTTCGACTAACCAGAAAGTGCACATGCTGAATGCGCCCTCTTCGCCGCCGACCCCTAATAGCCACGGTTAGAATGTCTGGTTCAGGGGTGGTACCAAGGGCGTGCGGCAAGATATTGGCCGCAGATGTCAGGCTCGGATAGGGATAAAAATAAATGGCCTGGACTGGGAAGCCCCACCAATTTCTTTTTCCAACGTACCGTCGTCTGCAAGTTCCGTGTTGTAACGATGAACCAACCCCGCGCTTGACAGGCCGCCTTTCTCGAGAGGCAGTGATATTCTGTCCATGGTGTTGAGGAAGCGAGGGTCGTTGGGAGCGACGAAGAAGACAAGGGGGGCAATGAGGATGGATGCATCCAGCAAGGTATTGGCCTCGTAGCTCTGGATGAAACATTTCATTTCCTTGTTGTACCCTAGGCGTAATATGTGAGTTCTCAAGTCCAAAGAGTCGCGGCGCGGGAAACGATAGGGGTGGGGATTCAACTAAATCACCTTTTTCCATGACCTCCTCCATAAGACCATCTCTTGCCGCGAGCCATTTGGCCCGGTTGGGGCAGGGAAGATTGCGCTTCTCGGCCAGGCGCAGTCCGCGGTCGAAGGCGACCCAGAGCATGACTTTAGAGTAGACAAAGTGCTGTTTCTTATTCCGGACTTCCCAAATGGACATATCGGGGTCTATTGAAAGCAGAGGCACAAAACATCATTCAGCGGCTTATGACACTATAGACAGTAAATGGGGGGAGGGCGGCCAGGTTCCGTACGCACCGTCTTTGATGGTCAAAACGTAATCTAGAGCTGCATGTCAGCTTGGTGCCAGAGCAGTATAGGAGAGGCGGTGTATTGACTGTACGCACCAAGCATGCGCCTGACCGCGCACCACTGGTCCCAACTAACTGGCTTGCCGTACTTGTTGTAGAGGTAGATGCCATCCATGAGCTCCCCGTAGATGTCGTACTGGTGATGGGATGCCGCTCCATTACCAATACGAACAGGCCTGCTCCCTCTGTAGCCCTCAAGATGGTCAAGCTCAATCTCAGGTATGTCGGTCTCGCCACGGATCGTGAACATAATGGGTAGACCTCCGTCTGGGTTCAACGATTTTTCGAGGCGCTCGTTGATGAAATGCATATAGGCATCTGCCTCCTGCGAATACCCCATGCGGAGGAGGATATAGATGGTGAAGCTGGCGTCTCTAACCCACGAGTAGCGGTAGTCCCAGTTCCTTCACAGGATGTTCCCAGTCAGTGAAATATGAACTCGTCTATGTCGTCCCTGGGGCAGGCGGAAATCCGACGAACCTTGTGCCCCCGATTGCCTCGGGAACGGAGAAGGTGGGAGCTGCAAGAATGGCTCCGGTAGGTTCGTACGTCAGCATCTTCAGTATCAGCAGACTTCTTTGAACAATCTCTCGCCATCGGCCCTTGTACGTGCTCTGGGAGATCCAATGGTACCAGAACGACTGAGTATTGTGCTGCTGCTGATCGAGCACTTCGGTTGTGATATCTGTCTCCACATGGTCGGGTTTATCGTCTCGCAGTACGAAGGAGATCGCCTGGCCCTCTTGGACTTTAATACGTGCCACGAGTCCTTCGCCAAGCATCCCATCGCGCTTTTCTGTGCGAAAACAGACATAGGGTTCTTCACCGGCATCTACGTCGCCGCGATCGACGACCACGTCGAGCTGCAGTTTGCAGCTTGCGCTGTGAAAGGTGGCAATCTTGCTGTCACTTCCTGGTTCCGATCGAAGGACGGTAGTGACATGCGACTCCTGAGCGTAGTGGAAAGCGGGGAAGATTTCAACGACTACGGGATATAAGTCAGCGGAATCCGACGATCAATGGCTTGTACCTGTTGGTCCATACTCACCAAGCTCGACTTCACCACGGATACACTCGACCCGACGAACGAGCCACTTTTTCAGTTCCTCTTGGGCCCGATACGGTTCGCGGGAGGAACTTCGGCGAGGACGTACCATGGCCATGACACTGGCCGTCTTGGGCCGGGGAAAGAAGTCAAGGACATCGACAACTCCATCGTCGTGGATATAGCGGGTTTGGAGGAGATTGGATGAGGGCAGGTATTGCTGTCTTGTAGTTCCACGTTAGTGGGTGGAATCCTGGAGTAGCATGGCAAGCAACTTACTTGGTGATGCAGGATATGGAGGACGGAGGGGAGATGCTGAAGAACCCCCCTTTGTCTTTGTCGAGGAGGCGACAGAAGACGCTGGGCGAGTCGAAATCCGGCCTATCCAATGTCAGATGATCCCCCCATTCCCACGGCGTTACCCAACAATGTCAACAGAAGACAAATAATACCCAAATAGACAGACGAGGAATGTAGGAAGTTTACCTCCGACCAATGGGCGGAGGGAAAGATCAGGGTTGGACTCCATGATACAACACGAAAAGGGGTACCAAGAGACTCCGAGTCGGGTTCGAATATGAATAGACGACGTGCGAACTTACCAACACATGAAATCTACCGAGCCGTTCGTACCCACGAGGGCACAAGTATGCATGTTACCAATCATACCATAGTCTTCCATGGGTAGGTACTCCCCATGGGGGTTACCTCCCGGTGTGACTTTGTCGGGCCGGGATGACATGGTGATGGACGATGGACGAGGCTCGGGCGGTATATCTCAGGCGACTACCCAGTCTTCCAAGGGATCAAAAGCCTCGAGCTATGAACACTTATCTGAATTCCGCGAGCGGCACGTCAGTCTTTTGATGATGGGCACCGGCTGTTGAGAAATGAAAAGACCTAGGCAGGGTGAATATGTGTTGCGGATCCTTGAGAAAACAAGAGTCACGAATACTAGACTCGAAGCTCAAAGCAAGATAGCTGCTCTCCGCGAGGGTAATGGCTCAGGGGTTGCTAGCTTATAGAGACTCATGGTTGTTACATACATTACCAGAGGTTGGAGAGCGTACTAGGCAGGTGGGAGGAGAGGGAAAGATGCAAGAGAGGAGTAATACCTGGGGTCCAGGGTGACGGGTCTCTGACGCAGCTATAGTTGAATCGACCGTGGTTACAGGGCAAGTTCAGACGAGGTCCAGGTACTTATATATAGCATTGCCTTACGAATAGGAATGGGAATTCACTCCAGACGAGGGGTAACTAATAGTCAGAATTGACGGAAAGGCGACCTCTCTTACCGTGACGTCACCATCAGATCAGGCACGTTCGCAATCAAGTGTAGGAGAGTGGTCCCGAATTCATATCCCGCAAATCGTTCTTCCCAAGGACTCTGGGAAATGTCAGTTTCTAAGGTATGCTTCTGAGCGAACATATCTGTAGTGTACAACAAAATCCAGCCACCGCAAGGTGCGCACTGCCTGACGGGTGCCGACGCTGCAGATACATAATCGTGGACCTATCCCTGAAAGGGAATGCCGGGTGTCCGACAAGACGTGCGGAACTTGGCGATGGCGGAGAATCGTAACTTCCAGCATGTCGGTTTAGTAGTTGATAGCTATCGGGGTGAGTGAGTCCTTAATAAAGTTGCAGAAGCCGGGCCTTTGATATTCGAGTCTGCTGGAGGGCGGTCTAGAACAGGTCGGTGAGCTGCGGGATGGAATGTGGGGAAGGTGCAACGGATGCTCCAATTTTATGTCCCCAACCCGTTGCCTGTCGTTGTACCTCGGGTGTGGGGTTCCCGGTGGGGCCCGTTTTTGACATCAACCTGTACTTCGTATATGACGGAGGCATCATCGATTCCATCAACAACAGCGAGCGCAGAAACAAGTGAGGAAGTCCAAGAGCGTTGGTTGCTACTGAATTACGACGTACTTCGCATACACTAGTACGTTAGATGGACATAAATGGTTCTTTTGGCTCAGGAGTCTCTTGACGCACACAATCTCGACCAAAATCCTGAGATTATTAGGTAAGAATATCGCTCCGTCACGAAGAAGCAACGAGATCATTAGGTACCTATATCGAGAGCCGGGTGCCGAGAACCCACAGATCGGATCGGACGGCAGACAAATACAATTGGGGGAAACAATGCTCCCCGGTAAAAGCAAGCCACAAAGTAACTCCGGTCACGGGCAAGACAAGAACGCGAACAAAACCTCCGGCTACATACTTCGTATACTGAGTATCCTCATTGTCACTGTCCTGATGTCCAGGCAAACCTACCTAGTTTTAGGAGGAAATGAGTTTTACAAAGGAATAAACCATACAGCAAACACGAGCAAAGTGACAGTGAGAACTATAAGGGTGAATTTCCAGTACGAAGTAAGTACCTATCTAGTGAAGGCAGTACTCTTTCATCGGGGTCTTGGGTCAGCAGGGTGTTCTGCCACACAACCGAGAGCTCTTAGGTAATCAAGAAGATAGCCATATATAGGTACATTGTACATACGTAAACAGCTGTGTAGGAGAGATGAAGGCACAAGTTGTATATACCGATATAATCTGACACTTAACTTAATTGACTGTTATCAGCACTAGGGATCAGACTTGATTTTTGTATATACCTGGCAATGTGTGTTGTAGAGACAAAGACGACAAAGACTCACTAGAGAAAGAAGCATACCTACATACTTCGTACGCTTCATAGGAAATTATGCAGCGCGTGGGAAGTGGCTGGAAAACTGGCACTAAAAACTCTCAAGAAGCCTCCCTCAGCGTGGTGTTCCACACAATTGTCTCCCCTCACCTTACCTATTTCCCAACTAGCCGTGCACGCCAAGAGCCAAGACGGCCCACAAACTCAGGTGCACAGTTGTCCCATTCAGTTAGTCAATGCTTTCTGTTCCAGTCTTGGTTGCCCTTCCCTGACACTCATAGGTTCCAAGCTGGCCTAGGCCAGGTCATGCGCCAGGCTTGTGCTTGTCCAAGACCACCCAATACCTCCCAAGACCTCCACTCCGCTCGATCCCTGGGAGGTTACGGCAAAGGTGCTCCCCGGCCGCCCCTGTGCGTTTGTGTCAGGGCTTGGGACTGACGCAGTGCATAAGTCGTCCCCATCGGGCGCGGTCCAGAAGAATAAATCCATGATGCCTTCTTCCGGCCCATCCACTTCGCCTTCTCTTCGTTCTGCCCCTTTTGCTTCCTCCCAACGGCCTCCCAGTAGCGACGCCATTGACGGCACCGACGGCGCCGACGAAAACGACGGCTACGACGATAATTCCCTATCCCGTCGCGAACTCGGGTCTATATCCGCCCCTGCGCCCGCCTCTGCAACCACCACCAGCTCGTCTCTTCGTCCCGCTACCCATGCCATCGCTTCGGATGCCCCTGATTCCCGAATAAGCTCGATAGGAAGCCCCGCCGAGGGGGCAAACGATATAGAGATGGAGCCAATGAAGGGGGCTGGTCATCGTCGGCGTCGTAGCAGCCTCATGCAGAGCATAGGTTCGAACTATAACAACCACAACAACTTCGACTGGGGCGGTCGTTCGCGTGCCGACTCGATCAGGGGCCCTGGACTCGGACTCTCCGAAGAACCCAAGATATCGGAAGAGCAGGCGGATGATTTCTACCGTGGTTCTCCAGACTCGGACTACGACAGCCTCTCAGATGAAGATCTGCACGACGACGAGGAGACGGGGATTTCTAAGAAGGACAGGCAGCGCAAGAGGCGGAAGAAGAGGCGCAACACGCTGCTCGACCAACGTATCGTCAGGGGCGGCGAGATTAGCGCCGAAGAGAAAAAAGAAGCCGATCACAATGTCGTTAGGAGTCTTCTCATCAACGCCGCCTTGATCGTGTCTTGGTATTTCTTCTCTCTAAGCATCTCCTTGGTACGTTTGCAAAGCCTTCCCTTCCACTTCCCTGTCCACGAGCTTCACCATTATGCCAATGGCCAAACTGATTCTAATCCGACCTTCTTTTTTCTACCCAGTACAACAAATGGATGTTCGACGCAGACCGGCTCAATTTCTCTTTCCCTTTGTTTACAACAGCATGCCATATGCTGGTCCAATTCTCTCTTGCTGGTCTAGTCCTATATTTCGTTCCATCCCTACGGCCTAAGAATGCCACACGCAGCTCGGATACGGGGCCCGAGGGGTCCCCAATGTCCTTATGGTTTTACCTCACAAGAGTTGGGCCCTGCGGTACGGCCACAGGACTCGATATTGGACTGAGCAACACCTCTCTTAAATTCGTCACATTGACATTCTATAGTAAGTGCTTTCACTCGACTTGAGAAGCTCCTGGTACCGTGTGCCTGACCTAACTTTGTTTCTTAGCCATGTGTAAATCATCCAACCTAGCGTTTGTCTTGATCTTCGCGTTCCTCTTCCGACTAGAAGCTCCAACATGGCGGTTAGTTGCCATCATTGGCACCATGACCGCCGGCGTCATTCTTATGGTGTCAGGCGAAGTTGAATTTAAACCGGGCGGCTTCGTCCTCGTCTTAGCAGCCGCTTTCTTCTCCGGTTTTCGCTGGGCGCTGACCCAGATCATGCTGCTGAGAAATCCCGCCACTTCGAATCCCTTCTCGAGCATCTTCTTCCTCGCACCCGTCATGTTCGTCGTTCTCATAACCATCGCCATTCCGGTCGAGGGCTTCTCTGCCCTTTTTGAAGGTTTTGGGGTTCTGTACAAGGAATGGGGCATCGTGACGCCATTCTTCCTTTTGTTTCCTGGCTGCATCGCTTTCCTCATGACAGCCTCTGAATTTGCCCTCCTCCAGAGGACTTCTGTCGTTACCCTATCCATTGCTGGTATCTTCAAGGAGGTCGTCACCATTTCCGCTGCCGCTCTGGTCTTCAACGACCAGCTCACCTTAGTCAACGCCATTGGCCTCGCCATCACGATGGTCGCCATCATGGCCTACAACTGGATCAAGATATCCAAGATGCGTCAAGAGGCCCAAGACAATCTTCGCCGCGGACACAAGGGCCTCGAGGACATTATCAGTAACAGTGATAGTGAAAATGAGGATAGCGTGGGCGAAGATGTCGGTCTACTCGGACGCAACAGTATCGAAATGGCCGAGAATCTAGTCACCGTTGATGGTGATATCATCCCGAACCTAAGGCACGACGCCCAGCAAGAGTTGCAAGACGTACGGGTGGCACAGGCTCTGCGGGATAAGTAAGGGCGTTTTCTCTGGCCAGGCCGGTCCGCTCGGGAAACATCCGATGATGCCTGTTCATTGCTACAGAACCGGACTCTTGAGGTTTGCCGGAGGATACAGTGCGAAATTATTGTCCGCATAAGAGAGGAGGTAGGAAAAAAAGAACGAAAAAAAACATAAACCAGGTCCAGTCGAAACTACAAGTCACCAATTAGATCTTTTCGATATTGGGGTCATATTGGAAGACCAAGGGTCGGAATGGTGTACCTCCATACTACAAGGTCACCGTGGTGCGTGGAGGGGCAGGTTGGTGTTGGATGTCTTTCTGAGAAATGTCTGCATCCTCATCATCATCCTGCAGTATATACATAAGAATATGATACCCAAAGTACGAAGACCAAGCATCGACCCAAAATCCGCAATCCGAGAACTCTTGCAATTACTAGCTACTCTTGAGGCCATGCAGTCTCTCTGTCTGGGCAAAAAGGGTATGGAACGCCAAACTCCTGTCATGCCTGAGCTCAAAAACCGCCGCCATGATCCTGCTTACCCGCATCCAATTATTCGCTCTATGCCCGTAGATTAAATAATATTGCAGTGTCAACCGAGTAACTTGAGGCCATTCTTCGTTTTCTGCCCTGGCTTGGTAACGCCGCTGTGATGCGCCGGCCCAAGAACGGAGTCGTGGCTTGCACCACCGGTGCCCTCCCGCCTACCACTTGCACCAGCTCCGCTGCCACTCTTATGCTTCTTTCCACCGCCGCGATTATCCCGGCTCTTGACGTTGGTGACCTTGATCTCCGTTTTTGCCTTACGGACGACGACGGGGTGGCTTTGAATATACTTCCCGTTCATCTCCTTGGCGGCCTGGAAGAAGTCGTCCGCATCGCTGAAACTGACGAAACCGTAGCCCTTGGACTTGCTCGTGCGCTTGTCGCGGATGACGCGAGCTTTTTGGACAGACTGCCAGCGCGAGAACGCTTTGAGAAGCGAGTCGTCGGTCACCTCACCCGCCAGATTGCCGACGAAGAGGCGCAAGTGCGAAGGATCCCACTCTAAAAGGGTGTCGTCGGTCCACTTCTTTCCGCCACCCTCACGGGCTACTGTCTTTTGTTTTTCCGGGGGGTTGGCGGCGACAGCCGCTGCTGCAGGGTCGACAGCCGGGGGGGCGTTGGGATTCGTCACGGTCGGGGCGCCGTAAATCGTGGGACCAGCCGGATTGTTGGTGTTGGTCGTGCTATCTCTCGGGGCATAAGCACTTTGCCACTGTGCTATTTGCGCCGCCATCTCAGGGTCGTACGACGGGTCAGAGGGGGCATTAGGGGCAGGAAACGGATTTCGAATCTGAGGGGTGGCCGCGGGCCCCAACGCGGCTCCATTGGAAGCTGTCGCATTGTATCCGCTTTGTTGGTAGTTTGAAGGCCGATGGTATTGATACGAGGTAGGTTGGCTCTGGTAATGCGCGGCGCTCACCGACGGGGAAGCGGGCGCTTGTGTGTAGGTAGGGTAGGAAGACGGGCCGTACGGGCCTGGAGCAGGATGTGTCCCGGTGCCATAGCCAGGCGCGTTCGAGTACGTGGAAGGGGCAGCAGATACGAAGGCAGGTTTGAACGAAGATTTGAAACCCCCGCCGGTGGTAACACTGCTTGAAGCGGGTGGGCGCGCAGGCAGTGAGTGGTGAGGGAGGCCCGTCGCAGTGCTAGTGTTGCTGGAGGCGTTCGAAATACCTGGAGGGGGCGGGTAGGCCATGATGAATGAACTGCGGACTTGCGCAATTTGGCTTTACTATTTGTGAAACGTACCTCTGAGCCGCTCTCTGCTCAAAGACCGCCTTCGTTCGTCGGTAAGGAGGAGTCCAATGTCTAGGGTGATTACAGGACAGCAATATGTTGTGAGAATCTGATGGCTGTTCGCTGCAGGCGATCTTTAGAAACGTCAACCTTGACAGATTCGCAGTGGACGAAATGGATTTTTGAGTCACGTGATGTATTAGATAAGCCTTTGACCTCCACTATTATGACTGGTTAAAATCGGGCAAGCAGCGAATAAGTGCATTCATTTCAACATGTCAAGGACTTGCGAGTTATCGGAGATACCATACTACGAAGTAAGTAGGTGCCATTCTACCTATATATATATATATATATACTGGCTTTTGCCAACTCGCCACCCATCGTCATAACGTTCTGTGTAAGGTACTTAGGTGATGTTCATAATAGTCCAAGTCACTACGTAGGTACGAAGTAGGCGAAAATCCTAACTGACTCTTTATATTATCATGCACCTATAGGTACGCATTGGAAGTTAACAATCCATCGATTTTTTTTTCTTCTTCTTCTTTTTTTTTTTTTTTTTTTTTTTTTTTTTTTTTTTTTTTTTTTGGGCCGAGCCACGGCACATCCATCTCATGTCGTCATAAGCTTGTCTTATGTATTCTTTACGTGAAATTGAATGGAAAATACCTAACAGGCAAGCCACACAGAGAATCCTTGACAGAGGTCTGTCTCCTAGTTGCATCATGGTACCTTGTCGCAGTGCTGTGTTCCGGTTCAAGCCAGTCCGTGAACTTATTGTTGAAGGACAAGGCAACTTCATTTCGAGGCCATCAACAACATTCTTGTCCATCGTTCTGTTTTGACTAAGCTGGGAATTGGGACGTTCGGGTTCCCCTCCCGTTCTTGCCGCCATTGAGTACATAGCCGGGAGAAGCGGGACAATCAGAGGTTCAACCAGCCCGACGGTGCGAAATGAAGTGCGACATTTTTTTCACCTTTTTATCCGTTAAGCGGGGAATCTCGCGGAGATGACTGCATGTAATCAATCCTCGCGACTCCTTGCGTCCGTGTCCGACAGAGGCCGCTTTCTGCAACACCACGAGCCAATAAAAATGATGGTTTGAACCGCTTCTGACTACCATCGTAAATTTCGAACCAATTTGGACGACAAGCATGATCTGATCACAGCGCAAAACACCGGAGCCAGCATATGGTCGATGAATGGACATGGATATAGATTTCAAACCGAGAGTAAATTCCCGATATGAGAGCGATCCATCACAGTATCTTGTCCGGCTGGGCAACCATTCCGGTAGAAGTGCTTGGCATGAGCTATTGGTGTGACGGGCTGGGTGAGCTCAAACTTGCCCCTCCCCCTCTTCTGCCGCCCTCGATACAAACAGGCACTCGTTTTCCTCATACTGTGTAGGCAGAGAATTGAATTTGAACATGGGTGTCTTTGCTTCCCTGGGGCAAACGACGACACAGTAAACATATTCACTTCCATTGAGAATGCACATGGGATTTTCAGAGCTTCCGATAGCATACGAACTCACCATATGTTTTGGATGTTGTGTGTACTCGACTGTGTTTGGAGGGGAAAAGAGGGGTTGGAGGGGCGACAGACACCCCACCGATCCTTGGAACACCACTGCGGTTGCAACGTGAAGACGCCGAGCGACAGCGCGGGTAGGTAGTCGACTTCCCCCACCGAACACCGGCCGTCGCCAGTACGATGCACTAAAAACCCAGGAGGTACTTGCCGAATACATGATTGCTCATGTTTGACCTCATTCTGACAGGAACGATTGCGTTTCGATGCCCTAATAGCAAGATGTCTTCGCAACATCACTAACGCGGCTGTCGATCTCACAACGTATCCTATATCTACCACATCGAAACGGAAGCAGGCAATCATATCTTTCATAAGTTAACTGACTGCGAAGATTGTATTAGGCAAAATGACGACTGACTGTAGTTCTACCAAACTTGGCCTGCTTGTGCGTGCCGTGAGCTCTGGCTTGGAACCAATTGGCTCTAGTCACTAGCAGCCTTTGCTCGAAAGAGCCTCTAGAGTCAGTATACGGGCTTCTCAAAACGTCGAGCAGGCCTGTATCGCATGGCATCGAAAAGTTTAGGCACAGTGAATCAACATCTCAGCCTCCCGTGAAACCTCCGCGTGCTTTTCGTCACACGACTGGTTCCAATTTGCGACACCACGTATTTCATGCATATCAACCCCTTGACACCCTGCAGGAGGGAAGAAGTTAGGCCCTCTAATAAGTAAGTCTGTTTTTAAGTTCTAATACCAGCAGCCTGTGTCGAGCTTGGATGACAGACATCGTGACAGACGTGGGGGTACAGTATAGAACTCTCCCACGTAGAGTTGATGGCGTAGGCTAGCCGTGGAAGTCTGCCGTAGACGGGAAGGCAACCTCCACGTCTAGATTTCGTACTGTAGGTAATTTGTTACCTCTTTTCCTATTAGTTTCGTCCGAGTTTGTATCATCAAGGTATCTTCCTACGCCTAGTCGATGGTAGTGGGGCTAGTATACTCCCAACACGTACTTTATAATAATAGCTTAACCCCTCCCCTCCTTCCCCTCCCCTCTCTTTTCCCGTCCCCTTTTTAACTTCGTTTTTTTTTTCGTCTACGGTAAAGAACGCAAGTTTCACGTATCGCCTCTTTCACATTGAATCCGAATACCAGGATCGCCTCACTGCGTCTTTACTACATCAGTCACCATGTCTGGCCCCGTGTAAGTTGACTCATGATCTCGGACGTCATCGTCACTCCTACCGTGAAACAAACCGCGCTGACTATGTAAAAAGTGCGGATCTTGGCCTTATTGGCCTTGCTGTCATGTAAGTAAATTCACCTTTCGTTGTATCCTCGTTTTAGGAGACCTCTCGTGTGCTAAACGCAATGCTGCTTCTTTCAGGGGACAGAACATCATTCTTAACATGGCTGACAATGGCTACACCATTGCCGCCTTCAACCGAACCGTGGCAAAGGTCGACCGGTTTCTCGAGAACGAGGCGAAGGGCAAGTCCATCGTTGGCGCCCACTCTATCGAGGAGTTCGTCTCCAAGCTCAAGAAGCCTCGCCGTGTGATGCTCCTCGTCCAGGCTGGCAAGGCCATTGACGACTATATCGAGACCCTCATCCCTCTCCTCGAAAGCGGCGACATCATCATCGATGGCGGTAACTCCCACTTCCCCGATTCCAACCGTCGCACGAAATACTGCGCCAGCAAGGGCATCCGTTTCGTTGGCTCTGGCGTCTCCGGAGGCGAGGAGGGTGCGCGCTACGGCCCGTCCCTGATGCCCGGTGGTAACGAGGAGGCCTGGCCTTATCTTAAGGACATCTTCCAGGCCATTGCGGCCAAGAGCGATGGCGAGGCTTGCTGCGACTGGGTAGGCGATGAGGGTGCCGGTCACTACGTCAAGATGGTCCACAACGGCATTGAGTATGGCGACATGCAGCTCATCTGCGAGGTAGATACCCTTCCCTAACCGCTGCGAACGCACTGAGGCACATGCTGATCGGTACGGGCAGGCATACGACTTGATGAAGCGTGGTCTGGGCATGTCCCACAAGGAGATGGGTGATGTCTTCGCCAAGTGGAACACCGGTGTGCTGGACTCTTTCCTGATCGAGATCACCCGTGATATCCTCTACTTCAACGACGACGACGGCACTCCTCTAGTCGAGAAGATCCTCGACAAGGCAGGTCAGAAGGGTACTGGAAAGTGGACTGCGGTCAATGCCCTCGATCTCGGCCAGCCGGTCACCCTCATTGCCGAGGCTGTCCTGGCCCGCTGCTTGTCTGCCATCAAGGACGAGCGCACCAAGGCCTCTACAGTCCTCGAGTACGTTGGACGGAGCAACAAGTTTGAGGGCAACAAGGAGGAATTCCTCGATGACCTCGAGCAGGCCCTATACGCCTCCAAGATCATCTCCTATGCCCAGGGCTTCATGCTGATGCAGGAGGTTCGACCCCCCTGAACCCCTCTTTCTTTACCCCTGTCCATGTGGCAATCATTGCTAACTTTCCCCCTCTCCCTTTCAGGCGGCTACGGAGTACGGCTGGAAGCTGAACAAGCCCTCGATTGCTCTCATGTGGCGTGGTGGTTGCATTATCCGATCAGTGTTCCTCAAGGATATCACCTCAGCCTACCGTAACAACCCCGACCTGGAGAATCTGCTCTTCGACGACTTCTTCAACAAGGCCATCCACAAGGCCCAGCCGGGCTGGAGAGATGTCGTTGCCAAGGCGGCGCTTCTCGGTATCCCGGCCCCCGCCTTCTCGACGGCGCTTTCCTGGTTCGACGGCTACCGCACGAAGGATCTGCCCGCCAACCTGCTGCAGGCTCAGCGTGACTACTTCGGTGCCCATACTTTCCGCATGAAGCCCGAGGCGGCGAACGAGAAGTACCCCGCGGACAAGGACATTCATGTTAACTGGACTGGCCGCGGTGGAAATGTGTCCGCATCCACATACCAGGCGTAAAGTTGTTTTTTAACTTAATTCGGGAGGAATACTAGGAGTGTAGGCCTTGTAGTTGAAAAAAAATGATCAATGGGACAGGATTCTACTATCCATGCGCTGTTTGATTCCTCGGTACTGGGATGTTCGAATTGGGACATGTTGAGTAAGGCAAGATGGATCCTTCGGATCGATCCTCATCTGACCGAGTCAAGGCATGCCCTGGCAGAAGGTAGGTCTTCCATACCCTGCTCGCCTGGCCTCCTGGCATCTCACCACTGCGAATCATAGCGCCACCCGCCCTGCCGTGAGTATGACGGAAGAGTTGTCGTGACAGGCTATAGAGTGAGTGGGTATGTTGCTGGATTGAACATCAGCGGACGGGCTCACGAGGGAACCCCTTTGGTTCTTGAGGGGTTTGGATCCGGCTATACTCCGAGTGCTGAAGAGACCGCTCTCATCTCAAAATCAATGGATCTCTCACTTCAGGCAACTGTTCGCGGATGTAATTAGTTATACATGTACCGAAGCAGTCGTGCCTAGTTCAATATGGGATACCGTTGCTTCTTTCCCAAGACAATGATGATCGTCTTCCACGGCAAGATATAAGGTCACGTGACCCGATGCATACTGAAAAGTACAGCATGGGGACCGGTACGGTACTCACTCTGCACGTTGGGGCCCACCCATCAAAGCTGGGAGGCAGCGTCAACTCGTTTTCCTGTACGAAGAGCTGGTAGCCTTCGCGACGCGAGTACGTGTAGTAGTAGTCCAGGACCGCGAGACGCATCTCATTTTCACACCCCAGGTCGACCACTGACGGAGCACCCACCCAATTTACTTGTCAAACCTCGACAAGGACAACACAGCATACGAATTTGCGGTCACCATGGCGCAACAACAACCCATGCATGACCCCAGCGATGGAATTGACCCAGAGTTGGTGAGCTTTGCCCGTCGACTACAGGAATGGGAGGCCGTTTATTGGGATTGAAAACGCTAATGCGCTTCGGTCATTTTCTCAGCTGCGACATGTCCATCTCGTCTCCGCCAACCAGTACCCCCATCAACCACAAATCGATTTCAATCAAGTCACAAAGTGGCTGCTAGCAGCACCACAGATCGCCAAGGACAAGGCTCCTTTTTTCTGGACATACCTCGATCGGCCCAGCGAAGGACAAATATTACTCACATGGCAACCACTCAAGAGGCTAGGGACGCACTTCGCCAGCGATGGGATTATATGGGCGCCGGAGCAATTTTTTCGCAGTGATGTGGGAAATGGCCTGGTATGACTCGTTGAGCCGTCGTTGCACACCGGTGACCAAGTCTGACTATTTTTTTCACTAGATGCTCGAGATCTACTACAGCAAGTCGGGCTTCGCACCCGGCGACCAGGTCGGCGCACGCACCCGCCGGCGATTTCGGCTTGTCCCCTCGCAGTCGGGTAACATCAACACACCCCAGCCGGATATCAGTCTCTGGGTCGTGCATTATGGACGTGCCGACGCGCAGGATTGTTTGCCTATCAACATGATCCCGTTCCTGCCGGACACCCAGAACATGATGACGCAGCGGAACTTCCTGCAGAGTTGCGGCCAAATTACACGCAAGGACTTTATGCTTTCGGATCGAGGGAACTGGCCCCAGATATCATGGCCGCAGCCCGGAGGACGCAGCGCAACGGCAGGGCAGCCGAAACGCATCCCGGCCCAGATGGCATATCCGCCGCAGAACACGGTGGCCCAAACCATGAAGCGGCCCCGGGGACAACCGCAAACTCAGGCACCCCACGGTCATGTGGGTCCACTCCCCGACGCGCCAGAGGAAGACCAAAGAGACGTCTTTGATGTTCTGACCCCTCGGGACATCGCCTACGCTCGGTACCGACAGAATCACAGCTGGATGGAAGAGCTTTTGTCGTCGCCCTATCCCATCTCCCGTATTGTGCCTTCTGATCTTGGCCTGGGCCTGAAGGGCCCATTACGATCCCTGACTGAAGGCATCTTTGATGCACCCGGGGCGAACGCCATGTCGGAGATACCAGATAAACCTTACGTTGGCCACTTGGAACCAGGACTGGCCGCCGAGTTCAGGAAGCGAACCGAAGAGCACATTAATTCCACGAAAGCTGAGATGGAAAAGCTGAAGGCAGAGCATGCCAAGGAAATGGAAAAGCTCAAGGCCGGATCTTTGCTATTGAAAGCCGAGCAAGATCTCCGGCACGCCGTCGAGGAACGGGGCCCGGAACCGTGGAGACTGGAAGGCAGAACATCCGATGCGGCGGAGGAGAGTGAAGGTCAGTGGTCGCAAAGCCATAACAAGAAGGTCGACGAGATTGTGGCCCAGGTAGAAGCCCATTTAGGGCGGCGGATTGCAGTGCTGCACGAGGTAAACCGGATCCAAGATGGTGGTTTCCAGGAACCGACTCCGGAGGTGATCAAAGGCCCGACACCGCCGCAGGGACTGGCAGGAACACCACTTGCGGGACCCCCAGCTTCCGGCTCCAACGATGGCACATCTCGTCGCCCTTCGCAGGCCGGGTCGCGGCACAGTAGTGTCATGGTGGGAGAGGCGGATATCGACATGGGTGGCACTGCAGCAGGTCTCTTGGACCAGATGCATGCCGGTCTCTCGAGCACTTCCACTCCGTTAAACAATTTCCCCACTCCTCAAGCGAATACATCCGCCATCAATTCCAACGTGGCGACGCCTATCAACGCCGATGCACAATCCCCCGCAGCGGTTCCCCCCATAGCCGAAAAAGCTTCACACAACAATGACAATGGCAGTAACACTCAGGACGTCACTATGGGAAATGCGGGTACAGGGACGGGGACGGAGATGAACAAAGAAGCACCGCCAAACAATCCCAACCAAGGCCCGGCTGGCGAGGATTGGGTGGTGGTACCTAAGAGTGGCGCTTCTTCGTCCGAAGGCCCAGGGGCTACTACGGGTGACGGGGCTGGCACTCAGGGTCCAAAATCGAGCACGCCAGCGGCGACGGGAGGACCCCCGGCGACAGAACAGGCGTCGGCAGTGGGAACGCCAGCGGTAACTGAGGGGGATGCTAATGACTTCAGCTCTCTGGGTGATCTCGACACTGCCGGCGATGCGCTTGCAAGTTACGAGCCACCAGCCCTAGACGGTGCAGCTGGGTCTCTAGGCGAGGGGCTGGATCTGAATATGGATATGGAGGGCTCGGCATTTGGAGACGCCTTTCACGGCGTTGGGGGCACAAACACAAACACGCCAGGAGAGAATCAATCAGAAGGCGCTTAATTTAGGAGCAGACCTCGGAGAGAGAGAGAGAGGGGGGGGGAGGCTGGAAGGAAATCAGACATATGAGGAGGTATGAGGCGAGTTCTTAGTCTTCTCGCCCGGCCAGGACGAGTAAACAAAATCTGTGTGTTACGTGTGTACTCTTACTTCGTACGTTTCTCCTGGGGTCAAGGGGTCATGGATGACGGAGGATGGCACTCTGGCCAGAGATGCTGGGGAGCACGCGATGGATGTTTGGTCTGCCTACTTCGGCTGTACGGATAGTAGGTACATAAGCACCAGGAAAAGGTGTTACCAAGGGAAACAAAGCACAACGTGTATGCAGCCTCAACTACACTTAGAGTCCTGACATCGCCGGTCTCGTGAATCCAACTTGTATTATACTGGCCGAGTAGACGGACATGTGTAGATATCTATTACGGGCCCGCCAGGGGTGGTTCCCAATCAACAGTGGGTCCAGACCCTCAGATCGTAAACGGGCGGGCTCGGATTTACTTCCTAGTTCAAGGGGCTGTGTTTCGTCTCAAAGTTTCATCTGGGTACATGTAGGTACTCAGTAATCATTTCCAGCTCTCCGAACTTGGCCTCCGTCGAACTCACTGGCGCCTATGGGAAAGCGCACGTTTTGCGATTACTCCGTACCATGACTGTCGTGCCATATCGCTGCCTCAATGCATAACCCATTCCGATCTTATAATAGTGAAGTTATTATAACACCCGGATAATCATGTTGATTGTATGAGTTCCGGATACATACCACGGTCTTACTTTCCGGAGCACTTCATCTACTACTACTAGCAGGCCTATAAGATGCGTGTCCTCTCGACCGCCTCGCAGTCTGCGCAGTTACGCACTGAGCTGATAAACATGGAAATACTTTCCGGAAAGAAGCTACACAGAGTGGACATACCGTGCGACTGGGACCATTATTTCTTCCCATGAGGGCCGAGGCATCGATCACTGGATCTAGAACATTACGTCCCTGCCAAATGCATGCAATTACCGCGGGAAACCCACAGAAGTCTGCGATCGTGCTGTCCGGGGGTGTTACATCAGACGGTGGCTGTCGCGGATCTTGTATGGCATCACGTAACCGACAGTCCCCGTCCGTGATGAACTATTGTCGTGCTGGGTATTTCCCTACTTGGGGCTTCTCGTAGTTCGTTCTTGTTTCTTCCTCGATTTCCAGTCCCTAGTGCTATCGTCTCTTTCGTCTTCTTGTTATTGTCTCGTTCATTCCGTCGTGGACGTTTTGTTTATTTTCCTTACCGTTCATCACTTTCCTTTCAACACTTCGCTTCATCGCAGGCTGCAGGTCAGCTATCTCCTCTTCTTCTGGATTACTAGACTCTTATTTCTCGTGTTATCTTTATTGTCCAAGGCTCTACTTATCATAGTTTTATTCCTCCACCCTGCGATTCACTGGACTGGCCATCCCTACTTTGTTTCGTGTAATTCCTCGACGAGCGTGGCCTTGAGGGCATCGTTGTTCATTATGTCTTCCATCAGATCTCTCGCCCTCCTTCTGGGTGCCTCGCTTTGTAGGGCGCAGCTGGCTGCCCCTAGTGCGGACACGAGTGCGCCTTCGGCTGTCCCTGAGATTCCCGGCCTGCCAGAACTACCCAACTTGCCACCACTCGACGACACCAATGGCGAGATTCTTCCAGTCGTCCCCGAGGACGGAAATTCCGATCCAGAGACACCGGAGAATGCAGAGCCACCTATTATTGAACTACCCACTCTCGAACCTCCGGTTTTGGAGATACCACGGTTAGGAGAAGACCGGGAAGAGGACGTTCCTATCGAGGTTCCCGTCGAACAGCCTGTTGCGGAAGAACCTGTCATAGCTGAGCCCGAAGTAGGTGGAGGTGAAGGCGGGGCGGTAATTCCAGGTCAGGGTGGAATCCCCGATGGTGCTCGCCCCGGCGAGCAAGGTGCGGAGCTTCGTCCACTTCCTGGTTTCCAAGATCCCGTCGGCGAGCTATTGCCGCTGCCCACTGAAATTCCCATCGTCGACGATGTGGAGGAAAGCGAGGACGAAACCGAGATTTCCCCTCTGGACCCTCTGCCTTCGGATAGCCTTGAGCTACTCCCATCCGGAGTTCCCGAGCTCCTCGAACCCCTCCCGTCGGGTGTGCCCGAGCTCCTCGAGCCCATCGTCTCGGGCGTGCCTGAACTGCTCGAACCTATCTCTTCGGGCGTGCCTGAACTACTCGAACCTATCTCTTCAGCCGTGCCTGGGCTCTTCGACCCTGCGCAGCCGATCGATTCTACCATTTCCGTCGACCTGGCTATTCCCACCAGCACCATTGCCCTCCCGAGTGGGCTCCCTGTAAGGCTCCAATGAACACATCCGCACTATTATCCAGAGGATAAGACATTGACCGAACCCTCTAGGAGTTGGAAGAGCCTGGTACGGGACAACCTGTCGAATCCGAGGAGCTTGTTGTTCCCCTACCGACCTTCCCGCCCAACGGAACGTTCTCAGGATTACCATCTGCTGGACCGTCTAGTATTCCACCTGCCGCCTCGAGCGCTCTTCCGTCCGAGATCTCCAATATCATCACATCCGACGTTCTCAGCGACATCACCGTTCCCACCTCGTTCCCCGTCGGAGACCTTATTTCCGATGTCTCTACATTACCTTCCTTTTCTCCCCCCGTTCTTTCCAGTATTCTTGGAGAAGATACCGTTCCTACAGCCGCCCCCGAACTCACCGTTCCTACCGACAGTACCCCGACCCCTATCGACCCTTTGCAGCCCATTGAATCTAGCATCACTAGCCCTGACGGAGATGGACTAGGCGAAGATGAACTAGGCGGTGGCGATGATTCTCAAGATATCGATGAGCTTCAGCCTCCACCTGATACAGAGGAGCCCGAGGACGGTGACGGAACTGGGAACGATACCCCAGACGACGAGGAAGAGAGCGCAGGCGAGGATAACTCGGAGGAAGGGGGTGATGGAAGCGAAAACGATTCCCCTGGAAATGAAGAAACTCAAGGCGGCAGTACCAGCCAGGCCTCCCCTAACCCTTCTCCGACCTCTGCCCTATTCAGGGATGGTATTGATCCCAGTGCCATAGCATCTATTCTCTCCGGGAGCATCACTCTGCAGACGTCCATCGTTTTTGCAACCGGCCCCGTCGGCGTGGAAGGCCCCGCGAGCGGTGGTCTTGCACCTCTTCCCACGGGCGTCAACGACGAGGATGACGAGAATTCAGCCGTTCGGATGGCCGGCAGGGGATACGCCGTGATTGTTGGACTGCTGGCCGTGTTCGTTACCACTTTCATCTTATAAAACTGGTCGCCTGTAGTGCCTAAAGGATTGGTTAAGTACCGATACTTCAATACCTTGAATTTGCAGAATAGCAACCTGGCCCGGCCTGAAGTTGCGAGTGCACATTGGATCTACTCTAGGACCATGGGAAAGGCTTCGGCAAACACCCAGAAGTCGAAGACTCGTGGAGTTATCTGCACGGCAGCTGCGGGGGCGGCGGGATCCCCTCGGATTTTATGAACCTTTTGTCCTACATGTTGGCCAGGGATAGATAGTACGTTGCAAGCCTGTGGCCTTTGAAATCCATTCGAGTCTGATACCCGAATGTTGTGATCCTCACGCGAGAAGATGTATAGGCAAAACAAGGTACTCGGCATATTTAGGCATGGAGCTCAGCGAAGGGGTACGTACGTAGGGTTTAAAATCCGTCGGACCTAGAATATATATCCATTTGAAGACCACGAGCGTTTGAGAATGGCGAGGCAGAATGTTTCAGTCCATGTGATGAATTCTAGCAGTGACATAATCGGCTTGACCGTGCTAAATCCAGTCCCGGATTTCTGAGTGAAATTCGGTGCCTATACATGTAGGCCAGCATATAATTACTTGACTTGTGAGATAACAGTTCCAAATCCCGGCCTTCCTAATTGACCCGGTTGACCGAGGTGTGTGCTTGGACCCGCAATGAGAGTCACGTGATACAATACGTGACCCGTGATGACCAATGAACACCGGGCCATTTCGGAATCTGCCTCATCTCTTCCAGCGATTTTCGAGTCCAAATTGAATGGGTAGATTTTTCGAACCCCGTCACGAAAGGACCAACCATCCATTGCGTCCCCGAACCGATTGCGGCTGATACTACGGCTGAGGATACAGCTTGCCCGACATGCTGGCTAGGTCCTCCCTACGCGCAACGCGCGCCTTCCGAAATGGCCTCGACACAATCGCCAAGGTATGACCTGACCACGATTCCTCTTTTCCCGAGGCAATCATGCATCACACTAGGGACCGATCAATACGCATCAATTGACTTGATATCGGCTTCCATGGACCCAATTATGGATACTGACTGCCTATTGACAGCGTGCGGCCTCTTCTTCCAGCGGTGCCGAAGCCGGTTCTGCACGTCTGAACCTCGCAGCCATTACCTCGACCGCCGTCGCCGCCGGGTCTATTGCCTGGTACTACCATCTCTACGGGCCCACTGCCCACGCTTCGACACCTGCCGAGGAAGGGTGAGTACGATTTGATATGCTGTGTGATCCTTGGGTTCAATGGGGAGAACACACTGTTGTGCTGCTGCTGGGCCCGAAGCCAACGGAAGCTGCATTGAACCGACCTAATAATCACCCGCGTCGTTCTTTTGCCTCATTTCCATCATCAAGCTAACATAATCAACAGTCTGCACCCGACGAAGTATCCTTGGGTCCATGAGAAATGGTTCCGCACCTTCGACCATCAGGCGTAAGTTGCAAAGTCTACCATAAAAACCAACTCGTGTGTGTGCGTTTCATCTCTGACTTTGCTTGCAACTTAGGCTTCGCCGTGGTTTCCAGGTCTATCGTGAAGTCTGCGCCTCCTGCCACTCCCTAGACCGTGTCCCCTACCGAGCTCTCGTTGGTACCATCTTGACCGTCGATGAGGCCAAGGCCCTCGCCGAGGAGAACGAATACCCCGACGAGCCGAACGACCAGGGTGATATCGAGATGCGCCCCGGTAAACTGTCCGACTACCTGCCTGCTCCTTATGCCAACGAAGAGGCAGCCCGTGCGGCCAACCTGGGAGCTTACCCCCCCGACCTCAGCTTGATTGTCAAGGCCCGCCACGGTGCCTGCGACTACCTCTTCAACCTGCTCACCGGCTACCCTGATGAGCCCCCTCCTGGTGCTCAGGTCGCCGAGGGCATGAGCTTCAACCCTTACTTCCCCGGCACCGGCATTGCCATGGCACGTGTCCTGTTTGACGACCTGGTAGAGTACGAGGACGGCACGCCCGCGTCAACTTCGCAGATGGCCAAGGATGTCACTGAATTCCTGAACTGGGCGGCCGAGCCGGAGATGGACGACCGCAAGAAGATGGGCATGAAGGTTCTCGTTGTTACGACCACCCTGTGGGCTCTCAGCGTCTGGGTGAAGCGGTACAAGTGGGCTTGGCTCAAGTCGAGGAAGCTCGCTTATGACCCCCCCAAGCAGACCAACGTCCGCCACTAAGCAATAGCAGGCGGTTTATATGGTTGTGTCTCAACCGTCGTCTCAGTGTATCTTATACTAGGCCTCTCTTACAGAACGAGCTCTTTTGTCTGCCGGGGCGGGTGGGAGGTGAGAAGATGGTTTGGTTCTTGGGAGTTTCCTAAAAGAGCGGTGATAGAGTGTAAATCAGATGAACGTTTCTCAATACTTCAGCTGCCTTAATTCCGTACTGAGTAAACATAATATGGAACGCTCCGTCTACGTGCCGAAAAGGTCGCTCTACCTATGCGGGAGGGGATGGTTATAGGTCAGAGCTTGAACAGACGATTTTGCTCTGACCAGAGCCAGGTCAGAGGTATAACTGTCAACATGAAGTTCTAAGACTGTCGACAGTCTGACCAGTCATCGGGCTCTGACCTATAAACGCCCCCTCCCGCGTAGGTATGTATAAGAAGGATTTAATCTAGTTGTGCAGTTTATGTCTGCAACGACGTCCACTGTTCAATTTTATCCGAGGCGGTCCTGGGTAGGAACATACGCTTACAAATTATGTCGAATGCTGTCGAATGTCTGAGTCTCATTGTAGCCATAGGCCATATGAAGAGGTCGAGAGCCTCACTACCTATGTGAAATACATGATTATGATGGACATCGACCCTCGACTCGACTCGTCCATTCCAGCTTGCCCTCGTTTCAACTCGGGTGATATTACAGAGTACGAAGTCCAGCACTCGCCAGTATCACGACGTCCAGCGAATCAGAGTGAATACTGATGCCCCACTTGACCGTTTCCCATCCAACAGGGGACCTCGAGGGGACTAGAATTTATGGGGCTCCTCGACCGCCTTCCTTCAGTGCCTGATATACGCTGCACTTGACATAATATGACCGTCCCTTTGGCTGGACATCCTGGCATAACGATCACCCTATTTCTGTCATCTCCTTGTCGACTGCATTTCCCTGGGTGTTGATATTGTGTTTTATGCTTTACTGCTGCCTTTTGGTCGGACGTTTTCTGAAGCAGCGTCCTTAAAAACGGCGCGGACACTACCTTACTATGCCATCAGTGGCCGAGGAACCACGAGTGTTCCCGCCAGGCAAGAAGCGGAGGCGAGATGACGATGATGCAAGCCGTCTGCAATACACGTTGTACGCATATCCTGCCCGATGAACTGACTTATCCCTGGGTATGAGGACTTGGATACTGACGAAGTTTCCTGGTTTAGGCAGTCCCATGAACAGTACTATAACCACGCACACCAAATAGTACCCCCCAACCGCGTGCACTACCCGAAGCTGTCCCAACAGCACCCGCATAGCGATGATGGTGTCTCCTTTTTAAATTTCGGGCATCTTCAGAGGAAAATGCTACCTCTTCCATTCACAAAGAGGCTACGCACTTCGGATCACGAAGGAACCATGGGGCAAACACATCAGAACCCATATACGTCGCATCACAACCCGGACCATGACGATCACATCAGCCGAACGAGAAACCAGACCAGATCACCGCCAAGTACGCGCTGGCCCGACCCGACTCTTACCCGCCCTCCTACTTCCCGCGTCAACTCGGGCGCCCTTTTGGAACCTTGCCATATCTGCCGCCGTAAGCCTACCAAGAAATCGGACCTCGACTCATATGCGGATTGCGAAGGCTGTCAGTTACGAACATGCTTTATCTGCCTCAGACACTGCCCTGGATGGACAGCCGACTATCTAGAACCACGTCACAGTTCAACATCACGGTCAGACCAAAGGGATCAGGATACGTCAGATCAAGATGCTTTGTCCCGGTCTTTTCACATGGACGATGTCCATGACATACCTGAGGGGCAACAAGAGACGGGAAGAGAAGGAGGAGGAGACGATGTTGGCGAAGGAAAACAAGCACGAATGAAGGGTCAAGATGAGGAACAAGCGAATTGGTGGGCTTCTGGCGACCATCGACAGGTCGTCTGCAGCCGATGTTGCATTGAGAAAGGCAGGGAAGGAGATATTGCCTGCT
The DNA here is from genome assembly GCF_042370955.1 of Sodiomyces alcalophilus JCM 7366. Classification (NCBI taxonomy): domain Eukaryota; kingdom Fungi; phylum Ascomycota; class Sordariomycetes; order Glomerellales; family Plectosphaerellaceae; genus Sodiomyces; species Sodiomyces alcalophilus. The sequence goes on from NW_027263533.1 coordinate 1,207,934, forward strand.
TTGGCTGCCTTTCGCGCACATGAGTATGGTGGGGATTTGGAGGGCAAGGATTACATCTGCTCGACCTCTTTAAGACATGCCCAGCAACAGATGCCAGGCAGCACTGGTTCAGCTGCACATGTCTATCTTATGACGAAGGAAGAACTCTGAATAGTGATGCGTTTGGCCTCTTGGCCGTCTTTCTCGCAACATGCAGGGAGCAGATCGATCAGGGGTTTCTGCAGTATATAGGCACTTAGGAGCTCGGAATCTTGGAGAGGGAACAACAAGGCGCCGAATGACATACATATTTCTGGGCGGAGCAGGTAGCATAGCATACAAACCGAATCAACTGGAGTGAACTCACTCCCAATCACGCAGGCCAATATATATATACCTTGAAACATAGGACGCATGACACGAATTCACCTGGGATTATTATGCCTCTCCAGGACCCTGGTGATGCTATGCCATCTACTATTACAGCCTTATCGAGACACCGAATCCCAAATCCGCCCCATAGCTCATTTCTGAGACCAACGTTGTTGAATATCTAACATAGCAACTTAATTGTACTGCATGTAGCTAGCCGTCGAGTTGAACTTGAGGTTGGCCTTTATGACCTTATCCACCGCGCTGAGGAAGTCCTTCTCGGTGGCGACCTTCCTCCTGGCCCGAATAGCGAACATGCCGGCTTCGGTGCAAACAGAGCGCAGTTCGGCGCCCGTGGCATTGGGGCACAGACGGGAGATGAGCTCCCACCGAATGTCGCGCTCGACGGACATACTCTTGGCATGGATGCGGAGGATATTGGCACGGCCTTCAAGATCCGGTAGGGAGAACTCGATCTTGCGGTCGATACGGCCCGGGCGCATCAGAGCCGGGTCTAAGGTGGATGGCCTATTGGTGGCGAACATCACCTTAATATTGCCCCGAGCGTCGAAGCCGTCCAGCTGTGTGATCAACTCAAGCATTGTCCTCTGCACCTCGTTGTCGCCACCGGCGCCGTCATCGAAGCGGGCTCCGCCAACGGCATCAATCTCGTCAAAGAAGATAATGCAGGCCTTCTTCGTCCGTGCCATCTCGAAAAGTTCGCGGACCATCCTTGCACCTTCGCCGACGTACTTCTGGACAAGCTCGCTGCCGATGACTCGAATGAAGGTGGCATCCGTCCGATTAGCCACCGCGCGGGCACAGAGCGTCTTTCCTGTGCCTGGCGGTCCGTAAAGAAGCGCTCCCTTTGGAGGTTCAATGCCGAGATTGACGAAACGTTCTGGCGACAGCAGAGGCATCTCGACCACCTCCCGTAGCTTCTCGACCTGCTCCTTGCAGCCGCCAACGTCACCATACGTCACGTCAGGCTTTTCCTCGACAGTCATCATGGTGACGCTGGCATCTATCTTGGGCGGTAGAGGAAGCATGATTTGGTACTTGTTCCGATCGACACCAACGCGCATACCCTCCTCAATGTCCGTAGGGCTCACCCGCTCGCCGAGCTGTACGACAAACTTGGCGATCTGCTTAACGTTAATAACGTATTTGCTTTTCGAGTCGTCCGTCTCGTCCGGAATGATCTTAGTGCAGCGCGCCACTTGCAGTGGCTGTTCCTCGGCCATCCGTTGTCGATCGGCTGCAACGTCCCAAAGGTGCGGTGGTGCCAAGCCAGTGTCGGATTCCTTAAAGAAAAGAAGAAAAAAAGGTCGTCAGTGTCAGTTCCAATGTCCGAGGGTTAGATCAGTTCCAACCTTGACTCCAATCTTCTCATCTACGCTCGCTTGCTTCTCCTTGATCTGCTGTTCCAATTTCTTGATGGCCGCGCCGTATGGTGCGGCGCCATAGGTCTTGAGCACCTGGATATCCCTGTTCGAGAGCTGGTCAGCGGCGAGACGGACGAGAAGGCGAATCCACTCTTGTCTAGGGAAGACATACTCATCAGTCAAAGGCGTGATTTTCTTCTCCTCTATCTCATCGTCGGCAAACTTCTTCTGGTACTTCTCCCAATCTCGACCGGTGGCGGTAGGCGGCTAGACCGATTAGTATCTGTTACGACGAAATCGTTAGGGACCAGGTAATATACCATCGCGAAAGCTCAGGACTGGGCGTCCCAAAACCAAGCAGCTTGTCAGTGAAACGCAAGGTAAGAATAATAAATTGCTCCAAATAGCTTTGAGAGAACCCAGAAGCGAGTTTTGGGAAGGATGCGGTTGTCGTTTGTGTCGTTTGGGAATGGCGCAGGGGTCTGTTGCTGGGGTGGAAGTGTAAAGTTGACGAGTTATCTGTGATGAAGCTGGTTCCGTAATCTGGGTAGTTGCCTTGAGCTTCCAGGCCACTTCACAAGCAGAAACGCGCTGTGGCATAGGCGGCATGGCTGATCTAATATCATACTAGTCTCTATTAGGATTAGTCAACCTTAGTCAATCGTTATCGCGGCTGTGGAACAACTGAAGCGCCGTCAAAAAAATATCCCACCTTCACCGTCAGGAGTGGGATCCACCAGGCCAAATCGCGGGACACACTTATCAGAACCAAAGCTTCATTCTCAAGCTCCCCTCAAAAGGCTCTTCAGGTTCACTCATTCCTAATATTAGTCCCGGAGAAGCAGAATTTCAAACACAGGAAAGATGGCGACAACTGCTATGCCCGCCGGCCAAGGTGGCAACTCCAACGCCACTTTCAAGGTACGCCCCCAAGCTTCGTGTGTAGCAGGCAGGCATTAGAAGCTGATGTTGACTCGCTGGTGGATAGGACAAGGACAAGCCCGCTACCGTCCGGTCGTCTAACATTGTAGCCGCTCGAGGTGAGAACGAACATCGGAATAGAGTTGATCGAAGTGAATTACTGACGAGCGATTTCTAGCCGTCGCCGATGCCATCAGAACATCGCTTGGACCCCGCGGCATGGACAAGATGATCCGAAGCGGAAAGGGCGAGACCATCATTACAAACGACGGCAACACGATGCTCATGAGCATGTCGGTTATGCATCCAACGGCCAAGATGCTGGTCAATCTCTCGGCTGCCCAAGATGTCGAAGCTGGTGACGGCACAACATCCGTGGTGGTACTTTGCGGTAGCTTGCTGGGTGCTGCGGACAGATTACTGTCCAAGGGCATCCACCCTTCGGTCATTTCAGAGTCATTCCAACGGGCCGCAGCAGCGGCTGTCGAAGTCCTACACGACATGTCTCAACCTATTTCGCTCACCGACACCGCTGCTCTCCTGCAAGCCGCGAACACGTCACTTTCCTCCAAGATTGTATCGCAGTACTCAAACCTCCTTGGTCCCATGGCTGTAAACTCGGTCCTCAAGACTATCGACGTGAAGACCGCGGACAACGTGGATTTGAAGAACATCAGGATAGTCAAGAAAGTCGGGGGTACCATCGAGGACAGCGAACTCGTGGACGGCTTGATCCTGACACAGCCCGTCCTCAAGGGAGCTGGCGGCCCTTCGCGTATTGAGAAGGCCAGGATTGGCTTGATTCAGTTCCAGCTGAGCCCGCCCAAGCCCGATGTGAGTTCTATTACCCCACACACTGTTACATTCCCAGGCCCCTTTCGAACACGCAGTCGCTGACCCCAATCTCAGATGGAAAACACCATCTCCGTGAACGACTATCGGCAAATGGACAAGATCGTCAAGGAGGAACGCCTGTACTTGCTCAACATGGTGAAGAAGATCAAGAAGGCCAAGTGCAACGTGCTGTTCATTCAAAAGTCTATTCTCCGAGACGCAGTTAACGACCTCTCCCTACACTTCTTGGCGAAACTCGGCATTCTTGCTGTCAAGGACATTGAGCGAGACGAAGTCGAGTTCATCTGCAAGTCCACTGGCTGTAAACCCATCGCCGATATTGATTCTTTCACCGAGGACAAGCTTGGTTCAGCCGATCTTATCGAAGAGGTGCATTCAATGGGTGCCCGTATGGTTAAGGTCTCGGGAGCGAAGGCGACGGGAAAGACGGTATCTGTAGTTGTGCGGGGAGCCAACTCCCTGATTCTTGACGAGGCCGAGCGCAGTTTGCACGATGCCCAGTGTGTCGTCCGCTGCCTAGTCAAGAAGAAGGCCCTCATTGCAGGTGGCGGTGCCCCCGAAATTGAGATCGCGACGCAGTTGGCGAAACAGGCCCGGGAGCTGTCTGGTACCGAGGCCATTTGCTGGAAGGCGTTCGCGGATGCCATGGAGGTGATTCCGACGACCCTTGCGGAGAACGCTGGGTTGAATAGCATCAAGGTCGTCACGGAGCTCCGGCACCGTCATGAGATGGGCGAGAGGAACGCCGGTGTGAGCATCAAGTCTGGGGGGGTCAACAGCAACATTGCCAAGGAGAACGTGCTGCAGCCACTGCTCGTGTGCACGAGTGCGATCGAGCTCGCGGCTGAGACTGTGAAGCTGATTCTCAGGATAGACGATATTGCCCTGACGAGATAAGTACTTGGGCGCTGAAGGTATTCGAGATGGCCTCATTGAGCTTGTTTGTACAGTAAGGCTGCCTACATCAGAAAGGGGCCCCTGGGAATCACCATAGACCACTCAATTGCTCATGGCGCAGGCGTCTTCTCGATGCCGTTACTTGACGCGTCCCGTCTCGAGCCAGATATCAAGTCTTATCTACCGTTGGCTTGGTCTTTGCCAGTGCATCTTCGGAGTGTGCTCCCGTTCTGGTTGGGTGACCTGAGTTCCCTGCTCGCATCCGGCCCTTCTGCAGGTTCATGAAGTTGTCCTAAATCGCCCGCCTACCCATGGACACCCCAAGCTTCAGGCTGTTGAAAATAATACATGAAAAACCCCCCGACGCAAAGGAGAGAGGTACGGGAACCGGCCCGGCCGATTATTGATAGGAGCGTACTTCGTACCTATGTTTCTGTTGCCCTTATGCGAAACCGGCCAAATAATTATCCTGGACTGGACCAGCTATGATGCCTCCGTCCCTACGTACATCGTAAGTAGGAGGGACAACTACGACATAGTTTAAGGTGTTGATGCGGCTCACCAGCTGCCACCTTAGTCTAGAGATCTTTTCCATCCAAGGTCTTGAATAATCAATAGACTGGCACGCTGCTTATGGACATTGGCTCTTGAATTATATTTTCTCCCATCAGCACTGTTGCGTCAGTTGGATGGGCGGGGCGTTCACCGTTGAGGTTCGGCATCCATGTGATGTCAGTACAGAGTACTCCGCAGTTACGTTGTACTGTATGGACCCACTACGAATACACACCTTCATGGCCGATAAGCCCCCTCGGGCACCTTTAGTGTACGATAAGCCTTGTCGCCTCACATGGGAATCTACGACGGTATCTTTGTGTGCTTCCTCTCTTCAAATCCTCATCCTTTTTCACTTCATCTTCTACGGCAATATGGTTGAAAGTTTGCCCACCAGTCTCTAATACCGGTGTCACCTACAAGTCTGTACCCTGCAGTGGCGAACCCTCCAATTTGACTGACAGCCCCGCTGGCTTGCCGCACATTTAGACTCTACTTTATTCGTTCCTTTCGTGGCCGAACCATCGAACCATACGACTTCATATTTTTTTCGCGTCTAAGCTCGAGTAACATCTGGGTCTATCAAAGCCGTTCCCCGTTCGTTCTACGTCCCGACGCGCCCTGGCTCCAATGATATAATATGGCGAGTCCCCGCGAAGGTGCTGGGCAAAGCACCGGGACTCTTCAAGATCAACGGCATTACATTGAAGTTTCTTCGGACTCGGAGAGCACGTTCTCTGAACAATCATCGGAAGTCTGTCGCTGGCGCACAGCTCGATTCTACGACCAAGAGTGCTCCCGTTTTTTTGACTGTCCCTCACATCTCGTGGAGCGGCACCTCTCGGACGACGAGGTCGAATCTGCAGATGTGGTTGCGGAAACAGCTTCCCTACGACAGGGGGAATCGCCTCCAAGTGATGAAGTTGTGCATGATGGGACGACACCAGATACGGCTATCCTAGGATCGGAGAGACCGTCGCCTGTTGATGGAGATGACATGCCTGCTACATCCGCGACTGAGACACCCAGGAGACGCCGGGAATTACTTCAAGAAGAAACAAACGTGGAAGCTACAGCATCGCGGATAGAAGAGGAGTTTCGGCATGATCATCCGGCGAGGGCCGCCAGCACGAGGAGCCCGGTTGCTGATCTTTCGGATGGCTCACTATCTCCACCCATAGCTCGGCCAGGGAGGCGACCAACAGCTGAACAGGTAAACCAGAGAGAAATAGACAACAGCCAACAGGCAGAAGACGGTGAAGGGGCCTCCGGTTTCGTACTGCCGCGATGGCAACCCGACGCGGAAGTAACCTTCTGCCCAATCTGTCGAACACAGTTCAGCTTTTTTATTAGAAAGCATCACTGCAGGTTCGCTAATCTCCCATGGGTCTGCCGAGATTATGGAATCTAATTCAAAGTCCACTAGAAAATGCGGACGCGTGGTGTGTAATAGTTGCTCGCCGCATAGAATCACGATACCGCACCAGTTCATTGTTCGACCCCCCGAGCAACTTGGAACGTCCGACCAGAGATATGCACCCTCCTTTTGCGTTGGAGACACCGGCCATGTGGATCTCAACCGATTCGGTGGCGGCCAGCGTGTTCGTCTGTGCAACCCATGTGTTCCAGATCCGAACCCGTCGCCTCCAGGACTTCAGCGGTCGCCGAATCAGGCATCCACGCGGAGGTCGCATTACAGGTCACACAGTAACGCGATTGCTGGGCTCGGCTCTATCCCGTCACCTAGTCGATTTCAGGGATATCTCCCAGCTCGTCCTGCTCAAGATCCCTATTCTACGAGAAATAGAAGCGTGACGGTAAGCCCTCTCCGAATTGAAACCCCTCTTCTTACTCCTGCATCAACTAATCAGAATTGTTTCTCAGCATTCTGGCTCCACTCCTGGAGTTGCTGGTTCGTCCAGAGGCACCGCTGGTTCTACCTCAGGCCATGTTAACGCTCGAGTGGCTTCTACTTACTCCCTTTCGCCATCTTCCGTCTATCCTGGGGCTGGCAGTTCACGGAATATATCCTTTCTCGACGCTGCGCTGTCTTCGTCTTCGTCTCAGGCACGAGATCGTGCCTTGCCATCGCCCCCACAGATCGCAGAAGAGGACGAATGTCCCGTCTGTCATCGGGAGCTTCCCTCTCGCGAGTTGCCCAACTTCGAGTCATTACGGGAAGCTCACATCACCGACTGTATTACATCACACAGTACCCGGCCCAGCAGCGGGGCGACGATGGCGGGAACCGCAGGCGGCACTCCTCCCCCCCGTACTCGGCGCCGCACTGGGATGTTCCCGTATGTGGCTACGGAAAAGGACTGTATCGACTCGGCCGAGTGCACAATTTGTCTAGAGGAATTTGAAGTAGGTGTGCCTATGGCCAGGCTGGAGTGCCTATGCCGATTCCACCGGGCTTGCATTTCGGCTTGGTTCGTCAAGAACCCAGGGCGCTGTCCGGTCCATCAGCATGACTTTGGATATTGATGGAAATTTGGCGAAGAAAGAATCGAAATCAGGCCCCTCTCCCTTCTCACTTTTTTTGGTCGTGTTGCTTGGTCATTCTCATCTTTACAACGTATTTCCGCTATTTTCACCCCAGATTCTGTCCTGCTTCCACGTCGGACTCGCGATGTTTTACAGGTGTCTCCATTCTTTTCTCGTGCGCAGGTTGAGTATCATCTCGCAGAATTTTTTATTTTCATTGGATTTTGTGGCAGGGGAGTTATCGCCTTGTTTACACGGAATCCCTTGGTATCGGCGTCACGTTATAGGTTTGAAGCGGAAATGGCGTTTTGTTTTTGCTTAAAAAAGAAAGCTCTCACCTAGATGTTTGGCGCGGTGGACTTCTACCAGTTTTCATTCTTTTTTCCAGTTTGACAAGTAGATGTGTAGACTTAAATTCAAACCTACTCCTAGTCATTCGACTCAAAATTCAGACGTATGCGAAGTAAACCCAGCTGGCTGATTATCCCAATGATCTTTGCTGCCAGTGCGGACGGGTCTGGGCATGATCTGAAAGATATCTATCGATGGAGTTTGTGGAGTGATTATTTCCATACGTACGTGCCTCGTATCTCTGTATTAGTGTATTACAGAGGCTATATTTCCTACTTCTACGAAGTGTTCCCAGATGGCTTCTCGCTTGGGAGACAATTGCAGTAAAGTGATACAAGACCCTAATTTGTCCCTTCCGGGTCGGTGAGGTTGGTTTGCATTGTATTTTTCCCCCTCTTTTTTGGTGTCCCCAACTTTGTGAGACAAGCAGAAGAGAGCCAGGACACACCGCACGTTGTGCGAAGGGATTTGGCAAGACGCGTGACGATGGGAAGTACGAAGCAGGCACATGCTGTCGTGTCTATGGATCCTTAGAACGTATGTACATAGTGCATGTTGTGGATAGCCCTTCAAGTTTTGGCTTTCATTCCGAACCAAGGCCAGGAGTATGGTAATAATTCGGGTACCTACTTCGTAGTTTAATGGATCGTCCCTCGCCTCGCAGTAGCGCCTGGGAATTTGCCAAATAAATAGGGTGGCTAGCATGATTGAGAAAGTGCGCGAATGGTCAACGGATATGAGATTGGGGCGACGTGTCGGTTTTCCAAGTCATTGTCTCGGGGGACGGAGGGCTGGACGGGGAGATTAATCACTGTGTGGATTGTGCAGCTAGCATTAATAATTTGCCGCCCCTTGCTGGAAATGCAGCTCTGCGATGCGTTTCGTCGGAAGTGCCATAGGCTTCGATGGCTTGAATTGTCAACAATAAGATCATTTTCTAGAGCAACGCCTGAACCAGCTCATGAACTCGTCACATGTATGGAGACTGATACAAACAATGCATCGTCAGATCTTTCGGAGCCGACAGGGTAGCAGTGCAAGACTGGAGCGGACGAGATGTGCGACAAGGATTTGGATGGCCTGCCAGCCTTGCTCACACGTGTAGAAGGATTGCTCGGATCTGACTCCGAGGGGGGGGAGCAATACGGACACGGGTTTTATGGTTAATAATTCGTTCGTGATTCTCGCCTCAACTTCCTCCTCTTTCCCCTTCTCTTCTTCGTTTTTTTTTATATTTTCCCACGCATTATCAACAGGATCATATTCATACGAGATGGGGCTAGTCTCTGCGAGGTTGGCACGGCACGGGAGGAAAGATTGTTCTCTTATAGCGGGATGCAGTGAGCTAGTGCTCTACTACCCGCAGTACCTACCAAGTACATCGAAAGTATATGTACCTCCGTACCTAGGTATCTCGCAACACAGCTCGGTCGATGAACGATCGATCATTGGCACGATACACTACCTGCCCTACCTTGTAAGTACTTCGTACTACGCACACTCAAAGCGGGTAATTGTGAGCATGTACGTTGTATGCGTATCCAAAAATCTATTCGGTGATCGCTAAATGGGATCCACTGGTTCGAGATGCTCAGCTGAAGTCGTTTGTCTGGTGTAGTGTACTGTACGTATGTACACTGAAGAGAGTGGCCTCGCGAAGTACCTGACGGAGTACGAATATGTCCTTGAAAGATGATACCCAATCTTTCGTAGTGTACCAGGTACGGAGCGGTTAGGTAGCTAGCGGTACAGGCACGCCGTATGCATACGACGTTACCGACATCTATCCGCACATTCTGTCCATGGAAGCTGGCTGGAGGTCCTGCACTCTGGTACCCACTGTCGTCGTCATTGGGCCCACTCAAAAACTGTACGTTGTACGTTGTACCTACTGTTTCTCCCACTGCTACGCTACACTGGCATTTTCATCGTTCAGGTCCCACCACCACCAAGCAATCAAGTGCTACCCTAATTACACCTACAGGAAAAGTGTAGGCAATTAGGTCCTTAATTGGGCAGGCATTGGCAACCCAGTCCCTGGCAAGATGATCCAAGGATTCTGATCCCTAACCGGCTGAACTGGCCTTCTCTAGCTTCTTCCGTCTTGTCGCCGGCTACCGAAAAGTCAGTAACCACCCACCTCAAACACTGCCTCTGCCTCCGCTAACGCTAATGCCAACGCCAAAGTTAACACCAACACTGGCCCTGAAACTTGAAGACTTTATTGTCTGGGACCTTCCAATTAGGCTCTAAGCTTGTTGCCCTCATTCTCTCGTTCGTCTTTCGCTAGCTTCATCACTACTCAGCCACGCTGTTCTCACCATCTTTGTTCTTTACTTCTTTTCACTCGGACTCTATTCGTACTTCGACCTCGGACCAGGCCACCAGCCGATCCTTTCTCCTTCTCTCCCTCGATTTACTCACCTCTGCACCTACTCCGCACATCCCATCTCTGACATTTGTCCTTCCCGGTTCCGTCTTTTTCCCCAATTCGTCCTGGGATGCCAGTTCGGCCACATTGCCTCGTATCGTGGCTACAATTGACAACCCACATCTGGTTCCCCTAGCTTCCTATTCGAAGTGTCTCGGCTTTTTGTCTGGTAAAACCAGACTCGTTCGCATGCGTCACTACGTAATAACACAGTAGACCCGTCCGTCGTCCAATTGATACGACCGTACTGCTTCTTTGCCGAGGAATGCTCCCTTAGTCTGCTGGCATCTTCCACGAACATGTCTACGGCCACGGAAAAGAACGAGCTCAGGATCGAGGGCGTCGTCGAGTCAGCCCAAAACCCAGAAACCAACACCACCGCCGATGATGTCCAACAAAAGATTCTCGAGGAGTCTAGGAGGGCCGGCGTCACGGCTCTCACCTTTGACCCTGATGCGAGCATCGAAGAGAAGAAGCGCCAGGCCAGAGCTGTGAGTCCGGGATCTCCCAGCGGCTTCCAGCCACTTCATGCGCCCGCCGCTGACCGCGAGTTCTCGCTTCTTTTTAGGCTATCCCCGAAGGCTTCTCCAGTAACCGATCCCGTGGTGTCTCTGTCGTGACCGACGTCGGTGATGACCAGGCCCCGACAGCCGATCTGCCACCACCAACTAAGGCGGGCGCCATCGAACTCGAAAGAGACGAGGAGGGTAACATTGTGAACGATGACGACACTGCCCCGAACGGTGAGAAGCCGTTCGAGCGCACTGGATGGGCCCCGCGCATCGGCTGGCCCGTCGAGACGGAGACCGAGAGTCTCTTGGACCATTCCACCTGGCTCGAAAATAATATTCCCGACACCCTCTATGGTGACTGGTATCACAATGCCGCCATCATTGTTTTTGCCTGCATATCGTCCTGGCTGGTCGCTGTCTTGGGAGGAGGTCTGGGTTGGATCTTCATCGTGATGGCTGTCTGCTCCACCTACTATCGGACTTCGATACGACGCGTTCGCCGCAACTTCCGGGACGACATCAACCGCGAGCTCTCGTTGAAGAAGCTGGAGACGGATGAAGAATCGCTTGAATGGATAAACTCCTTCCTGGTCAAATTCTGGCCCATCTACCAGCCAGTCCTGGCCCAGACCATCGTCAACGCGGTCGACCAGGTTCTGAGTTCCGCAACGCCGGCTTTCCTCGACAGCTTAAAGCTCAAGACTTTCACCCTTGGCACCAAGCCTCCCCGAATGGAACACGTCAAGACGTACCCCAAAGCTGAGGATGACATCGTCATCATGGACTGGAGATTTAGCTTCACCCCCAATGATACGGCCGACATGACTGCTAGACAGATCAAGAACAAGCTCAATCCCAAGGTCGTCCTGGAAATCCGTGTCGGCAAGGCCATGATCAGCAAGGGCCTCGACGTCATTGTGGAGGACATGGCATTCTCCGGCCTAATGCGCCTCAAAATTAAACTGCAGGTACCCTTCCCCCATGTCGAGAAGATTGAGATGTCTTTCCTGGATCGCCCAACCATCGACTATGTCTGTAAGCCTCTTGGTGGAGAGAAGTTCGGTTTCGATATCAACTTCATCCCTGGGCTTGAGCGTTTCATCCTCGAGCAGATACATGGCAACCTGGAGCCCATGATGTACGCGCCCAATGTCTTCCCCATTGAGGTGGCGAAGATGCTGGCTGGCACCCCGGTAGACCAGGCCATCGGCGTGGTTGCTGTCACTCTCCACGGCGCCCGAGGCCTGAAGAATCCTGACAGATTCTCCGGCGAAACCGATCCTTATGCCGTCATTAGCCTCAACAGAAGACAGGAGTTGGCTCGGACAAAGCATATCCGGGATACCTCCAATCCCCGGTGGAACGAGACGCACTACATCATCGTTACCTCCTATAACGATACTCTCGACATCCAAGTCTTTGACTATAATGACTTCAGGAAACACAAGGAACTGGGAGCGGCTTCGTTCCCGCTGGAACGCATAGAAGAGCTCAATGTCCATGAGAATGAACAGCTGGAGGTCATCGCCGACGGAAAGGCTCGCGGCATGGTTTCCGCCGACATTCATTTCTTCCCCGTGTTGGGGCCGATCAAGTTGGAAGACGGTAGGGAAGAGCCGCCTCCCGAGTCGAACACCGGTATTCTTCGATTCACTGTCGAACGAGCGAAGGATCTGGACTCCTCCAAGAGTCTCGGAAGCCATCTCAACCCTTATGCGATTCTTCACCTAAACGGGCGGGATGTGCATCAGACAAAGAAACTTAAACGGACCAACAGCCCCATTTGGGAAGATGGCTCCAAAGAGATGCTCATCACGGACAGGAAGCACGCTAAACTGGGCGTTACCATCAAAGATGATCGTGATCTCGCTGGCGACCAGGTCGTTGGAAAGTATCAAATCAAGCTCGAAGATATCCTGGAATACACGGAGAAGGGTCAGGAGTGGTTCCAGCTCGCCGGGGTGCCCACGGGACGGGTCAAGATGAAGGCTCAGTGGAAGCCCGTCGCAATCTCTGGTGTTCTGTCCGGGACCGGTGGCTACGTCACTCCCATTGGCGTCATGCGCTTCCATTTCAAGGGCGCCCGTGATCTGCGCAACTTTGAAGCGCTGGGCAAATCCGACCCCTATGTCCGTTTGCTGCTTTCGGGTCTCGAGAAGGCACGCACCGTCACTCACTTGAACACCCTCGACCCAGACTGGGACGAGGTCTTGTATGTGCCAGTTCATTCCAACCGGGAAAAAATCACACTCGAGGTCATGGACGCCGAAAAGCTGGGCAAAGACCGCAGTCTAGGTCACGTGCAGATTGCCACCGGAGATTTCGTTGCGCAGGACGAGAACGGCGAGTATCTGGTTCATGACCAGAAAGAGTACAGGGAAGCAGGCCTTCGACTCCACGGCAAGGGCATTGCCAAGGGTATCCTCATCTACAACGCTGCCTTCTACCCGTGTCTAAACATTGCCGACCCCGAAGAAGAGGAAGACGAAGAAAAGCAAGAAGAGGACGTGGCATCCGAGGAGACTGGGGACTCTCTCGTCGCACGGTCTGCCACTGCCGGCAAATTCAACGCCACCCTAGATAAGCCACAGTCGGTAGAGTCTGAACCAACGTCGCCAAAGTCACCAGTGACACCCGCAACACCCACCGTGGGCAGGCCATCCAGGGACCTGCCTAGTCCGCCCAAGTTGCACCTGTCCCCCGAGCAGCTGCTCAAATACGAGAGTGGACTGCTTATCTTCAGGTTGATGGAAGCCGAAATGCCCGAATCCAACACGCAGATCGAAGTGTGGGTCGACGACATGGCCTTCCCGTCCTACACATCTTCCGCCGCCAAACATAGAAAGCACAAGTTTGACGAGATTGGAGACTGCGTCATTCGTGAGATTGACTGTTCTCGCCTTACGCTCAAGGTTCGGGAAAAGGGTCAATCGGTTGAAGGACGCGAGAAGGACAAGGAGAATACCATTGCGAAACTGCAAGGCGACACCCTAGATACCTTGAAGCAGTGCTTGGTAGGTTATCCCCCAGCCCCCTTTTTCCGGGTCCCGAAAGGGCTCGAGAATTTGCCCCGCCGTTGCTGACCGCTGCTCACCATTTCTCTAGAACAACCCCACGACCCTGAAGCTCAGGGACAGGGACGGCCGGCCCTGCAATGTCAAGATCAGTCTCAAGTACATCCCTCTGAAGATGAAGCTGGATCCCAGCGAGAGCATCAACAACATGGGCCATATACGTATCGACGTGCTGGACGCCGAGAATCTCCCCTCTGCGGATCGCAACGGCAAGAGTGACCCTTACTGCAAGTTTGAACTCAACGGCGAAGAGGTGTACAAGACCAAGGTGCAAAAGAAGACTCTACATCCCGTGTGGAACGAGTTCTTTGAGATCCCAGTGCCTTCGCGTACCGCTGCCGATTTCAAAGTGGTCGTGTGGGATTGGGACTTCGCCGACAAACCGGACTTCCTTGGCAGCGCAGCTATCAACCTTGAGCAATTAGATCCCTTCAAGCCCAGCGAGACGAGGCTGATTTTGGATGGCAAGTCGGGTTCCATCCGCCTGAGGATGCTCTTCCGGCCCTCGTATGTAGCTCGCACTCGTCAGGGAACCTCGACATTCTCCGGCACTTTTGCCGTTCCCGGGCGCATCGTCACTGGAGTCGCTGGCGCTCCCGTCAAGGCTGTAGGCGTGGTCGGCTCGGGCGTCGGTGGAATTGTGCGCAACATCTTTTCTAGGGACAAAAAGGACGATGACGACGAGACGACGGCGACCTACGATACCCCCACAATCATGGAGAACGGAAACGAGCTCAAGCGATCTACCGTCCTGGGTCCCATCCCAGATGAACCAGAAAGCCCAATCCGTACGCCGCCGACCACTGCGAACCCTGGCGCTACGAACGGGCCAACACTCGGCCACAACAGGAGCAGGAGCATCGGCGCATCATCCGTCTACAGCACCAATCCCGCAGGCCCTGGATCTGGCCTTGCCGCCATTACGGTCGTTTCGGCGTCTGGTTATCCGCCGTCTTCTCAAATCTATGTCGTCCTTAACCAACTGACACCCAAGACAAAGACAGTTGGGAAAACGCAGCATTACAGGGAGTCGAGTGGAACCGTGACTTTCAACGAAACGTTCAAGTGGGTCTGCACACCAGATACGCAGTTCAAGATCGTAGTCAAGGGAGACAAGACATTCCGCAGTGACGAGGAATTTGGCGAGAGCCTCTACGTCGTGGACGAGACAGGTGCAGCGGTTGAGAAAGAGATCAAAGTCGGCAGTGGCACCGTCGTGATGAAGAGCACCTTCACCCCATCCGGTGACAGCTCTTCCGTTCCCGACAGTCCCAAGTCCTCTATCCGTCGTGGCTTCCTCGGCAAGCGAGAAAGCAAGAGCCGCGAGGGTACCCCTAGCTGAGGGTGCCGCTCCGTCGAGCCTACGACGGTGAAGGCGCCATGGGACGTTTAGCTGGTATTTAATTGGTTTGTCGTTTCTTTGCGTTGTCCCACTGTCTCTTCAATATTCAGTATTCAGTATCTCCTTTTGCTTTGGGTTGGGGCTCAGGTGACGATTGTCGCTGAGGGTGGACCGGGGCAGGCAAGGGTCGGGGATCAATGGACGGACGAGCTCCAGGCTCGGACTCGGAGGGAAAAAGAAAAGTATAACATTAAAATCCCCTTCGACAGACACGGGGAGTGTCGAAGAAACGACGTTCTGGAGTCGGCCGGAGAGGTGCCGTCCACCATGTTTGTTTTAACAAGCCTAATGATACAACATCCATAGTTACACGCCGCTCGCATGTTTGACAATCTGGTGCTCATACCATCGATGACTTTGGCAGCCTTTAAGCCCCTGGCAGTCGAAGTAGTTCCCTTCGATCCATCTCGAGTCAAATGCCAGGTACAGCCTTCAAGTGAGGCAGCGGTTGGCAGCGCGCCAATGGGAACATGCTCACTCTCTAAGAGTCGTATGTATCCCAATGTCAATAATCGAGGCTGGGAACATGTTAAATGAATGCTGTTTTTCTGCTTTATTCGTACAGCCGTTTATGAAAGACGCTGTTTTGATGGTCATTGTGTTTATTTACGGTGTAGTATAGATAGATGGATTCAAGATGATACCTTAGTCAAGGTGGGGGATGGGATGGGCGGCTACTTCGAAGTACCTATCTTGTAAGTACCTTAAAAAAAGTGGGGAATTGGTGCGGGTACCGTACAGTAAGGGTACTTCGTAAACGCGGTCCTGAGGATCCTGAGCGCGGAGCTTTGTGTGGTTTCTAACATAGCGCAAACGAGTCGTAATACCGATCGAATTCTTCTTCCTTCCCTGAATCAGCCAGCATTTTAGGGTGCCCCAAAGATTACGACCTGTCGGCAACATTCATTTCGGTTTGGCAAAGGAGCTGCCTTGTTCGCCCAAAAGTCGCCCATCATGATGCACCCGGAGCGCCAGGCGTACGTGGAAGAGGCCATGGACGAGGATAAGGGCATTGCGCTTGAAGATGTTCCCGTTGATCATGATTACGATATTCCCTCCGCCTCCGCTGGTTTAGGATCCGAGAAGGCCTCTGCGGTCCTAGCCCAGTTTGAGCGAAAGCGACTTGCTGCGAGCATTGCGGTCCCCACGGATGATGGGAGGGTCCGCGCGAACCTCAGAGAGCTCGGAGAACCCGTCACGCTATTCGGGGAGGGTCCCGCCGAAAGGAGAGATCGCCTGAGACAACTGCTGGCCATTCAGAAGGAGCTTGCTGGTCTGGAGCAAGCCGATGTCGAGATGAAGGATGCAGCGGACGAGGCCGAGAAAGAAGGAGAAGAGGAACAAGAAGAAGAGTTTTATTCACGAGGCGGCCCGCAGCTTCTCGAATCGCGCGTCAACATTGCCCAGTTTTCCCTACCACGCGCTAAACGGCGAATTCAGTTCCAAAAACAAGAGTCGACAATACCCCTCCGAACCCACGTGAAGTTTCGGAAACAAATCAAGGAGAAGATACAGGGCTTCGAGTTGCAGGGCAGTCAGACAGCAGGCGATCGACACGTTAGCATGACGAGGATTGCTCCCAATGGCGAGCTGGTCGCAGTCGGCAACTGGGGTGGCTCAGTTAGGCTTATCGAGATCCCGAACTTGACGGAGAGGCTGAATCTGCGGGGTCATACCAACAAAATCAGCGGTCTGTCGTGGTTCCCAGGGGCCACGCGTCCGGAGAGGAACGTATCTCCAGACTCGGTCAATCTTGCTTCCGGGGGTGCTGAAGGCGCCATCCATCTCTGGTCATTGAAACAAGATACCCCGCTCTCTACGCTGAGTGGGCATAGTGCCCGTGTGTGCCGAGTCGAATTCCATCCTTCTGGCCGATACCTTGCCTCTGCATCCGAAGACACGACTTGGAGACTGTGGGATGTCGAGAAAAGTTCAGAAATTCTGCTACAAGAGGGCCATTCGCGAGGCGTCTACGCCGTGAGCTTCAATACGGACGGTTCCCTCTTGGCCAGTGCTGGCCTGGACAGCATTGGGCGGATCTGGGATATGAGGTCGGGCCGAACCGTCATGATTCTCGACGAGCACATCAGGCCCATCCACGCCCTGGACTGGGGCACAGACGGACACAGGGTCTTGTCTGGATCGGCTGACGGTTGGATCAAGTGCTGGGATGTTCGAAAAGTGCAAAGTACAAGCTCGCTAGGCGGCCACACCAGCGCCGTCTCTGACTTGAGATGGTTCAAGGGGCTGGACGACCCGGTGGATGGCACTCCACCGGGCGTGGACGACAAGGGAGCTCAGCAGCCGAAGAAGTCGGGAAGCTTCTTCGTCTCGAGCGGGTTCGACACCAAGGTCAAGGTTTTCTCGGCCGACGACTGGAGCCTTGTCCATACACTTAGTGGACACACAGGGCCTGTTGCGAGCGTCGACGTGAGTGGCGATGGGAAGTGGATTGTGAGTGGAGGTCATGACAGAACCGTAAAGCTATGGGGACGCAATGACATGGAGGGCATATGAAGTCGCGGATTCTCTCCTAAGCCATAGTCTGGCAAGGCATGTCTTCTAGATCTCAGCAAACATGATACCCATATATATTTCCAGCTCTTTCCACCGGAGTATCATCCGGGGTATCGTCCCCTTGGCAGCTCCAGTGCAGTTACATTCCACACGAGGCTGGGATACGTTAGGATCAACTTCTTGACTTCCTCTACAGCGCCATGTGGTAGTTCCAAGTCGTCGAGTCAGCAACACAGAATTTATCTCGCCATGGGATCCATTGTATTATTCCATTACTACAGTGCTACGGTTTACAATAATCAACTGACCGTCATGGGTGCCTGCTCTCTCTTGGATTGTCTTCACTGCTGCGTAGAGTTTATCGTTTTCCGTTGCTGATGTTGCGTCACTACTCAGTACAAAAGTACGTTGTACCGTTACGCCACCCGCCGCAATCGGTACGAAGTAGAAGACTGCACCGCCACATCACCTGACCCAACTCTTTTAAGTCGGTCGCGATAAGATATGGGTGTCGGACAATCGAGTTGAAAGCGCGGTCCAAGGTAATTCATCCATCCATCCATCCATTCATTCATTCATTAATAAAATCGAATCCACCCAGCAAAGCGTATCTCCCGATGCACAACCGATTGCCACATACCGACTGTCCCCATGCAGACCGCCTGATATCCTTTTATTATAGTCGCGGCTATGGCAAACATTGATCGATGGCGCCCCCCGCGCGAAGGGTACCAGCCTCCCACAGTGGCCGCGGTGCCCCAACCAGTGTCTTCCTCCAGATCGCCCATTCGACAGCTGCGGGACGTTCCACCAGCCGTGCCTAGTCCTCCAACGAGCTCATCACGAACATCACCGCCACGGCCTCACTCCCGTCGAGACGTACAATCTTCCCAGCCTTCGCAACCTTCGCCACTTTCCCGGGCACATACTCCATTACCGCATGGGAAGAGGCAGTGGTACTTCGACACTGACGAAGTAGTCAGCACGCCGACAGTCCTAGATGGAATCTCTCCAGCAGAGGAAAGGTTACGCCGTGCTAAGGGCGTGAACTTTATCTACCAGGCTGGCGTTATGCTGGATCTTCCTCAGATCACCATGTGGGTCGCTGGCGTCTTCTTCCATCGGCTCTATATGCGATATAGCATGGTCGAGGAGAAGGGCGGTATCCATCACTATGTGAGTACATTTCAACTACTACACCTTTCGATTTTCGTGAAACGGACTGTGGCCCAAATCTGACAAGTCTCAATTTGGTAGAACATTGCTGCAACCGCCCTCTTCCTCGCCAATAAGACGGAAGAGAACTGTCGCAAAACAAAAGACATTATTATCACAGTCGCCAAGGTTGCGCAGAAGAACTCGAAACTCATCATCGACGAGCAGAGCAAGGAGTATTGGCGATGGAGGGACAACATCCTGGCTTACGAAGAGCTCATGCTGGAACTCCTGACATTCGATCTGATAGCCGACAACCCATATCATCCGATGTTTGAAATGTTACATCGCCTCGATATCGTGCAGAATAAGAGCTTGCGACAGTCCGCCTGGGCGTTTTGCAACGACGCCTGCCTCACCTACATGCCCCTTATACTGGACGCCAGGGATATCGCCATCGCGGCCATCTTCTTCGCCAGCGTCCACACTTCCCAACAGATCTCCGACGTGGACGATCAGCCGTGGTGGAAGGCTGTCAATGGCGATGAGTCCAAGTGCACCCTCGCCATTGACATAATACGCCAGTTTTATACCGAGAACCCCCTCCAGAAGCGCAACCGAACACTGCCGTCGCCGGCGTTCGACATTGAGAGCACACGGCGGCCCAAAGATCCACCAGGTGACAACCTGTCTTCGACCGCAGGAACTCCGCGCGATGCTGACAGGGCCAACGGCGGCGGCCGCGACGATACAACCAACACGGAATCAGGGTCCCAGGCGACTGTGAGGGGCGCCGCCAAGACCAATGGGAACGACATCCTCTCACCCGCGTCAAAGAGGAAAGACGCAGACTTGGACGCTGATGGCCGGGATAGCAAACGAGCGAAACTGTCGGACGAGGATGAGGGTGAAGTCGTCGAATCTTGAACGAGACGTGGCTCGACTCATGACAACTACATCGCATTCTCAACCCTTGGGCGTGGGCTCGGCGTTCAAGGGGAGCGTTTCGTCTTTGGAATATGACTTGCACTGCTTGCTTAGTAGTGGCTACCTCAAAATACGAGGAGACGAGCAACATTTAACGCCCCTGCCTTTTGCCTCTTGCCTTTTGCCCCCTTTTTCTTTTCTCTTTTGTTTTGCGTTTACTTTTTTTTTTCCTCATCTCCGGCACATATTTCTCAGTGTACAATTACCATACTTTACGATATCAAGGAGGAGGCTGGGTATGGGGCTAAAGCAGTACCATCACCAAAATTGTTCCGATGTAGGAATGCACGGGGCCAGCTTGGAATACGTCCTGGAGCACGGCGTTCGCGAGAGGGGGTGGTGGGGGAGTAAGAGGAGGGTTCAAGGGAAGGCATCACGTCCGTCGAAGTCCTGGTTTACATTGCCTTGGAGAATTATTCAAAGGCCGAAAGACAAGACCGCAAGCTATAGAGTGGGTGGGCGACTGACACCCATCACTATATCACTTGAGAGAGGTCACAGGCAGCTGAGAAACGAGCCTGGCACCAAAAGGTGGTGGGGAATATCGTTGACTATAGCGGCAGAAGAATAACAACCATCTTCAGTACTCAAGCTTTCGTCATTGCCACCGTGGAGAACTTGGTAGACCAGACACTGCATATCTTCTATACAGCTGCGTTTTGAGCCCTGAAAATGGTCAGAACCGCTGACACTTCCCCGAGAAGTCCTTCAAAACGATTGACCATTCAAGTTCTCGGCGTGGACGAAAACCGGCTTGTTCGCCGGTTTGATATCGAGATTCAACCCTGGCCAGGAGCCATTGAGATGTTGGTCGAACGGATCTCCTGCTGTCTTCTGCAGCTGCAGGATGAATTCCAGAGGCCAACTCCGCCCCCTTGCAGCAAACCCACTAGAAACCCAGTCCCAGTCGCGTGGAACCAACCCCAGTCAATCCCAAGGGCCCCGAGGCCGCGCAGAAGCTACTGTGTCTCCGTAGACTGTAGTATATCGCACGTATGACAGAGGGATAAGTCCTGACGTGTATTGGGCATCACATCAACTACGCTGTCAGGATGCCAAATTACAAGCCAGAACCTATCTGATGGACTGACTTTCTGAATCGGGGGTTTGGCACAGTCTTCGGTGTATCTCGGTGTATGTCGGTGTAGGACAGTGCGGACCCACCCCCGCCCCCACATTCACCGAACAGTCGATCTTCCGCAAAATATCGTTGCTTCTCCATCGACCAAAGCCCCGACATGAGCATTGCGGGATGCGTCGATCAGGAAGTTTACGAAGTACCTGCTTGCTTTCACTAGTACCAAGTCAAAATGGATAACGGAGCTTGGGACGATGTTCCCTGCCCCGACCTTCAGTATGTGCCTGTCGCTCACCTACGGAGCGATGTCCAACCCTGCACACACCTCACCAGCGACTCCGTCAGACAAAACGGATATCGGTGCTCACATCAACTCTAGTCCCCTCAAATTATTTGACGCTGCCAGGCGTCAGGACCGGTTTCTCTACGTATCCGCCCCAATGGTGAGATACAGCAAAGTATGCATACCAAACGCTCCGTTTTCCAGGGGTTTAGACTCAATTGTAACAACATGTCGGTTAGCTTGCGTTTAGAAGGACTGTCTATGAGTATGGAACAGATATCTGCTTCACTCCCATGATCCTCTCCAAGGAATTTAATCGGAGCCATTTAGCGAGAGACAGCGGTATGTCTGTCGTGTCTTTCTGCCACCCGATGAATTGCAGGACAGCATGTTTCTGACCGAGAATCTACAAGACTTTACATTATCAACACAAGGGCCACAGCCCCCGACTATCATTCAGTTCGGGGCCAATAGCCCGATCGAACTGGCACGATCATCGTCTCTGGCAGCGCCCTACGTCAACGGCGTCGATCTGAACTGTGGATGTCCCCAGTCATGGGCTTGCGCCGAAACCCTAGGTGCCGCGCTGATGGGGCGCCGGGAACTCGTAAGAGACATGGTAATCGAGACCCGTGAGAGACTTGCACGAGATGGCTGGGCCGTCGGCAAAGAAAAAGAGATGGAAAACCCCAAAGGACGTAGCGTTAGTGTCAAGATTCGGGTTCATACGGACCTCCGGTAGGTTTGGAGTCGACCCGACTATATTCCAGGGCCCTCTCCCTGCCCCCCGGGACGACGACTGACGAGACATCAAGGAGAACGATGGATTTTATCGACACCGTCATAGGCCACCCTCAGGACCGCCATATCGACTTCCTCACCATCCACCCTCGGACGCGGTCCACCCCCTCCAGCGCACCTATATTCGGCGAGTCTCTCGCCATCCTCGTCGAGAAATACGGCGATACCCTCCCCATCCTCCTCTCGGGAGACGTCTTCTCCCTCACATCCCTGCCGCTTTCACCCCTCCTCTCGAGAAGCCCCCAGACTTCTACCATTACAACATCCACAGGTCCATCTCGCGCCTTGAGCTCCGCGCCACAAGAAAACGGCAGCGCCCTGCACCGGCACCCGCCAGCCACCTCGTCGTCAACACCCTTCAGACCGAGCACGACCAAACTCGCCGGTCTCATGTCGGCCCGCGGCATCCTCGCCAACCCGGCCCTCTACGCCGGCCACGAAACCTGTCCCTGGTCTGCTGTCGAATCCTTCCTCCGCCACGCCGCCCGCGCCCCGCTCCACCTGAAGCTCATCTTGCACCACCTCAACGAGATGTGCGGGCCAGGTATGGGACCCGACAAGCGTTCGCTGCTGTCCAAGGCGGAGCGCATACAGCTCAACTCGCTCACCAACATGGTGGATGTCATCGATTTTATGGACGACATGATTGAGCGCAAGACGGGGCGTGTGGGTGGCGTGCCGAGGCAGGAGGAATAGAAGACGAGAGTTGTCAGCTGAACCACTGGGCATGGCGACGTGACGGTGTAGTGTGGGAGTTTCTTCTCTGCTTTTCCATCTCTTTTACCACGGAATGATCAATGCTGTTTTTCAACACACGACTTTGCCTGATCGTGCCCACCGTCTGTCTGTCCCAATGTAACTAGCCAGCGACATGCTCCTTAGCAAAAACCAATGCAACGCGACACGTTTGTCAAGGTGATCCGAGGAACCCTGGGTAACAGTATAAGAAAAAATTGTATTGCACCTCGTGGTCTGAACTCCGTCCATGCCTGTAAAGTACACTTTGTCCAACGCGATTGCGAAAAAACCTGCAGCATGCAGGGAAATTCGGAATGATTGCCCTTCGCCGGCATCACATTTTCCCCATATTCAGGCTCTTCAGTCACATGTTAACCTCCTCCACTAGCCTCCCCTTGTCATCCTCCCTTTACTCCCGTTCTCACGGGAAGGCCCCGCCCCCACGCACCCCCAGTCCTGTCCAATACCTGTACACGATTTCGTCCTCGACCCTCGGCCAGCGATTAGAACGCCATCTGCTTCTTGATTTCAGCGATGGCAAGGCCGGGATTCAGGCCCTTGGGGCATGCCCTGGTGCAGTTGAGAATGGTATGGCACCTGTACAGGCTCATGGAGTTGTCGAGGGCCTGCTTCCGCGCAGCGCCGCGCTCGTCACGCGAGTCGGCCAGCCAGCGGTAGGACTGGAGGAGGATGGCGGGACCGAGGTACTCCTCCGAGTTCCACCAGTACGAGGGGCACGATGTCGAGCAGCAGGCGCACAGAATGCACTCATACAGACCATCGAGCTTCTTGCGGTCGGCCTTGGTCTGGCGGTATTCCTTGCCCTATTCTACTGTTAGTGGACCAAGAAAAGGAAGATGACCTCATGTGTGAGCGAGGAAGACCGGGGGGTTGTTGGGCACGTACGTCTGGGGAAGGGGTGTCTCTCTGCAGGTAGGGCTTGATAGACTTGTATTGCTTGTAGAAGTGGGTGAGATCCGGCACTAGATCCTTGACGACGTAGGTATGCGGGAGGGGGTAGATCTTCGTCTCAGCGCTGTCATCGGTATTGATGCGGCCTGGTAAGAATGTTAGCTCCGTGTGTTGAGACGTGCGGTCGAAAGATTGGGTACGACGTCATCCACCAAAGAATCCCAATGACGTGCCACTTACACAGGCAAGCAAGGGTGTTCTGCCCATTGATGTTCATGGCACAGCTGCCGCAAATACCCTCCCGGCAACTCCGCCTGAAAGTCAGGGTCGGATCCAGCTCGTTCTTAATCCGGACGAGGGCATCAAGGACCATGGGTCCGGTCTTATTAAGATCCAAGGTGTATTTCTGCATGCGCGGCTTCTCGGTGGGTGTGTCGGGGTTCCAGCGGTAGACCTGGAAGGTCTTCATGCGAGGATTCTCGGACGGTGCGTCGGTGACCGAAGCCATGGAACGAGTGAACATGGCAGGGCGGAAGTTGGGCTTCATCGCCGAGCCAAGGACTCTGGCTGAAGTAGAGCGGAGAGCGGCCATGGTGGCGGACGAGGACTCGTGGTTGTCAAATGTGTTTTGAGGACAGCTATTCGTGCGGGCGGAAGCTGAATTGCGCGGACAGTTTCGGCAGGGGAAGAGATCAAAGCCGCGTGCTGAAAGCTGATGGTTATCCGCTCAGGCGTCAACCGGCCTTTCTGTTTGATTATACCTGTCCAAGGTGAAATTGTGCCAGTGGCTGCAACTCAAGTCAGTTTCTTACAAGTCAAAGACATCATGGAAGGTTTGGTCTCCCCTTCGGTCCTCGGCTATTGCGAGCAGGTCGAAGCGGGTCGACCAATCAACGACGATGCATTTTCAACCCTCTCGCCGCGCAGGAAGGGACGACTCGGAACGCTTAGGACCCACTTACTATCGGAAGAGACAAACACGTGACGGAGCGGGAATACCCCGGATACCTGGGCGTTCCTGGCTCATAGCTGTCACGTCACACTCCTGAGATATTACCTATACCTCTACTTGATAGTTAAGAGCACAACGGAGGAGTTCTTAACAATCCGCCACCACCATGATACCAGTTACAAGTTGAAAGTTAATAAAAATTCAAGTTGGTCGGAACTTTTGCGCCGCCACTTTATAGTAACTCGACACAATTGTCGAGAAAATGTACCCCACCTACCCACACCTATAAGCGTGGTGTCGTAGGTACGTTTTCTCGACAGTTGTGTCTAGCCACGGTAAACACAATCATGTATTCGTACCTATGTGCATAATAATTGGAGTTGACCACAGAGATATACAACGTAAACAGAGAAGCATCACAGTGACACGGTATCGCTGCGGGAAATATACATCTCTTCAGAGCAATCCTAGCAGCCGAGATCAGAGGACTCGAGCGTGGCGTGGCTCCGAGTCTCGCCGATCGGGGTGCCTCGGACCTATCTCTACGCGAAGGACGATGGAATCGCGGAGAGATGGAATCTTTTTCGGTGGCTCTACTTCGAATCCCAACTAATCAACAGAGAGTGAGCATGAAACATTAGCAACGGATGTATTGGCGAATTATCGGCCCAATAGATCCGTCGCAGAGCAAATTGAAGGTGAGAGAGACCGTGGACGCCGAGCGGCTCATTTCTGCACGAGCCACTGGATTTCCACGTGACATATATGTGTACTTCGTAGTCCCATTGTTATGTAAGCACTGTACCTACCCTTGTAGCCCAGGTACGCGATGATCCTGTGAGCATCTGGAGTCCCTTTTGAAAAGAAGTTGGGTCACTCTGCGTCGTCCATCCCCTAATAATTCCAAAACCCACCCACCCATATTTTCGTCGCTGGATCAATTGGAGTTTTTTTGGCCCTCGATATCTGACTCGGGAATAATGGCTACGGACTTCAAGGCTTGAATTTCTTTCCTACTACTTTCTTTCTTTGTACACCGACCTTTCGATATGCCGAGGGGGAGGGTACAACACCTGCAGGAACCACGACATATTGCAGCACACCCAAAGCAATGGCTGCATCGCTGATTGCATCTCGTCACCAACTACCATCGCTCTCACCCATCCGTCCTCTCTATAGGTTAGGTAGGAATATATGTACATATATATGCACCAGAAGTTTTCTTAGTTGAAGAGGCAGGACTGATGAAAAACCCCCCATCTCCCAGCCCTCAGCCGCACCCGCGCCCAACCCTTTCGAATGGCGATCGATCCGCCCCCGTCCCGTCACGATAGACGCTCCTTCTCGACGACAAACTCCTCGAAGTCACCCACTGACTCCAGCGGTCCCTTCACCTTCCATGTAGCCGCCTCCTTCACAGGGAAAGACCGCCGTTTCGACCCGACCACGCACGTCTTCCACTTCGACTCCTCCAACCGCTTTCCACAGACAAGGGGAAACAAGTCGGCCCGCCCGGACAGCGGCCATGACGCCTTCTTCGTCAGCCGCGTAGGCGACACCAATGCCGTAGCCCTCGGCGTCGCCGACGGTGTCGGCGGCTGGGTCGACTCGGGCGTCGATCCCGCAGACTTCTCCCACGGCCTCTGCGAGTACATCTCCGCCGCGGCCGACGAATATCACGAGGACCCCGAGGATACCGCCGAGTCCAAGACCCCTCACCCGCCTTCGGCCCGCAGCCTCTTGCAGGTCGGCTACCAGCTCGTCTGCGAAGACCCGACCATCCGCGCGGGCGGCAGCACCGCCT
Source organism: Sodiomyces alcalophilus JCM 7366 (assembly GCF_042370955.1). NCBI lineage: Eukaryota > Fungi > Ascomycota > Sordariomycetes > Glomerellales > Plectosphaerellaceae > Sodiomyces > Sodiomyces alcalophilus. The sequence continues at coordinate 1,234,382 of NW_027263533.1, forward strand.
GCGTCGCTGTCGCGGCACCGGACGGCACTCTTGACGTCGCCAACCTCGGCGACTCTGGTTTCATCCAGCTGCGTCTCGGCGCCGTCCACGCCTACTCGGAACCACAGACCCACGCTTTCAACACCCCCTTCCAGCTCTCCGTCGTCCCCCCTTCCGTCGCCGCCCGCATGGCCGCTTTCGGCGGCGCACAGCTCAGCGACTTTCCCCGCGACGCCGACGTCACCCATCACCAGCTGCGCCACGGCGACGTTCTTGTCTTTGCCAGCGACGGTGTCTGGGACAATCTTTTCAACCAGGACGTCCTCCGCATCACTCGCCGGGTCATGACGTCTTCCGGGGCTTGGGTCACCACGACCCCCGGTAGCGACGGGGAAGCCGTGGCAGGAGACAAGGGGGAGATCCGCGTCATCGATGATTTACACGCCCTGACGACGACGCAAAACCAACCCTCGCCTTCCTCGCGTTCCAGGTTACCAATCAGCCTCCAGAGCGTCCTCGCGACCGAGATCACCGCCGCCGCGAAAGCCGCGAGCATTAACTCCAAACGGGACGGGCCCTTCGCCAAAGATGTACAAAAGTGGTATCCCCATGAAAACTGGCGGGGCGGAAAGATAGACGACATTGCCGTCGTCGTCGTCGTCGTATCAGACGAGTCGAGGGCCGGCAAGCTGAAGAGCAAGCTCTGAGCGGCGAAGAACACTTGTCGCGTAAAATTGTTCACCCGATAACCGGGCGCGACCTAATCGAATGTGTTTAATGCAGATGTATCTGCAACCTTTCATCGTGGTATATCCCTCCATCTATAGGCGCTGGTTGGCGATATATATACGGGGCACAGGATCGAAACCAGGGGAGGATTGGGTTCATACCTACATCTGTGCGCATATCGTATATAGACGTGGATTGGGCGAGCCACACTGCTCCAAAGATCACATTTGGTTCGGGGGAATGTGTGGATGGCATAGCTGTGGAGTGAGTGTACTGTACTGATTACATTTTGCCTGGTAGATTCATGAATTTGCATGTAATTCACCAGTTCGACTGGGCGGTCCTAAGACAACTTCGTAACCTTGCTTGTGCGATTCGAAGCGATTAAGATGGATGCTACAAAGCAAGTACATACACACGCCTTAGCGCAAACGTGCATGGATGGCCTCAACGGGAGCCGGCTGTGACGGCCATCGCGGATCGGGGGATGCAGAGTGCCTTGTATTCCCCTATGCGGAGGCGCTCATCGCGCCGGCTCTCACCTTACCCGAGATATGCAGGTACCCGCAAAGCGAGGGACTGCGCATGCCTCATACATGTTGGTATAACGAACAGGCAAACGACCTCTTACGGTTTCCCTTAGTTGGGGAGGAGCGAGCGAATACCCCGGCGAATGAAGACATGTCCGTCGCATTAGAACTAATGATGCTGGCAAGTGCACGAATTGCACAAGTGCCATGACATAATTGATAGAAGCAAGCCTTCCTGATGATACCTCATCATGTCACGAATTTACGAGACATAACCCAGCCCCATTCCGTACCATGGTGCCTCACGGGCTCAACATGCCAAGGCCGTGAGTTACTACATAAGGGTCACATCATCCCAAACTTCGTACTAATGGCGCATCCCTGGCATCGCTTCAACGCATCAGAGATTACTGAAGGTAGAGAAGGGCGGCAACGGTTAGGCCGAGCAGGGTGAGAGGGCTGCCAAGGCGTCCGGCACCGGCGTCGGGGACCTCGACGCGGTCGGACTCGCTGGGCATCGCGTCGTCGGACTCGGTGGCACCTGTGATGATCGGTATCAATAAAACGTAGTCACGAAAACATGGATGGGACCGGGATAGGACGTACTGGCTTCCTCCGACACCGAGGAGCTAACCGACTCGGAAGCAGAAGAAACTGCCGAGCTAATGGCGGAAGAAATGGCGCTGGAGATGACAGAGGCTTCAGTAGAGCTGGCAGCGGCGGAGGTGCTGGCCGGAGTATCCGACGTGGTCGCATCCGAGGGAGTGGCAGAAGTGGCAGAGGGCTCGGCCGACGGTTCGGCGGACGGGGTTACCGAGACGGCAGAGTCATCGCCGTCAAGGGGGAACTGGACGCTGTAGTTGACTTCACCACTTCCCTCATCTTCGACCTGGAAGTTGTACGTGTTGTCCGCAATGTCCGCAGGGACAACCCAGGTGAAGGAGTCGCCCGTCAGGCCCTCTGCAGCGTCTTAGTTAGCACGGCGAACGGAGGGAAAACATTTATTGCGTTGGCATCGACTAGAGGACTAAAACGTACCGGCAAGCACCTCGATGGTCTGGAGGTTGTCCGGGGGACCAGTCTGGAGGCGGACAGTGACGGGGCCATCATTGCCGGTCCACTCCAGGGTGAACTCCTCACCGGCGACAAGGTCAAATTCCGAGTTGGTGATGATAAAGTCGCCATTCTGGGCCTGGACGAAAGCAACAAGGCCAGCGAGGGTAGCAAAAGTAAACGTCTTCATTGTGGGCGTTGTGTGTTCTGGGACAGGAATCCGGTTATTGAGGCGGGTTATGAAGTCAAGTGAAGAACTGGAGGAGCAGAAATCTTTGGGATTAGCAAGTGAACGGACACGCTCCTGGATTATGTTGCCGAAATGGAAGGAGGGGAGAGTCGGTGCAGCATGGAAGAGAAGAAGAAGAAAGACGGTGCAAGGCAGAGACACAAAACAGAGACAACATGTGTCTGCCTACGTTTGCTGGATGAGACGACAAAAACAAGAAGAAACCGAGCCAGACAGGATATGGTGATAATGAGCGGCGGCAGGAGCCGCGCGCGACGGAGGGAGATGTAAAGTGCTGTTTGGCACGCAGACTTACATCAGAGGCCGGCTGGTGGAACGCGGCGGATGACCGAGATGGGATGGATACAGTAATACGAAGTATTAAGGGGTACCCGTAGTTTGAATTGTTGATGATGCTGATGTTGTGTTGTTGTTGCAGAATGTTTTAAGACCACTTCAATGACAGACCAGACAATACGACGAACAAGAAAAGAATGACGACGTAAAGTGAGGATATTTGAACGAGAGACGACGAGTTTGACGACGACCTGGGCGGACAGGGAGAGGAAGGAAGGCTTGACAACTGTCACGAAGGAAGGAGAAGATCAAGAAAGGCTAAGCGAGAAGCGACGGCGAGGTGGAAAGACGGGCCCTTAAGAAATGAGAGGTGGGAACCTGGGGGGTCATCACAATTCGATGCCTACCTGTGTGCTTGATTTCATGGGACCTGATAAGCAAGGCTTGGCTAGAACCAGTTAGGAAGAAATTACCCCCTAATTTAGCCTGGGGCCCCAGGCCTTGGTTGGAATGAACGACGGGTTAGAGGAAATGAGCATCGTCCACCAACGGGCTCCGCCGGCGAAACCCCTGGTCAAACTTGCAAGCAGGCAGGCATGAACTCCGCGTCGTCTCCCATTCCTTCCATTTTGTACGCGCCAATAGATCACCCCACACAAATCAGAAAGAAGTGTGCTGTAAATGAGTACTGTACATATACCGATGTAGGTACAGTACAAATAAGGTAGGTATCTAATATACAACACTGTCATGGGATTCGATGAATGGTACGGCGTACGGGAACATGATTCGTTAGGTTGTCGAGTAGCGAGTAGCGTAGCGCCTTCTTTCCCCTGACCTATCCTTCCCGTCTAGAACACCTCGGGATGAAGTCAGTCAGGTCCACACTCGCGCGGCCGGCCCGGGGAGGAACGTAGAAGTCAACGTACGTTGTACGTACACTGTACTTATTAATTGTGCTCTCGGTACGATGGGTGATGTACCCAGAGGTCTGGCCCATTCCCTTCATTGAGAATGGAAGAAAACCACGTTGGTCAGATTCGCGACCAGTTTGGCTGGGGAGAAAAAGCCAATCCGATCACAAGACACAACGGACGACGCCTCGCACAACGCCCTCCGCCTCTTCTCTCAATTGTGTCACTGTCGCCCCTTTGTCCCTGGCCTTGTCGATAAAGTCGTCCAGGGACCCGCCGACGCCAAAGTACATTCGTTTGGCCCCTACTAGGGCCTGGCACTGGAACTGATCTCCGTCTCGCGACGACGACGACGATCGCTCCCTGGCAAGAATGGCAAACATCATTTCAGTAAATGCGTCGAGGGCGAATGGCGAATAGATCGTCTCGGCGCCCAGTACCAGCGTCTCGTGGTCCTCGTTCCCCGTCGGACCCGAATTCGAAGTTACATTCCCATTTCCAGTCTCGCTCTCCTTTTCATTCTCATGCTGTTTCATCCTGCCTTGACTCACGCCCTCGCCGTCTCGGTCGTCGTCGTCGCGTGGGCCTGTGCTGAGGTCGAGACTGTAGATAAGATCCATCAGTTCGGCCGACCACCCTCCGGAGACGAAGTTCAACGAAATGTCGGACGTGATAAGGAAGTCCCCAAAGGCAGTGAGAACCTCGGGTGTCAGTTCGAGTTCCCCCTCGAGGTCGAACGCCCCTTCGAGCGCTGTGCAGCCGCGTGACTGATGAGCGAGAGCCCAGGTGAGGATGAAGTTTGGCAAGGTCACCAACTGCAACACTGTCGGGTTGTAGTCGGCGAGGACTAGAAACAGCGGGGGTTGGCGACCAGTCGCGTCCGACTCGACTCGGGCTTTCATGGCCCACTGAAAAATTGCCAGCGAAGGCAGCGCTGTACCGCATCCAAGCTGTTCAGACCGTTGGCCTCCCACGGCCGCTCGTCAGTTGATCGACCTTTTGTTTTTTTTCCCCTCATGTTTTCGCCTTCTCCCACATCGCATTCTGGACTCAAATCCACCGCGGGACTGTGTTTTCAGGGAAGTCATACCTCGATCGCACGGAGCGGCCGTCGTCGCGCCATATCCATGTGCTTCTCGGCGGCCAGGACCTTGACAAGATCGACGCTGCTCTCCCAGCTTTTGAAGCCTCCTTCGTAGACGCCCGTCTTGATGTCGTGGGCGCCGAGCCCTTCCGGTCCCTCGCCCCCCTCGCTATCCTCGGTCTCGGCCTCGGCCATCAGCTGAACTCGGACATCCCACAGCTCCCTGCGCGGCAGTTCAATAGTGCTCCCATCGTCCAAAGTCACCTCCAGGAGGTCGTACGCAATTTTTGACGGCAGCTGTTGAAAGATATCCCGCAAGTCATGTAGCGTGGGCGGTAACTGTGGTTTCCCAGGGACGGGGAATGCGCTGGCTGTTGCTGCTGGCTGTTGCTGATGCGACTGCTTTTGGGCCTGGGCGTTGGCAGGATCTGACAGGGTGTGTTTCTCAACTTTCGAGGCCAAGCTTGTGACTTCTTTGTTCAACTCTTCTTCTTCTATGTCATCGCCTCCAAAGGAGAATGTGAATGATGATGCCATCTTTGGAAAATCTGGATCCGAAATTCGCTTGCGCTGGTGTTGAACGTGGGGTTCTTGGAGGGGCACGATTCTGTGTCCAGCATGGAACCCCGTGACGTTTATGGAGCTGGTTGACCCATGACCAATTGAATTGCAGTATTTCTGCCGATATGGACTTCATCAGACGAGTAGCGGTAAATGCACACCCCCTGGTTCGCATTGGTTATCCACCTAACTGTATTAAGAAGGATTTCCTAGACGCCGTGCCTCGCTTATTCTTGACCTCCGAAGCCCGAGTACTTCGTACTGTGAACGTTGTACGAATACATCACGACACGGGAAGAACAGCCTCATTTTTGCAACACACACCTTGTCACACAAGCCACAAACACATTCGAAATGCGGAACAACTAGAAGTAGATATAGATATCCATAATCGCGGGAATCTCTGTAACATAGATCTGCAGACATTATTAACACGGTCAATCTGACGCTTACATACAGTCTATTTCGTTGGCTTGTATCAATACAGTTACGTTGTAAAACAACCGCTGTATGACAACTTCTTACATGGTTCATATAAGGCATTTCACTAATCAGTCCGGCCACCTAAAAGGTTGCCCACCAACAAGATTCTGATGCTTATTAGCACAGGCGCAAAGGTCCCAGCTGTATCGGGTGGAATTGCGATGTCGATTCGCCCTGTTAATCCACCAGTTTCTAACCATACATTCCTACTTTAGCGAGGGAAATTCGATCGTGCTCTGAGACCGCTTGCGTTGAATCGGTACACACTCGTCGATCTCTCGAGTCTTCATTTTCAAGTCCAATACTGCGCAATGTCGAAACCTGGCCAAGTCCAAACGGATCCCATGGGCTCATCCAAGTCGAGCAAAGCCACTATATTGAACCACTCCCCATCTCTTTAACCGGGCAGAACGATGACGGAGTTCCCCGGTCTTATCGCTCGCAATTTGTTCGTTTACGACGCATTGCACACCATCTCTTGTACACTTTATCACGTTCGAGGAGCCGGAGGGGTTGTGAGACATGTATTGCTAGCCAAAGATGGAAAGTCGTTGGCGAGGGAAAAGCGTCAAGCAAGAGACGAGAGCCTTCCAGAATGTGGCATGTTCGCATGGACTCGCATTTTTCTAAACCTAGAGCAAGGGGTTTAGTAAGAAACACAATATACACAGTGGCCGCCGCTACGGCGGCCACCTCCTCTCTCCATCATGCTTCCCTCCTCCGCTCCCAATCCATATCCGTCATTATTCCAGTTCCACTCAACCTCCCTCGAGAATGATATGATTGTAATCCCGCTTGTAAAGTAGCCGCTTTGATTTTCTTCTCCTGCAGTCGAATAAAAAGGTCACTGTCCCGCCCCAGTCAAGGTGCCCAACTTTTGCCACCCGGGAATAGCCCACTCAGTGCGTGCTTGAATGGTGTGAGGAGTTGAGGGAGAAAAACGGTCGGGCGCAGGAAAGATGAGGTGCGGATCTTGATCTCAGGGCTGGGGGCCAGTCTGGTGAGCACCCTACTCGTCGACGAGCCAGGTCGCCGGAGTCTTGGTGGGGCGGGTGGCGGCGGCATCGACAGAGGCGCCCTCGACCTCGACGGCCATCGACTCGTATTCCTTCAGCGAGCTGGCGAGGTCGGTCTCCTCGGGGGAGGCGGGGGTCTGGGGGATGTTGAAGGTCTGGACTTGGCCCTCGGCGTCGGAGTCCTTGACGGGGGTGGGCTTGTAAGCCTTGAGCTCCTTGAGGTAGAGCTCCTGGACGAAATCGGCTGTGGAAAGAAATAATAGCAGTTAGATAAGATGGTTCGGAATGTTGGGGATATTTCAAACTGGTGCAGATGATCTTGGGAGGAGGATGAAGGGGTTGAGGAGGGGCGAGCGGGTTGACATCGTGGAGAGTAGTCGTGCGCAGCATCCTACATGGAAGAGTCCCAGATGGACAGTCCATAGACATTATGCACTTCACTTCCTCTCCTCATATTCAATGCCAACCGCAACCTCCTTCAATTCCCCAGCTCCCCGACACCGGCTCCTCCGCAGACTCATATCCAGTTCAGGTGGTTATCGGCGAAGAAAGGATAAATACGCACCACGTCGCGAAACGGTCGGCGCAATGAATGTCCTCAATTGCACGGCATTGCTCTGCGCGGCCATGCGGGGGATGGCCGAAGCGGCACGCTGTACGGAATTCCAACTGGTAAGCAAGCCTTCTAGTTTTGTCACATCCCCGAAAGGATGTCGGATGTCCGGGAAACAAGGAAGCACAGGGGAGGCCGGGCAAGGACGTACGGAGACTCTGGACAATTGAACGAGCATCTTGATGAAAGTGACGTGCTCAATTGGGCTATGCACGGCTCAAGGGATCAAAGGGTCTGTCGTTGAGGGTTTGGGGCGACGATGATAAAAAGCTGGATGAACTCGGGTTGATTGGATCATGGACCCGGTTGGTGGCCTGAGGCGAAAAACAAACTGGGTGGAAGTGTCCGACATTGGGCGGATCAGGTCACGTGACTCATGCTGACCGAGGTATAAGGGCCTCGACCTGTCAGAAAACTATCTCAGCCGCCTCACCGTCTGGGACTCTACGCACGTTAAAGACTTGTTTTATTGGGGAAACCAGCCAATTCAACCTTACGGGACCTTGAAGGGAGAGACATTGACTCCAAAGTTGAGAAGATTGTTTTCTACCCTTATGGTGGCAAGCCAATGACAACCACAGCCGAGATAGCAAATAGCATTGCATCGTTCTACACATCAAAATGCACTCAACCAAAGCGAGAGAAACCAGGGGAAAAGAGGAACGGAGGCCTGTGAAGGCAAAGAAGAATATCGAGATAATTCTACGTCAAACACGTCTAATAAGACCATGGACTTGAGTACTGCAAATGTATAAATAGGGCGGCCATCTTGTCGTTCTTAGCTTACAACCAGGGAGAGAAGTAAGAGCGTATAGTCAGTTCTGTCCCAACGGTAATCATATGCCCCGGGGGCTGCTAAACGGACTGGATTCTGCGACGGCTTTCCGTGTCCAGCTGGTTCTGGAAGCTTGAGCAGAGGCATCCGCGCCGTATATAGTGAATATGGCCGGATGGTGCGTGGAACTCAGATTAGACACGTCGGGACTCAGGGTGCTCAGCACCTGTCAAATTAAACGGGAGACGATACGATCTGAAAGCGATCTGCTCAATTCCTGCCTGTCAATGTACCAAACTCCGAATCATGCCTTGACCTGTTTTCTTGACCCTGCTTTTGTTGCCTTGCTTTTGGTTTTCCGTTTTCTGTACGCTTCGCGCATGCTTCTCTAGTCCCACGCCCTCTTGCAAAATCCCAGTCCCAACCCAATGGCGAACTTGTGACATGTAGCACCACTCCGTCCATTGTCTATTACCATGATTTTACGCCGTAATAGGGAAAGTGCCGCTTTCCAAGAGGCTGCTTGGAGCCACGAAACTGAACCCGCCAAACGGATCATCCTTATTGCTCTCCCTGGCCGACAGGCCTTCCCAGAGACCCTTCGACGTCACGACAGGGCTGACGGCGAGGTCGGTGAACTCGTCGGAGAAGTTCTCGGCTAGTTCGGGGTCGGTGATCAGAGGCTGGATGGGCGGCTCCATATCCCGGGTGGCCAACTTTTTCCAGTCGATTTTGCGGAAGAAGCGATGGTTCTTGATCGTCTGAAGATCCTTCGGCATCTGTGATCCCAACCTTTTGGCCGGGTCCTTCCGCAGGAGTCGGGTTAGGAGGTCCTTGGCGTCCGGGCCGAGAAAGTACGGCATGATGAGCTTCTGTTTAACGATGTTGTCCTGGATTTTGGCGTTGTTGTTCCCACGAAAAGGCGGGTTGCCCGTCATCAGGTCGAAGCCCAGAGCCCCGTACGACCACCAGTCTACTGCTTTCCCGTACTTCTGCCCCAGAATGACCTCGGGCGCCATGTACTCCACGGTCCCCAAGATAGAATTGCAGTGATCATCCGAACCGATGGCCACCTTGGAGAGGCCAAAGTCAGTCAGGAGCAGGTGACCCTCGGCGTCCAAGAGGCAGTTTTCCGGTTTGAGATCCCGATATACCACACCTAGCGTGGTATGCAGGTGCGAGATGGCGAGCAGTAACTCGGCCATGTAGAAAGCCGCCACGGGCTCCGAGAACATCTTCTCAGTGTTCAGATGGGTGAACAACTCCCCACCCTGGCCGTACTCGAGAATCAGGTAGAGCTTGGCGTGGTCCTGAAAGGCGTAGTACAGCTTGACTACAAAAGGGTGGCGGTTGACATCCTCGAGAATCTGGCGCTCCGTCTTGGTCTGTTCAATCAGCTTCTTGTGAACAGTGAGCGAAGCCTTCTTGAGCTGTTTCTGCGCGTACAGCCTCCCCGTAGCTCGCTGCTTTACCAGGAGCACAGTGCCGTACGTGCCCTTTCCAAGGCACCGCAGGTGTTCAAAATCCTCGGCGGTCATCTTGCGATGCACATTCCCTCCGTCACCGGGGCCGGGACCCCCAGACCGGTCGCGAACACTCTCGTCGACGTAGCCCTGCTCCAGATTGATCTCGTATCCTTCGGATTGATCGCTGCCGGCCTCGCTCTGGGTGCCATCCCGGCTCCCAGTTCGGCTCATGACGGTGCTTCGGAGGCCCGACGTGTTGGGGTTGTCTTTCGTGTCGCTGGGCCCAATATCATCACTGCCAGTATTGGGAGCGATGCCGAGGCCTAGCCCTAACTGGTTACCACAGGGGGCCTGCGACATGGTACTCGTACGAGACGCCATGTCCAGGCTGACGACGTCGGTCTGGAGACGCAATCTCGCGATGCCCGACACACCGGGTGATTGGGCCGGACGCATGACTGGGCTGCAATTGGCACTGATTACGTCGTCGATACGATGCTGCCGGACGGGCCCCGAGGACCTGGAGGGCGACGTCTTGCACGAGCCATGGTCCGAATCCTCGTCGTTGGACGTGACAGGTGTGTGGTGGTGAAAGCCGCGCACTGTAGTCAGTGCGGGGGCCGCCTTGGCTATCATGGTTCGCGTGTTTATTGATTTACGGGTACTGGTTTCTAGGAGAGAGCGAAGTGGTCGACGCCCATGCGTCGCCCACTTCGTCGCAATTCACTTCGTCCGGTCTCGGCTGCGGTGGTGTCTAGTTTGTGTTAAGCTGAGCCGCTTCAGCTCAACAAGACAGAGTTCTGGACGGCTTCAATTGGACGTAGCCCTCGGCGACGTGCTCGTGGCTCGGACTCGTAACTTCGCTGTAGGTTATGGTGGCTTGGGAAGCGCATCTGCTGCCGGAAGAATGCGTTGGTGAGGAAGGGTGTTCCAGGACTGATCATTGGCGATGCTGCGTTGTTATGTTCGAATTAAGAAAAGGTCACCGAGATGGTGTTGAGGGTAGAAGAAGAAGAAGAAGAAGAAGAAGGAGAGAAAAGGGAGGAAAGGGACGTCTCGAATCTTGAAACTGGGCAGGTCACTTTTTTTTTAATTTTCCTCTTTGTTCGCATGTGCCCCTCGTTCAGTGGTCCGCAGTGGAAGTAACTTATACAGTTACGGAGTAAGAACGAGTTATTCTCGACCAAAGGATCTGGACGCCCAACCGCGTTGTGATACCTGATTGGATAACTATTACGTTTAGATTCAGCCCCGTAAGCTGGAGAGTATTCCGAGTCCTGTTTAGGCCCCTTGGCAACCGCCCCTTGATTCCGTTTTAATAAATCTAATAATCCGGGGATTTTTAGAGAAATCAAGCCAGACACCATTTCTTTGACAAGCACCGAAGATCATTCAGAAACGGCCCGCCTGGTTCGTAGTTATGGAATCATCTCCTCCACTGCAGTCGTTTCTGTTGGGCGACGCGTAACCGGTGGCCAACAATGTGGAGGCTTTCGCAGCTGTTTCTTGTGGCGACAATGGTTTCCGTGAGCCTCACGGTGCATACAGGGGGTTTTCACCGTGATCGTTGTCTACATCGTAGATATCGTTCATAACATCGTTCGGCACTGCTGACGCACCATGGCCAATATGCGTTGATACAGGTGGGATTCAGACCCTTACGGAGACATTGTGACTGACAAGAATTCAAATGAGAGCTATGAAGTACACTGCACGGGGTCGGCGCTTATTAGTCCATAAAGCGTGGAAATTCACTGCAGGAGAACATAACGCATGTCATTGAAGCGTATTCATGCGATGGACGCTCGTCTGGCTAGCCCCGAACAACAACGTCTCCCCACCCCTTTCTGCCAGAATTTCAAGACAGGACCTTGACGACGACTCTGTTCCCTGCTGTCTGGGTCGCTTTGGGCTCTGTGGGCTCCGCACTCTTCGTTGACACACTCTCGCCGACCTGAGCTATCCTGGTGTGCCGCTTGAGAGCTTTCCTCCTCTGTTGTCTCGGCTTAGATAGTGGCATCACCAAATCGCGTGGCACGACCAAGGGTTCAAGGGGACTTCTGCCCATAGCACTGGTTTCGCCGTGTTTCGCATGGCTGTCAATCTTCTCTTATAACCAGATTGGATACCAACATACACCGTCGCTCTGCCATCGGCGGTATATTCGTATACCATCTAGCCTCTAATATATTAACAGGCAGGACCTTCGATGTAATGTATAGAAAGAAATGTCACCTTCGGTGGGGAGACTTGAGACCTCTTTCCCAGTACAATATTTTCTCCAGGAATATGAGGCTCGTATTGTAGTCAGCTCACATGACTTTCTTGAGTCCGCCGAAGGAAGAGTTCTTGAAATGCTAGGAACAACGCATATAGTGAACGTTGCTTCTGCTTCTGTCCAGAATGTAGGTAGTCGAAGGTTATGCGGAAGCCACTTGCTCGACGTGAACAAATAAGGCCAAGTCGAGTGCCTGATGCATTACGATAACTCGAATCTCACAACCTAAGCAGGAACGACTCGCAGTAGTTATACCGGGCCGGGAAGCGAATATTAAAGGGAGGACTTATTCCGACTGGGGCACCATTTTTGCAGCCGGCGCCAGCCGCCCTACGATCACCTTTTTTTTTTTTTTTTTTTTATCTAAGGATCGTCTTTTTGGCCTTAGATACGATCGCCAATCGACGGATCAATTCGACTACAAACAGCTGCTTCGTATCTTCCTACAACGTAATATACGCACGCCTCTCCAGCTCTTCCTGTAGCCTGTGGATTGCCTATCCGTTCCCGACCAGGATCCAGGTGGGATTGGGTTGCCTCCCACGGAATTTAGGTTGAATTGACCCCGACCCCTCCCTCTACGTTGTCCACGCCTTCGACCCTGACCCCGAACCCCGGGGCGATCACGACCTTATTGTTATTGTTATTATTGTATGAAGAATCGGGATGTAAACGCGCCATTTCGACGTTATTAGGCGTTAGAGATAGATGGATAATTGTCAAGGGTAAAGAAGACGATATCGTGGTTACGTGGTAGATGGGAAATTTCAAAAAAAAAAAAAAAATGATCGTGGACGGCTGGCGCCGGATGCGAAAATGGTGCCCCAGTCGGAATAAACAAATGCCCCAGTCGGAATAAGTGCTCCCATATTAAACAGGCATATCTCTTGGCTTCTGCCCACAGTACACGTAGTACCTGCCTGATATATAGGGGGTAGGTAGTAGGGGTAGCTCCTGCTTCATTCATATCAAAATTACCTACCTAGGTAGTCGACACTTGGAAAGAACGACCCGGGGATAGCTCTAGACATCAATGCACCAATAAACCCTTAGGTAACTCAAAGAAGACTTCGTCGTCCCCCACTTTCGTCCCCTATTCGTCTTCCCCTGGCCTTCTCCTTGCCTTGGTGATCACTGCTTATGCTTTCTCCATATTGCTGTTCTGGTTAATCAAGCCTTATTGCCTTGGAGCAGGTGTACTTCTGATGCATTCCTTCTGTTATGATATTGATCAAGGGCCTGTATTCCATTTCAGGCTCTATGGCTACTCTCATTAGCGTCAAGAAATCCCACAGAGGAAGGATTTCGCATAGCTGTTTCAGACTGCTTTCGGGCACCGCCCATCGATAGCAACTCAGACACCAGTGTCGTTCCTCCAATGCCATATATGATATGTTTACATTCGCCTTCTTTGTTTCCAATCCGGATTCGCCCTGTGGCGTTCAATAGAAGACGGTGAGAATAGAGATTAGGAGACGGTACGATTGTAAAGAAAAGGGAGCTTAAAGGTTGTATCTTTGGAGGAGACCAAGAAGAAAGAAGAGGCTTGACTGATCCGTTCCCACACGCTCGACTCATCGGACTTTCCCAACGCCTCATTTCCTACGTATCCTCAAAGCAAAACATGCAAAACATGCAAAAAAAGCAACCGCCCCATATGCAAATGAACCTGTGTTTCGTATCATCCTTCATGACAGTAGTCGTCCTACTTTTCTTTTTTCGTCGGACATGGAAAATACAAGTGGATGGTATAAAAAAGACGATCGGTCGCCAGCGAAAGAAGGATTAGGAGGTGTTTGTGGCACAAAGAGCAAGCCTCTAAACCTCAAAGTGCGAATTGCCAAACATCTGGTCATCGTGCGTATCACTGCTGTCGTTGTCGTTCGTGCTCTCGATACCGCTCATTCGGTTGCCCCGCCGAGGGACGTCTCCCAAATCATCCCAGTCGTCGTCATCCCGGCGGCGGCGGTCATGGGAGTCATTCATGTCTTCGTCGTCAGAACGGCGCCTGTCGCGCATGTGGTCGTCCAGGGCGCTCTCATCCACAAAGGTAAAGCCCTGGAAGTTGGCCTGGACCGAAGGGGAGAGGGGCGTGGAGGTGGTCAGTCCCTTGGCCAGTGCGGCAGCCCTCTCGTTCAAGGATCCGTTGTTATCCAGGGCATTGGTGAACTCCGGGTCGAAATAGGAGACGTCGGTGGCGGACGTCAACTTGGGCTTGAATGGCGGGGTGATCAGCTTCTTCGAGAGCGCAACCCAGTCGATGTCGGCGAAGAAGGGGTGCTGCTTGAGCTCCTCCGCATCTGACGTCGCGCCGAGTCGATGCTTGGGGTTCCTGTTAAGAAGCCCCTTGACGAAATTCCGCCCTTCCTGCGAGAGAGTATCCCTAGGAAACCTCACTTTGCCAAAGGCGATATTCTTGTACATCTGCTGCGTGTCTTCGGCATAGAACGGGCTCCACCCACAACACATCTCGAAAACGAGAACACCCAGTGACCAAAAGTCCACCATCTTGGTGTAGCCCGACTCGTCGAGGAGTACCTCGGGGGCCAAGTACTCTGTCGTACCACAAAAGGTGTTCGTCGTGTCGTTCTTGGTGAGATTCGCCTTGGACAGACCGAAATCGCACAATGCAATGTGGCCATTCGCATCCAAAAGGATGTTCTCCGGCTTGAGGTCTCGATACACGATATCATTTTTATGGAGGTGTTCGATGGCGAGAATGAGTTCGGCGATGTAAAACTTGGCCCGCTTCTCGTCGAATCGGCCCTCTTTCTGCAGGTGCCAGAAGAGCTCTCCCCCCGACATGTAGTCGGTGACGAGATAGAGATCCGAGGGCGTTTGGAATGAGAACTTGAGACCCACGATAAACGGCGATTCCGTCATGGCCGTCCGGACGAGAATGTTCCTCTCACCCACAGTATGAGCGACTTCCTTTTTCTGGACAATGACTTTCTTCGAAAGAACCTTCATGGCGTATATCCGACCCGTGTCCTTTTTCCGCACCTGGTAAACCTGGCCAAAGGTTCCCTTGCCGATGAGCCGCAGAATTTGGAAATCTTCGGGTCCGAAGTGCTTGCGCTCTGTCCGTTGGTAGACGGCTTCGACGTATATTTCGCCGGTCGGGGCGTTTTCTGCCATGGTGTCGGCATGGCCAGCGAGGGGGTACCATCCTCGTACAGGAGCATCCATCGAAGCCTGGAAATTTACGTGACCCAAGAACGTTTCACCGGTGGCACTATGGTCGTAGACCGAGATGTCGACAAGCATGTCGGAATCGACGACATCACTGACATTGTGTTAGTAAAACAAAAGGCCAAGAAAAAAAAGGAAGAAAATATATTGCAAGTCATCTCAGCAAGCGGGACGACTAGTCTAACTTACAAGGCGGCCTCGGCATCCCACGTCGGACTCGTGAAGGATCGCTTGGTTCGGCTGCGGAAGTTCTTGTATTCGGCCGCGCTCGTGTTGCTACTTTGGCGACTGCGCATGGGGATGGAGACGGGTGGCCGACCAGAGTCGCTTCCCTGGCGTTGGATCGGAATACCTCCTACGGTGGGTGGCGACGTGGCCTCGTCATCATCCTCTTGAACGGACCGCGGGCCAGCGGAGATGAGCTCGCTCCTTTGGAAAACTGCAACGACGTAAGGGTCTCTAGCCCTCCGCAAGCCTCTCGCCTCCACGATCTTGATGGTGAGCTTTCCCTTGGCAGCAGGAACTTGTGCGCCGCCCGCCGCCCGTGGCGTCTGAGTACCGCTGGACGTTCCCGTCTCGTTGCTGCTTCGCTTCGAACTCGGCTTGTCTTCCGACTGCGGTGGTTGGGCTGACGAGAGTGCTCTTGTGGGAGTCGGCGGACCGCTCTTGACAACCGCAACTTGTGTTAGCTTTCTGAGCGCATCAAGCGAGAAGCGGATTACACCGCTGGAGACAACGGGCTGTGAACTGGCTGGGGCATGAGCTGAAGACGGATGTGTGGCATGTTGGTTAGACACGGCAGGGTTGGAGAGATGGGCTGCATGCACGGGTGATGTGACGATGCTCGAAAGACATGGCACCATGGTGCGGTAGGTCTCCGAAAGGGTATCGGGCGTGCTCGCCTGGCGGGGCAAGGGCCGCGACGGCGGGTGAGCAGCGTCCCCCTGATCCCCGTCCCAGCGGCCCAGACTTCTGGTCAGCCGCCCAGCCGACGAACACCTGGACATCGGCGGGGTCGGGTAACTATGAAGCACGGTCGATGCACTCGGTGCGGGCACGGATGAACCGCCTCGGACATCGTGAAGGGGGGACGGTGGAGATAAGGGTTCAGGGAAAGTCATGATACTGGGCTTGGGGACGGCCGGGGCACCCGCGACGTTCTCCGATCCATCGGCCGCCGACTCCCCGTGTCGCATCTGGCTCATATCTCGGATCGTCATAGTGGACGAGGAACGATCAAGGACAGACTGTGTACGAACCTGGCCAAAGTAGCTCATAATACCCGGAAGGCGTCTGTCGTGAAGGTCGGGCTGCGGAGTTGCCACGCCCGAGCGGGGCGTTTCAAAGCCGATCTGATCCGCTCCATCTTCATCAGCCGCGGCTGGCCTGCTCGATTGGTCAACGTTCATGTTCAGCTGAGGATTTATGCCAACAGGTGCACTTGGATGCACTTGGATGTACTGAATGTACTGATGTACTGGGTTGGTTGCTTGAGGAGGATAGAAGATGCAGGAGAGGGCTGGAGCGAAAGCGGAGGCAATGAAAAAGTGCAGGGTGCTATTAGATCATTGATGGCCAGTGTTTCGCCAAAGGCGATGGGTCCCTGATGACAGCGGGAAAGCCAAGTGCAGTGAAAGGCGCTAATTATGTTGCGTTGCGTAGGTAAAAAGGGTCTAGGTCTATGACGGAGAGCAGGGGCGGAAGAAAATTTCGACCGATGCGGGAACAGAGAGGAAATGAGAGGGAAATGGGCGACATATTAAAAAGCCGAGTAAAACAGAAAAGGAAAAAAACGGCATTAGAGACCAATCGATGCAAGACCCAGTGTCAGCGGCCAGCGGCCCACGAACACGACACGACGTAAAGGGATAAACCAAAGAAACGGGCGGCCCCGAGAGTGATTTTCGCCTCTGTGGTCATCCTTGGTCACCCCCTCTTTAGTCAAGAGAGAGAGCGCGAGGGACGAGAACGAGCGAGAATGCACCAGCGGAGCACCAGAGCTTTGCCCAGTGTCCAGTGGCGGGGCCACCAATAGCGGATCCGGCGAAGGGGAGAGAGAGAGTGCGAGAGGGGTGAAAGGGTCCAAAGTGAGACCTGGGCCGTGGGATGGAGCAAAAAGTCGCGGCTTCCAGGCTATGAAGCGAGTCAGGCCTCAACTTGTTCGGGCCGCGGCCACTTTCCGCCCTCCGGGGTTGGTTGTGTTTATCGAAACTAAACATAGGGTCGAGGATTTTCTGCATAGACGAGGCTGGGTGCAGGGGGCGGTGCAGAACAGGGAATGTAACAAACCAAAGGATTCGGGAGAATTCAAAGAAGAGCTGTGAAAACAAAAGATGTTGGCCTTGGCCGCATTCTTACCAACATGTGAGGTTATAATAAGCTGGAGAAACGAAACAATGACAGAGCTGTGTGCAGAAGGATGGATGAACGGTGTAAAAGAGGTCGGGGAGTTAGAACGTGGGGAAACGGATGACGGGATGTTTCGTATTGGTGTTTTTTCTCGACGGGGGGGCCAATCCGGGATCGACCATTTACTGGCAGTGGATCGTCTCGGGGGGCATGTTCTGGGGATATCTGATTGCTCGGGAATTGACATGGCAGGCCAGGCGTTGGGGTACGTACGTGTGAAGGATGATTGGCAAGAAGGAAAGTGAAGGAATCCGGAATCAAGAAGATATCAACCAGCCAGGCGCAAGGCGATGCCAGCATGAATGAGGTAGTGGTATTCACCGAGACCAAGACGTGTCTTTCAAAAAGCCAAGTTGGGAGGCCGACAGGGATGCCACGAGACTGGAGGGAAGATGTGTGTACGGAGTAGGGGCTGTCCGGAGCTGTCCGGAAGACTGAAGGCGGGTAATACCCGAGGAGAAGAAAGGGACAGGGAATGTGAACCAAAGAGAGTATCTTCAGCTATGCAAAGAGAACGGGGGTGCGGCGGGGTAAAAATGCGAGATTCGGAGTCTAAACAAACGTGAAGAGATAATGACAATATAAAATTACTCCGTACCTTGAAGTGGAATGGGACACCATCATTGCTTGAGTCGCCCGTTTTAACAAATCAAAGCCTCCTACACCTGAGGATGGCGGGTTGCTAGCAGCGCCGTTGGCGTTGTGATCTTTATGGTTCGCCATGATGGTGCTCCTGCCGTGCCGTGACACCGTGGGCCGCCTTGACCTGCCGTACAATTGACCCTGTTGCTGTCGACGAACCCAACTTCGTTCTGACAACGCTGGCAAGACGACGGACGGTAGATGTGGAGGTAGCGAAGATTGGCGTCGTTGGCAGAGGCCAAGTCAAGCCGTGAAGCCCCGAAGAAGCGAAAGTCCCGAGTTGATGGAGGTGAAAACGTATATGTCGTGAGGATACGAAGCGGCAAAACTGTCGTTGGAGTTGTGTTTTCCGCTGGTAGGAGCTGTACGGGGATAATATGGCTGGGATGGACGGATGAAAGGTGTAGTCAGGCGGGTGGAATGTGAATGACGTGAAATTTTACTGACCGCTCGTAACAAGAGGAGGAGAGGAGGGTGTTCGAGTCAGGGTGTCGTTAGTTAAGACGGTGGGTGGTCTAGAAAAGAACGAGGTGCCAGCCCAATAGGTCGCCTACAGGCAGCTTGCTCTCAGTGGTTGGAAGGGTTTCCAGCTAGGTTGACCGAGAGAGCCAGGCTATTCACCTATCGCTAAAAGTAGGTTTGGTATAAGTAATCAATATGACACCAGGATGCCGCACAACGGACGGCTTGCAGGTATTCGTAAGATAGTCAGTCCTAGGACCAGGAGGCGTTGGAATATGGACCAAAATGAATTTTCCCATGTGCAAGTTGGGAGTCGAGTTCCACGATCAGGCGTGTTGATGGAAGTCCAGTCGAAGTCCCGAGTGCGATTGTTAAGTGTACGATGTACAGTGTACGTTGTACGAAGCAGTACGAATATGACTGTGAATTTATTAGGGGTCAAGTTGGCGAACCCGAAAACTGGTAGGAGTCTGGACGGAAAGGGGATAGGAGCGGGGTCCTTTATTAGAGGGTCCATGTGGCGGGGGGATCCGCTGGCGGGGTTGTGTCAGCCTACCACGAAGGACACTACATTGTGTGTACAGTATACTTTGTACACTAGTGTAAAAGTTAGGGAATAACGCCAGTACGAAGCAACCGTCTAGGTATTCGTAACGTAAAGTTCTTGTCGTCGGGGAGGAGTAGCCACTCTTAACTGCGAAGGTTCCCAGAAGTGAGGCCAATCGGAGGCGGAAGATATGGAAGGAACTGCCGATATTGACCAGTGCTATATGATTATATAAGCAGAAGGCTTCCAGCCAGCCAAGGCAATCCATGTGAAGATGCGAGCACAGGTCGGTCAGTGGTGTGGAAGAAACGTGACAGGCATGCCACCAAGATGTATGGCGACACAAGCATGTGTTGGTGTGACAAGGAGCTTCTTTCATGGCTGAGACTGATACCCGAAAGGTCTACAACGTACAGACTATTTCGGTCATCACCATAGCCACCCCCTGATATATCAGAATACATGTCACGGCGCTTCAGGCACTATCCGGCTCCTTGGATGGCCCCATCAATGGGAAATTCGGGTTGTTTTGAAGCAATATCGTCATGATCCACGTTGCAAATTAACTAGCGAGGAACCCCTTACATATTTTGCGCCGACTTGGCGTGCCCATACCCATCTTCACCCGGCAGTGGTCTTACGGATTCGACAGCCCTAGCCCCATCACCGAATCCCCCCTTTGTTGTTCCATCTGAACAGTCACAACCAGATCAGTGCCCAGCCTTTTCTGCGCCCAACACTGTACCGTCTAACCACGACCGCGTCCCCCCTTCCAACGGCATCAACACCAGCGGCATCAATCCCGCCGTCACTGCCCCCCGTTCCGCCTCGGAAACCCATCCCCCTAGGAGCTTCCCCGGTGCAATCCACCCAACAAGGCTCGCCGTTGCGACAGTCATCACCACCGTCACGCCGCAGACCATGGCCCTGAATTTCCACTCGCGAGGCATCTCGTATCGTACAATGATGTATCGCGCGCATGCGGCGGTTAAAAGTATCCTCAAGCTCGACACCAGGCCCGTGGTCGTAGTACCGACCCCTGGCCCGGCTCCTAACCATAGGGGAAGTGCAGCGCGGAGGTATGCCAACAGGGCGCTTGTTGTGAGGGTGAGGGCCGTGTAGATTGTGCCCATGCAAATGATAAAGTACGCCAGGGCGACGTCCCAGAGTATCTCCAGGACGGATGGAGCTGTTTCGTAGAGTATGAGGTTGGCCATGATCTCGTACTTGTGTGTTTCAGAGGGTGTAACTCAGTATAATCCGAATCGTTGTTGAGATGAGAAGGTGATGTTCAAGTTAGGGTTCTGGCTGCCGAGAGTCGAAACTTCCATGGTGTACCATCCGTCCTTGACTCGCCATATTAATACTAACGTTCCCAGCACAATGACCATTCAATGGTTACGAAGTATGTCTTGCCAAAGCGACGCATGGCAAGTTTTATGGTGCAATGAGCGCGGAGTGGTCTGATATTCAAGGAAGACTTGCGCAGTGGAGTGACAAGTAAAGATTAGGCTACCCATTACCCCAAGCTCTCGACATGGTCAGCCCACCTCGAACCATCTACAGCAAAGCTGGGAACGGGACGATCGTTACATCATACTAACTGAACCTCTGGCGACCCTTTCTTTGACCATGAAGAAGCAGGCATGATACTCGAACAAAATACCATTCGGCGTTTACCTCTGAGACTCGGAATATGCTTGACACTTCGAATTTGAGACACAAACCACCATCGCACTGATTAAAGTAAGTTAGGGGTATCGTGTGTATCGTCGACTGCCTCGGTGAAGCCCGGCTCCAGCTCTGTACTCGAAGCTTCTACATCTAGATTTCTGTCTTCTCCAACTTCTTAGCAAGCTCTTCCACTTCCTTGTCCTTGACTTGTACAACGGGCTCCTCCTGGGCCTCCTCGGCCTCCTTAATGAGGATCTCGGCCCTCTTCTCCGCCGGCAGCTCCTCCTCCTCTTCCTCTTCTTCTTCCTCCTCCTCCTCGTCCGAATCGATACCTTCAAGATCACTGAGGCTATCGAGACCCCAGTCGTCCCCGTCGACCACGCCATCTACAATCTTCTCCTTGCGCTCCTCGAACAAATCCTGCAAGGCAATGATGGAAGGGTCCTCTTCCTCCAGCTTGTTGCCATTGATCTCGAGTTTTCTCAGCGCAGGCAAGGCGCCGGCCGCCTGGACGAAGCCCTCGAGAGACTTTGGTGTTATGTCGTTGTACTGCAGTCGGATGGTCTCCAGGTGCTTCTGCTGACCCTTGGAAAGAGCCTGTGACAGCAGAAGGCTTCCCTTGGCTCCCAGATAAGAGTCGCTGAGGCCAAGTTCCTTCAGCTCCGTCCAGGTAGGAACCACCCTGGCCAGCACACGAGCACCCTTGATCGTGAAGGTGTTGTCCTGGAGGTCTAGCACCTGAAGGCCATTGGCGTGGCTGAGGCCCTCGCTGAGGAGGTGCGAGATACCCTCCTGCCGAATGCCGTTCTGAACCATCTTGACCTCCTTGATTTTGTTATGTAGACTGAAGGCCTTGGCCCACGCCTGCATGCTGCCGTTTTCCAGACGATTTCGCCCGCAAATGACCGTTTCGAGGTCGGGAACATCTTTCCCCTCCTTCCTCGCCGCCTCTTTCTTCGAGTGGAGTTCGGAAAGCGCGTCGGCAACGAGAATACCGCAGTGAGGGCCGAGGCCGTTGTTGTTAAGATAGAGGTGCTGCAGAGGAACATGCGCGGCAAGGAAGGCAACGAGCGGCGCATGCGTGTTGATGCCGAAAGCGTTATCGTTGAGGTTGATGGTGTGGAGATTCGGAAGGTTAAGGATGGACGTCAGGAGATGAGACAGGGCTTCGGGGATCTCGCTCAGGAGGCGACCAGTAAACATGTCGGAAAGGTCAGCAGCCTGGACAAGGCAGATGATGTCAGTATGTGTGCCTGCCTCTAATGTGTCGCGTAGTATGCCATTTCAGGGGAGAACATCGACTGCTTACCCGAAGATTCTTCTTCGTTGCTAGAACTTCACCAAGAAGTTTGCAAGCCTCCACACCGAAAGTATTTCCCAAAAGCTGAACCTCCTCGACATCGTTGGATCGCAACTCGGCGATATGGGGCTCCAAGTCGGCAGCCGTGTCGAGTTTAAGGCTCTTCCCCTTGAGAGAGAACAACTTGCCGGATGACATCTTGGCAATATTATGTGAGATATAATCGCACTTGGAAGAGGAGGTTCAGCTGCCAGGTGTGTAACTGCGGCGCGGATAGAAGCAGGTTGGGAATGGCAATGACAGTCGGTGGATGAGAAATTCGCGGGGGAGGGGCAATTCTCGAGGGAAAGGGGTTGCAAAAAAAAGAGGAAAAAAACGATTGGTCCCCTGGGGGAACGCCCGTAACGAGTTAGGCACCTGTGTTGTGTCTTTTCTGAAGGTCTGTATTCACACATATTAGACCAATCTAAACAGGTAGGTAGCGCATCAAAGGTGTACTTCGTACGTACCGAGAACTGTACCTATTCGTACCTATCTTGAGATAACCGTCGCAAGCATGGTATCGGCACCTGCAAGGGAATAATAGACGGTTCCCAACGACCCGGCGATCTACTGTTTGGTTTTGTCCTCATAATGATTGCCCACTTTCTACCCTCGTTATTTGTCTTTCTATAAAGGAATCTCTCCAATCACCACCTTTTTATCATCTTTTTTCCGTACCGGAGCCTCTTTTATTTATGCCCACTTTGATCACGCGTTTTTAGGTTGTGCGATTCTCTTCGCTCCGACGTGGATTGTTTTTGTTGGACCATCATAATCCTATCCTTCCCTTATTTTCTGAGAGGATTCTCAACCACGGCCAAAATCAACCACTGCGAAAATCGACCACGGAGGAAAACCTTATACGACATCTTCAGATATGGTGCTCTCGGTAGCCCGCAAGACATCCCCATATGGGTCGGGTCTCTCTTCAACGGACACAAGTGACTCCTCCGATGACGACTCTCGGGTGGCTCTGACGACCTATCGGCCGGCCAAGCGACAGAAGGTTGGGAATGGCTCGACAACACCATCTGCTGCTGTACACGAGCCTGATCATGATCCTGATGATGGCCCTGAGCGAGAGCCGGAGGCAGACCCAGAACCTGAGATCGAAGCCGAAGCTGAAGCCGACCCTGGACCAGATCCACTTGATGGCATGTCGGACGTTTCAGAGGACACAGAAGGTGACATCCCAAGCTCGCCAGTCAATGCACGTCTCGACGAAGAAGACTTCCAGGAACAAGTCACAACTTGCGCCTGGGACGGATGCGAAGCGGGCGACTTCGGCAACATGGACCGATTGGTAGAACATATTCACAACGTACACATTGAAAGCCGGCAAAAGAAATACACCTGCGAATGGATGGGCTGCCCGAGGAAGAGTATGGCCCATGCCAGTGGTTATGCCCTGAAGGCCCACATGAGAAGCCATACCAGGGAGAAGCCTTTTCATTGCTACCTTCCAGGTAAGACTTTGTCACCGGTAACTGGGTACCTAGCCGGCCCTAGTTCGTGCTGACGTGTTTGTAGAATGTGATAGGGCATTTACTAGGTCGGATGCCTTAGCGAAGCATATGCGCACTGTTCACGAAACCGAAGCTCTGCGCCCCTCGGATCCGGTTCCTAAATCAATGCAGTCCAGCGCGACGGGGAAAAGCAAGCTCAAGATCATTATAAAGACACCACAATCTCATGGGGCGGGTCAAGACGATTCTATCAACGGAGGAGGGGATGATGGCGAGCTGTCGGCAGACCTCTTTACACAACTCACGCCGGAACAAGGCTTCACGCCCGAGGAGCTAAGCATGTCGGTCGACAAACTTTACAAATTGTGCCGATTCCAGGTCCGCTGGGCTGAGGAAGAGGGGAAAAGGCTGCAGGAGGAAGTAAAGCGACTGGAGGCCCTATATGAGCGCGAATGGCGGGAGAAGGAGGTGCTTCTTTTCCAAGTCATCCAGAGCGAGGCTGATTGGAACGAGCGTTGGCAGGCCGTTCGCTCAGGGCAGGCAGATGTGAGGCTGTCCAGCGTCCTCGACACCCAGGATGCCGCCGGTACCGCATCCACTCCTGGGGCCGAGCCAAACCAGAAGCTAGAAGCAATCTCCACCGTTGCCAACGGGGCGAGTCCGGCACTTTCAAGCTAAATGCTGGCGCGATATATATATCACACACAATCACTCCACTATTGGAGCTATTGCTGTCGCCGTGGAGTTTTCTTTCGCCTCCGGGCCATAGAAACTGCTGCTTTCCGAAAAGGAAGTAGCACCAAGGAGTGCCAGACGCCATTCTTGGATCAGCATGGGTCCTCTCGTCTATAGGCGTTCATATTCTTCGCTTCCGGAGACTGAATAGGCCTATTGCCGAAAGAGGGGTATTACTAGACGGGGAAAGAACAGACGCGAAGGGTTGACGCCGGGTCGTGTCATATGTATGAATTGGTAAAATGGGATCTCTCAGACGGAGCTGGAGTTGGGCGTTCGCATTTCGTACATACAGTAGCCACATTGTCATAATTCTCCTTTTATTTTCCTTTTTCCTTTGGAGATGTTTGACACCGCCCAACTTAGGAGAATAATTATAGGGAAACACTGCGGCGCCCGTACATTTTGATATCGAGCCCGTAAAGGTGGAGTCATGATCCTCAATGCTCTCGTACCTATAAGCGATCCATTTTTCTACGGTAAAACGAGGCGTCGACGGGTCAAGGTACATACAGTTATATTATACCAATTCCAAGTCATCAGTTCTAGTATTATTCCTTCTAGGCTACCGGGTTTAGAAGAAGCCTTTAACGCCTCCTCCTCGAGCGCTTTCTTCTATACCTAGGCTATGAATTAATAGAGCCTTAGATTAGACAGTTCTTAAGGAGGCGCGCTTAAAGTGGAATTGGCATAATGTGACTGTATATACCTAGGCCCGCCGAGACCTCGATTTACCGTTAAAAGGTGGGCCGTGTGTAAGTAAGAGAATATGCTCCACCTTTACGGGCTCGATATCAAAATGTACGGGCGCCGCAGTGTTTCCCTAATTATAACCACACCTCCTTCCTCAACTCCTCCTTCTCCTTGTCCCGGTCGCCATACTCGTTGTTCCCACGTCGCACAGTATGTTCGTTCGACGCAGTCTTCAGGGGCCTTAGAACGGGGGAGTCGGGCGCCATATAACAGGACTGGTCTGTTCCTACCGACCAGGCCCATCAGTGACCAGTGTGTCCGTCCGCCATGTCTCTCCGTCCCAAGATCCATGTACTATTCTTCAGATGCCCTTCTTTTTCGCCCGATACGACTCGCTATTTTTGAACGGGAATCCGCTTGTATTCTTGTCGAACCCGGTCCGCTTGCTGATCCGGCCTTTATCGCCTGCGAACATGAGACACCAGAGCCCGAAGCTTGCCAAGGCGGCACTGCCGAGGCAGCCCACGGTATAGGCGGTATGGCCAGTCCAGTGGTAGCGGCCGTAGCAGTAGAAGGCGACCGAGGCGTGATAAAGGGTCGATACTAGGATCGTTGCGTCTGCATACGGGGAGTGGGTAGATGTCCCCTCGGTAGTCGCCCCGTTCCCTGCGAGTGAAAGGCTGCCTGAGTGTATGACTACTACCAGGCCCAGTGCGAGCATCGCAAATCCTAGCGAACGAGCAAAGTAGTTTTCGAGTGCTAGATTGATGCTGTATGAGCTTCTGTGCGACTATCCAGCGAGGAAACCTGTTCTCTACTCCAGCCACGGGGTGGCCGAGGCGTTAGGTTTAGAGGAACGTTCACGAACAACTTGGAGAGGAGTACTCCTCTCGTAAGAGGGACCCAATAAAGCCTGGCCATAAGATCAAGGGCAGTGCTTGAAGGCTAAGCCAGCCCAGGTTCCCAAAGCAGAAGGTCGAAACGGCCTGCTTCGATGTTTAGATACATGGCTGAACTTCGACACTGGTTAAGGAGCCACAAGGGAGGACACCCTGGGGATTCTGCTCACATCCATTGTAAGTCTCTGAGTTGTAACGACGATAGCAGTAGCAAGTAATGAAAGGCAAGTCTCAGAGCTCTATACGCTAGTTGTGTAGATCAGGAGGTCGTGGAATGTTCGTACGTGGTATGTGTGCTGCTATCCGTTTGAGCGCCTGTGGTACCTATTAATCGTTATCATGTCCGCAATCCCATTTAATCGACGTCATTGGATCTCGAGGACAGTGTTAACAGTGGCCTCTTGCCCATGTCACTTTGCACCCCTTACTTCGTACTGGCGTCCCCACACTGCCCCTGGCTTTTTAGACCCCTAGCCTGCACAACGGCATCGACGCATGCATGTGCCGTAGGTACGTTGTACGTTGTACTCTGCTGGAAAGATCGATAACGAGAGCTTGACCATCTTGGTGTCAATGTCATTTTCTCCGGCCAGATTCAGGCTTATCATATCACCTTACAATGAAGTAATTTCGTTGACAGGAGAGTGTATGCCCGGCTCTGACACGGAGCGTGGTCGGGTGAACCCCCGCCCTCGAAGTCGCCACTTGCCGATATCGCAAGTGGCGGGGCACATGCTTATGACCAACTTGGAGACTACCAGTTGTACCAGGTCGATTTCCAATCGCCATCCATTAAAATGATTTCTATTCTCGCGTGTCCATGTTCGCAGCAAAATAAGAAAATAAATTACTTTTTTTTTTCCTTTTGCAGCAATCTTGTTCAATATAGTGTGCCC
This sequence comes from Sodiomyces alcalophilus JCM 7366, assembly GCF_042370955.1. Taxonomy (NCBI): domain Eukaryota; kingdom Fungi; phylum Ascomycota; class Sordariomycetes; order Glomerellales; family Plectosphaerellaceae; genus Sodiomyces; species Sodiomyces alcalophilus. The sequence continues at coordinate 1,261,346 of NW_027263533.1, forward strand.
GTTTCAAACGCAACGACGGATCGGTTGCTGAGACTGACAACCATTTTCCCACTGCCACTCTCAAAACCAGCACCATGAGTGCTATCCTCTCTGCAGACGACTTGAACGACTTCATCAGTCCTGGAGTCGCCTGCATAAAACCCGTGGAAACCCTTCCAAACGCCCCGCCACCCGACGCCTCCCTCGAAACTGAAGTGATTCTCGACGGTAAACAAGGCGCCACCACTTCTACCACCAACGGAAATGCGCCAGCTCAGATCTCCCTGACGGACTGCTTGGCTTGTTCGGGCTGCGTCACCTCGGCCGAGGCAGTTCTCGTGAGCCTGCAAAGCCACAGCGAGGTTCTTAATACACTCGACTTTGGCCCATCACTGCGCATTGTCGGACCAGATGACAAAGGACAGTTCAGGGTCGACGGACTCGAAGATGAGTCGCGAAAGCTCTTTGTGGCCAGCGTTTCGCCACAGGTCAGAGCAAGTCTCGCCGCCGCGGCGGGCCAAGGCACATCTGAGAAAGAGGCGGGCTACATGTTGGAGAGGTTGATGAGCGGTCCTGAAGGGCTTGCCGCAGGCGGCAAGTGGAACAATAGCTTCACGTGGGTTATCGATACAAACGTCTCTCGGGAAGCCTGTCTCGTCCTAGGCGCCGACGAGGTTCTGGGAACAGATGACACCCCTCCATCCTCCGACCCGAAACCAACCCTAACATCCAGCTGCCCCGGATGGGTTTGCTATGCCGAGAAAACCCATCCCTACGTTATCCCCCATATCTCCAAAGTCAAGTCCCCACAAGCGCTCATGGGAACGCTACTCAAGACCACTCTGAGCCGGCAACTTGGGATTCCGCCCAGTCGGATCTGGCACTTGGCCATAATGCCCTGTTTTGACAAAAAACTAGAGGCGAGCCGCGAGGAATTGATGGATACTGCCTGGGCCGGGGATGGGTCGGGCGGCCGAGGCATTCGAGACGTGGATTGCGTCATTACCAGCAAGGAAATCCTCATGCTGGCTGAATCGAGAGGCTTGAATTTCTTCGACCTTGCCCGAACAAAACCCACGTCGCCTCGCACACCATTTCCGGACGCTCAGCTGGATCGGTTTCTATTCCCTCGGCGGCCTGCTCACAGGTCAACCCCAGACGCGGGTTCGTCCGGCGGCAACCTGTATTTCATTCTTCAGAGCATGGCAGCGAGAAACCCAGGTTCTCGTATCAATATTGCACGGGGAAGGAACGCGGACGTCACCGAATATACCATCATATCTTCTGCTGGCGAACCGATATTTAAGGGGGCTCGGTTCTACGGCTTTCGAAATATCCAGAACCTCGTGCGCAGACTGAAGCCGGCCCGCCCGTCTCGCATGCCCGGCGGGAAGCCATTCGGTAGTGCAAGGAGAGCGGCTGGGAAGTCGTCCGGACTGGAGTATGCGTACGTGGAAGTCATGGCCTGTCCCGGTGGGTGCACCAACGGTGGCGGGCAGATCAAGGTTGATGATCCTATCATCATCCAAAGAAACGGATTGACAGCAAAACCCGGCCCGGTAGAGCAAAAGCAGTGGCTAGCAGAAGTAGATGAGGCGTATTTCTCGGCCGAGGACTGTGTGGACGGCGACGGAGTCGCCGCGGCATGCGAGAAGTCGCGGCCGGATGTCGTTGACGGAATTTCCCCCTCATACATTCGAGATACCCTAGCGCATTGGTCGCGCATCTCGGGTATAGACCTGGGGAGGCTCACGCTCACAAGTTATCGCGAAGTTATCAGCGATGTCGGGAAGGACACGGCGACCGATACGGAGAAGGTCATCCAACTGGCTGGCAAGATCGGAGGTGGTTGGTAGGCTAGAGCATTCAATAGACGTAACAAAAGCATTTCGTCCAAAAGAGACGATGCGATCAATCTCTCTTGGCTCCTCGTCTGGCGAAGCCAAACCCGCCTCGTCCACTCCCATCCGGGCCATACGGTGCTCGGATGACTGTCCCTGCTTGGTCCTGCTCCCTGGGCGATACACGGCCGGACTGTGTCGCGCTACCGCTACCGCTCCCCCCACCACCTCGTTTCTGGAGTTGAAATCCAGGCTTCGGCGAATGATTCGGATCATAGAGTTCCTTTGTCCCGGGTCGGCTGCCCGACCTCCTGGCCTGTTCGTCCTGTGACTGTTGATTGTGGTACTGACCCTGTCGGGCTTGGGGCGCCCCGCCGTTGCCGCCGCCCCTTCCACGTCCGCGGCCTCTCGCGCCCCGTTGGTTCTGGTGATGGTACACGCCTCCGCGAGATTCCGGTCTCGGCGGGGTCACGGCGCCCGAGCTGGACGCGCCAGAGGAAAGGTTCGACTCCCCGAAGATCTTGGCCCGCACTTCATCGTATCGTCTCTGCTTCTCCTCGCGTTCTCGCTGCTGCTTGGCACGGAGCTCCTCGGGGCTTAGCGGCCGCTCCTTGCTGCGTTCGTTTTCTTCGTCATCCTCATCTACGTCGCCGTTGTCGGTCACAGAGAGCTGTGATAGGGCGCCGGATACAGAGTCGTGGCGGCGTGCGATGGTCTGCGTGGATGCAGGCGGCGGGCGGCGACTTAGGACCTTGACTTGGGGCTTGAAGGTACTCGCTAGGGGGACGTTGCTGCTCGCTTCCACGTAGTGGAAGGCTTCTGGAGATTCCCTTGAAAGAAGCGACAGGTATTAGCCGGGACTCCTCTCGCACGAAATTAGGATTGAAGTAGATAGGTTCTGCCATACGCTGATTCCCAAATCTTGCGATTGGTCTCTGCATGCAAAGCCCGTCGCTCTGCGGCAGTCAAGCGTCTCGGCGGTTCTGGCTCAGGTTCGGGCTGTACAGCCAGTTTATCTGCTTGCACCTCCCAGTCCTCATCTTCCCAGGCGTCAGGGATGGCGCCTTTCTTGCCCATCTTGGCTCACGGATGCTTCATGTGCGCACTGGGTAGGTTATCTCTGGGAGAAAATCGGGTATTGATAGTTAAGTTTGGTGTAGATTACGGATACCATTCTCGTTTTAAGATTCGTGCATCGCTTTCACAGAGGCCGCTTTCGGTGGAGGAACAGAGAGTTACGAATATGCTCTCGAATTTCATTATCACGTGCGCAATATTACCCGATGCACCCCCACTACAACGTTGTACATAAGGTAAGGTATCTACAGTGGGAAGACGCACAAAGTTCATACTGTGGCACCTGTCACAACATCAATCCTCGCTTCCATTCGCATGCTACTGATCGTATTTCCTAGCTACGTACTTGGTAGGGAGTACGCTACTTCCTACGATATTGTGGTTGGGAAAAGCATATCTCAGTACAGGCGGGCCTGTATCACTGGTGCCCCGCCGTGTTCGTCGATACCCGGAGTGGTTTTGGGACGTGGAATTGGTCCGCTCGCACCCGATGCGATGGTTGGCATCCAAGGAAATTCCCAAGTTAGACTCGTGGTATATTTGCCCTATTCCCTTTATTTACATGACAGTGACGCCCCAGGAAATGAAACGAATAACAGCGCAACAAATAACTATTTACGACTCGTAGATTCAGAATGGGAGGAAGGAAGACTGTTGCTTATGGCTGCAAACAGCCACCGGTTACCTGAGTGATTATCGGTTCTGTTTTCTTTCTTTCTTTCTTTTTTTCTTTTCAAGCCTGGCTATTCCGCTGAATTATCTCCCGTCTTTGCTTAACAGCGTTTGCGAGGTTGCCGAGAACCGACTCGGTGTCCTCCCAGGAAATACATGCGTCCGTGATAGAGACACCGTATTTCAGACCGGCCTTGCCCTCCTTCGGCACCTTTTGGTTGCCTGAAAAGAAATCATAAGTCAGTACAGCTCATATCTGGCTCGTCAAAATAAAGAATCTCCTTACCCTCGTTGATGTTGCTTTCGATCATGACACCCATGATTCCGGTCTCGCCCTTTGAGATTTGAGCCGCGAGATCTGCTGCCACCTTGGGCTGGTTTCTGTGGTCCTTGAGCGAGTTGCCGTGGCTGCAGTCCACCATCAGCCTCTGCGGAAGCCCGGCCTTTTCAAGTCCTTCCTTCGCTTCGGCTATGCTCTTGGCATCGTAGTTCGTTCCACGAGTACCGCCCCTGAGGATGACGAAGCAGTCTTCGTTGCCCACGGTGCCGACGATGGAAACGACACCTGGTTTGGTGACGGAAAGGAAATGATGCGGGTGCCGCACAGCACCAATAGCATCTATCGCCACCCCTAGGGAGCCGTCGGTGCCGTTCTTGAATCCGACAGGAAAGCTTAGGCCGCTGGCCAGCTCCCGGTGCAGCTGGCTCTCTGTTGTCCTCGCGCCCACGGCACCTACGGAGAGCAAGTCGGCGAGGAACTGGGGCGAGATGGTATCCAGCATCTCGCTCGCGATTGGCATGCCCTTGTCGGTCAGGTCGACGAAAAGTTGTCTTGATATGCGCAGCCCTTTGTTGATGTTGAAGCTGTTGTCGATATCTGGGTCGTTAATGAGGCCCTTCCATCCCACAGTGGTACGCGGCTTCTCCAGGTAGGAGCGCATGACAATGAGGAGCTCGTCCTTGTGCTTTTCTTGTTCCTTGAGAAGCATGTCGCAGTATTCGAGAGCGGCAGCGGGGTCATGAATAGAACAGGGGCCGATAATGACCAGTAGACGCTTCTTCTCATCGGTTCCATTGATCACAGCGACCGCTTCATCACGACCTGACAGGACAGTCTCTTTCGATTTGGGAGTCTGCGCAATCTCATGCTGAAGGAGGTTCGGAGGTGTCAGGGGGTTGTAGCCGCGAACTATCGAGTTATTAGCTGATGCGATGCGATAAGACGGAATGGGAAGGCTTACTTCTCCAATCCTCGCTGTCGGCCTTGTTGCCGACGTTCTTATTCTCGATGTAGAAGTTCTGCGAGGAGAGTCAACCAGCGTCCCAGACCAAGCCAAACGGACAGTAGTACTCACGCTCATCGCGGCCACGAAATACGAGACAAGTAGCTCGAGATATACGGAATTTAAAAGGAGTCGTAAAAGAGATGAATGAATAAAAAATAATCCCTTGACCGCAAACTTTCAGCAAGTCTGGCAGTCTTGAGCGTTCAGCTGGGGGAACCAGCGATTATTCGTTAAGGCCGCCGTAATCAATCCAGGTCGAGAGGCGAGTTTGATGAGAAGATCTAACCAAGCGAAAAACGAGTGCAGTGTGTCGCAAGAAAGAAGAGTAAATGTCCTTGCCGTCAAGAAGAAGAAGTTTCGACAGGATGATGGTACAGAGTAATATTGCAGCGACGAACTTGACTATGACTCGGATGGGCAGACGCGCCCCGCCACCGTGACTCTTGCCCCTCCCCCACTTCTGGAGCTACCTACCTATACGTTGTAAACGCTCGTTATCAGGCGTCGGTGGTTGGCTACGGACCGATTAGCTGCGGCGGGATCCCGATCACGGGCGGGGACAGCCGATTCCACACCGCTCGAATCCAACAGCGGAAGAGCAACTACAGTAATTACCTACTGCAGGTACTGCGATCTCTCTACGATATACGAAGTAAGTCCAAAGAGGATGTGTTCGCATAATCATAAGGATCTGTGTATTGAGTTTTCGAGCAGTTATGCTCCGCCCGCCACGCTTCGTAGCATGAGTTTCGCGAACATTCCTGCGCTGACTAGGGGAGCTTTGATTCGTGCCGGCGACATAATAACTGGCCTTCCTTGCATCTCTGCGAAACCCAGTGTTTAGAGGACAACGACGACTTGCCGCTGATCAGAGAGCGACAACGAATACATAGTTAAAAGCAGTGGCAATGGCAATATACTAATAAAAGCAATAACTCGAGTCGTAGTGTACTGACGTGATGGGGCAACTCCTGATCATGCTGTTCGCCGACTGACCAAGCATCGTCATGTCCAACAAGACGATGGGCTGAGGGCAGCATCAGGACAAAGCAGTGATGGTGACTCAACGGATGCAGAGACAAAGGTATCTGTTTCTTCACAGCTGACTCATTTTCTTTTTATAATTATGGTAGACGCTCTTCAAGCCGAATCAACTGATTCAAGCCAGTCTTTGTCTACAACAACCAAACGCCACAGATAATACTTGCCATTGCATGGTGGAATAGTATTGCAACAAGAAATCAGCATCATGGACATCCTCAAGCCTTAAAACCGGCCTTGGGGACACGACACTATGGTCTTCTGTTGTGTATCGTAACTGGTTCGACACTAGTTTGGGCGTCGAGTGTTGGAAACGACGGTCTTCCCCTGAAGACGGAAACAAAACAGCATGATTCTCTCTTTATTATGCAAGTCAAAATAGGATAGTAAAAGGACACCGTCGTACACAGTCCAGTCCCTGAGGAGCGACAATGATTCTGTCAGCTTCATCTGTGACCAGAAATTGTATGTCTTACTTGGCCCTGAGATCCAATAGGATGTGAAGTAGTAATACTTATTACCTGAGAGGGATATGACCCAGCTGGAACACGTGACGACACTCACCTTCTATGATTCAGGTACGTACCGACGACCCAACATTCAGGGCTGAAAGATGGCAACCTCCACCCATGCACCTGACTACCACTGCCACTGCCACTGCCACACGCCTGTGCTGTGCAGCCTGACGCTGGCGCCACCCCAGAGCCCCATCCCTAATTTCCATCTTGCTTTTCGTCTCATCGACCTCCTTCCCACTTGGCTTCCTGCCTTCGTACTTCCACCAAACCAACACAACGTCGTCACTAACTCTCTCGTTTTTGATCTCGACGCGTCGTCTTTTTTTCCTACAACGAGCTCTTCCTTCCAAGCCTCGACATCGGAAACCTCCGTCGTAACAGTCAAACACACCCTTCTAAAGGTATGTCACCGTATCGTTTCCCGCCCCCTCTGTCGTCATCGCAATCTCCCCATTCGCACCTCCATACGACTTCATCCTCAACAGCGGCTCTGCCCTGCCACGTCCGAGGGTATGACTGCCCAACTACGCGTGGCTTGATACTGCCTCGCCTCGGTCGGGTCCCCGTTCTACCAGCTCCTTCGGTATCTGTGGCACGCGCCGAACCCCACCCTGAAGCGGGGGGGCGGCGGTCTCTGGTGGGATTGACGGGAGAACGAGAGTCGCATACAACGTCCTTCGGCTCCCCTGATCCCATCACCCAGTTGAAGACGTCGTGTCATTTAATTCTTTGGCATTGCCTGTTGCTTCTGCTTTTCCTTTGAATTCGGTGCACTTTAGGGTAGCCTGGAATAGGCATTGTGTCGATTAAAGTGCTCTGGTCCATTATACTGACGTGCGCTGTCAAACAGATATAACCAAACATCATCACTATGGCTCAGGAGGATGCCGTCTACTTGGCCAAGCTTGCCGAGCAAGCTGAGCGCTATGAGGGTATGTGATAAATGTGGAACATTACGCGATGGAATTCACAAACTGACGGACGTGTCAGAGATGGTCGAGAACATGAAGGTCGTCGCATCCGAGGATCGCGACCTGACCGTTGAGGAGCGCAACCTTCTCTCCGTTGCCTACAAGAACGTTATTGGCGCCCGTCGTGCATCGTGGAGAATCGTCACTTCCATTGAGCAGAAGGAAGAATCCAAGGGCAACGCGTCCCAGGTCGCGCTGATCAAGGATTACCGCCAGAAGATTGAGGAGGAGCTCGCCAAGATCTGTGAGGACATCCTCGAGGTCCTGAGCAAGCATTTGATTCCCTCGGCCACGTCTGGCGAATCAAAGGTCTTCTACCACAAGATGTACGTTGGATACGCGCCCCATGGACCCTATACTTTGTGCGGTATACTAAATCTCTGGCGAATCACAGGAAGGGAGACTACCACCGTTACCTCGCCGAGTTCGCCGTCGGTGACCGCCGTAAGGACTCTGCCGACAAATCTCTCGAGGCGTACAAGGCTGCCACTGAGGTTGCTCAGACTGAGCTTCCCCCGACCCACCCCATCCGCCTGGGTCTGGCACTGAACTTCTCTGTCTTCTACTACGAGATTCTCAACTCCCCCGATCAGGCTTGCCACCTCGCCAAGCAGGCCTTCGACGATGCCATTGCTGGTGGGTTGCCCCTTTTCCCGAAATCCTTTCTAGCTACTTATCCTAACGTCATCGATCACAGAACTTGACACCCTCAGCGAGGAATCGTACAAGGACTCGACCCTGATCATGCAGCTTCTGCGTGACAACCTGGTAAGTTGCCTCGGCACATCTCATTCACCTGTCTCCTAGCTCCTGCACGTCGTATCAGTTACTAACCCTTCACCTAGACCCTGTGGACGTCGTCCGAGGCTGAGCCCGCACAGGCTGGCGCTGGCGAGGCTCCTCCCGCGAACAAAGAAGAGGAGGCTGCCGCCGCTGATGCGCCGGCCGCGGCGCCTGAGGAGGCACCCAAGCCCGAGTAAAAAAATAACCTTGTCGCGTTGCTTTCTGGAACCTGCGGTCATGGACATGGGTGGACAGGTGTCTACGGAGTGTGGACTGGAGACTCGGTTTTCTGCGAGTTGGCATTATTAGGGCAAACGCACGTGCGCAATCAAGATTTTCTTTTGGGGAGAGGAAACCGATTTCATCGGGTCCTTCTCGGGGAAACGGGTGATGAGGGCTAATAGAGCTTTTTCGGGGGTGAGAAGTTACCACTGCTGCTTGTTAGACTCTAATCGACACCGCCTTCGACACCAATACATGAATGTGTGTCAATAATTATCATAGGACGGCGTTATTCGGATGCAGGACTTTGGTTAATTCCGACTATGGTCCAGTTGACCACTGCCCGTACCAGTCAATCCAAATATAACAAGGAACCTAATCATAGGTGATCAGAATGAGTACTTTTTCTGTGGTGTTGTTGTTATTGCTGTCTATCTACAGTGGTGGCGCTCGGAGTTGGGCGGCTTGAAGCATTCCATTAACAAAGCGTAGTAAGCACTTCCCATACAGACGACATACAGGGACCTGTGACCTTAGATCGTGGCCGTTATACCCAGCCAACTCTCCCTATACCCAGAGATTTTGGCGGGTTCCCCTTGCCCCCTGATAATCGCGCATTAGACCTCGTTTCCGATTCATAATGACACCCTGGCAGTTGACTAATCATCATGGGTTACCCACACTCCTGGTCAAGGTGATGAATCATTATGGCTGGTGAGATTTTGAAGCCTAATCATTGGAGATTCGCGAGCAAAATGCCCTCAGCTCTCGCGGCATATGTCGTACAGATCAATCAATCCATGGCTGGTCATATCTTTAACATGTAAACTCTCACAATCACCACGGTTACTGTGCCATTCAAAGTATCACATGGAAGAAAATTGTATTAGGTACTGAGCACCGGTATCCCGCATAGGCCCTGTCCGGTATCCCGCATGCGCTAATTGTTTTCTATGTATCTTTGAAGTACCTTTCTAGCTAAATTTTGTGATAAGGTACTTGCAAAATACCTTGAGTGCCCCGCTATATTTATGGAGAATAGATTATGTATCTTTAGGTACTGTCCCTGCCAAATTTAGTGAGAAGATACTTTATAGATACTTTACTCCTAGGGTACATCATAGAATAACATTCATGTATCTTGTACGTACCTTACCGGCTAATTTTAGTGACTAAGTACTAATAGTTACTTATACGCTATATTCTATCCTATGATGTATGTACCGGACTTCGGGGCGACTTAATCGGGCTCGGTCAACCTTCCTAAAAGGGATAGGCGCTTGCGGGATACCGGACAGGGCCTATGCGGGATACCGGTACTCATTAGGTACTATACAAACTGGAACCCCACGAACTTCTGATGCTAATATAACGCAACATATAGCCCTCAACCATGTGTAATGGTAATTGAACCTTGGCCGCCCCGAGAAACAATGGGATGAGGGCTCTGGCCGTCCTCAAACAGTGCTCGGACACCACCAGGCTTGTAGGCCGTGGGATCAATCTCCTTAATCTCTTCGAAGTGGCAGCTAGATGGCCGAAAGTCGAACTTCTTGAAAAGGGTTGAGCCTTCGTGTCCAAAGTCCTGCCATGAACGCACCACGAAAGACTGCTGCCCCAGGTAGTCCTCTTCAAAGCAGACCTCGCAGTCCATGGAACAATGCTTACAGGAGACGCAAGCCTTGCTCCCCGGGCCCCCGCGGATGGCACTGCCAATTCCACGTCCCAGGCGCGAAAGTGATCTCCGATTCCAGGGCAAGTCGTCTTTCCACAGGCCCAACAACTCAAGGTGCGGGCACACAGTCAAGAACGAACACCCCAAAGCAATGACATCCCAGTTTATCCGGCGTAGAATCAGAGGTGGCGACGTCGGGATGTATGGGATGTAGGTCCTCTCCTCGCGCAGGAGAAAGCGGCCGTTCTTGACCTTTGGCTGGGCTCGGTAGTGACGCCGTACGCCGAGTCCGTCCTCTTCGCAGAAGTCTTCTCGATAGTACGGTGCGAGTAGGCGATCTAGTAGTCGCTTATGGGCCTTGCGGAGTTGATGTGGAGGTTGCCGTGCATATTTGAGAGCGAGCTGGGCATGGCTGCGTTGCATATAGTGTGGCTGATACAACGGGATCTCGTGGTCGACGTGGCATTTACGGCTCCGGAGGAATTGGTACTGGTTGGACATCTTGCGTGGGAGATACTGAGGCCATCTTGGACATGTATGAGACTGTCTCGATTTCATGGCAGTGATGCCTGGAAATACCACCGGGTGAAGTTGCAAGCAGTCTGCGCACGCCCAGTGGTCCAGCGACGTACATGCGACGTCTCCTAGGAACTCGAGACGTCTAACTAGGGACAGCTGGCGTACCTCCGACGACCAGTCCCGATGCCCCAGGAGGGCCTGCATGGCTTTGCAAGTCTGCGAGAGGGCCATTTGGCTGTGGAGCGAGGCGTGCCCCAAGATCAGAAGCCATATCTCGACAGGGAGGTCCAGAGCCTCGACTGCTGACTTCGGCGTTGGGTTTGCTGTCGTTTTGACAAACGGCCTCCTAATAATGGCCCGACAGACTACTCGCAGACATTGGCGGCAAAGTCGCTTGATTTTTCTCAGAAGCATAATGAATAGATAGGAAGGTGTCAAGACAGATTATGGAGAACTGTAATGCGGCGATCGTTTGAGGGGAAAGGTAGGTAGGTCGGTTGAGGACTGAGCGACAAGCCGAGGACCTCATTATCTATAATATAACACAGTTCTCGTACACTTGAATGAGGCTCGTTTTGTGGCGGATGGCTGAAGTATGCCAGCAAAACCTTACCAATTCGACGACGACATACCTTGCCGAGCTTCCGCTGCCCAAGGCTCATTGGATACTCAAAAGAATAGAAACAGTCTACGAAGTAGGCTAGTAGCTGATTTCTAAACACAGGACGACGTTACCTCCAGCAACTTAGAACAGCGGACGCGTAATAGGTCATAAGCCGGACGACGATGGACGAATATCTGAGAATGTAGGTCGAAATGGTGTTTTATTCCTCGGAAGGAAACAATCCCTATGATTAGTTCGTACGAAGGGTTGTGTGCTGAAAGAATTATGCATGAACATCTTGATATCATTGGAATTTCGAAGCTGCCTGTGAATACAAAGAAAAACGGAAGAGGAGAATATATAACAACTTCTTCCGCCGCATTTTGTTACACGAGGCTCCGGTTGCTCCCCTCTTGCGCAGCTGCAGCAGGTTCTTCCCGAGTAACCCATTGTCTTGTTGAAAGCTGCCGTAATGGATGGTTACAAACAATTGCGGACGATATTGAGATGAGGGATGTGAAGGAAAAAAAGGAGGGAAAAACGTGAGGCCAGTAATGGAGGAAACAAGATAATGTCGTGAAGGTGCAACTACGTTGTACATGGTGGAGATACTTTCATACGATACGCGAACTCCGAAGCAGGTAGCTCTTTGGTACGTGGCGGTGGGACCATTGCACATGTGACGTGACGTGACTGCGACGAGCTTGGAATACAAGGCAGCCAGCAGCAGCACAAGCAATCCACCCCAGTGGCCTGATGCTGGTGCCAGGCGGGAAAAAGCTACCTGCTTCAAGTGGGGTAAAGTACCTGTTGTAGAGCTCCAGACCCAGCAGCTCCAATAACAAGCTTGGAATGCTGCCCGGTTTCGTCACTGCTTGGTCGTTCTCATTTCAGTCAGCAGACACGCTCGCTGAATCGCCGACATACATATACCGAGTGATACAGACCTCCCTTTCTCTTCCACCCCTAAAACCACCTCATCACTCAGTATTCGAGACGCTTTCATCACTCGCAACAATGATTCGAACCTCCGTCGTCAAGGCCGCTGTCCGCCAGCCCCTAAACATCGCTTCCCGCGCCACTTTCACCACTACTGCTCGTGTCATGGCTGCGGGCGACACCGGTGCTCCTCCCAAGACTGGCGGCCCTGGGTAAGTCCATTGATGGCATCAAGAAGCTGTTTCTACTACTTCCCCCCCGTGTATCAACTAGCTCCGCTAGAAATACAATTAGCCAATTCGTGCTCTGTCTAACCCCCTTCGCAGAGACGCTTTCCAGAGGCGCGAGAGGGCCAGCGAGGAATTTGCTATCCGCCAGCGCGAGAAGGAGAAGCTCCAAGAGATGAAGAAGAAGATTTCTGAGCAGCAGGCTCACCTGCAGAAGCTCTCTGACCATATGTGCGTTCCCAAGAGATTGACAATCCCCATCGTCCCTCCGTCCCCTGTTTTGTTTTCTCTCCTACATCCCTGCTCAGTGGTCCCGACCAGCGAGTGTTGTATTCATCTTGCTAATGAGTTGTTCCTGTCGTTGCAGCGACGAGATTACGAGGGACCAGGGCGGCGAGAAAAACTGAGCTTTCAATATGCGCGGAAGCATCTGGATGCCAATAGTCATCGTCCATGAAGGGGGAAGGAAAGCTCGGACGCGAAACCAGCTGCATTGTTATGATCGCAGGAATGTCTTTCCATGGGATTGCGGCTGCGTGAAAATACGTATCACCGCATACTAGGCGAGTAATGTACATGTAGAAATGATCATCAAGAGCACCGCGAGTGCAGCCCATGTCCTCTTAATTGGACAAATATTTCTTTTAGCATTGTCCTGTACCCCCATAGCTTCCCACAGCTTCCCGCAGCCTCCCTCCGATTGTGCATCTCTGTTTCGTTCTGTCTTTTGTCAAGAAAACACTTCTATCGCCTGCCCATGTAGGAGCGATAAAATCCCTCGGCAGCGTCGCTTTCGGCTCCATATTGGGCGCCGAGGTTGGTGCTCGACTTTTGGGCTGCCGAAACCTTGGCTTGAAGTGAAGCTGCGTTTTGATCGATCCACTGGAGCTGCGAGAGATGACCGTTGAGGACCCGGACAATTTGGCTCAGCTGTGAATACTGTTAGTTCTGCGGCGTAGTTATCAAGCTGGAGTAAAATAGGACGTACCGGATCTTCTGGCTTCGTGCCCTTGCTCAAGGAACCCGAGATCTCATTGACCTCCTTGACCATCTTGGACAGATCCCGGCTCTTTTCGTCAAGGTGCTGGGTCAGCTTCTCGGCCAGCTTGTACGTGCGTTCACGCTCCTGGTCAGGACCCGCGAGGGCCTCGCCCTGGCCCATCTGGCGAGAGAACATTTCCTTGACCTCATTCTCGTAACGGTTGAGCCACTCCTCAAGTTCATCCTGTTGACTCTCCACGGACTGGAGCTGCCGCTCAATCTCATGGCTCGCCTTTTCCGCCTCGAAAGTATTAAGGTAAAGCTTCTGGACCTTCTCGCCGTTGTTGACAAGAGTGAGGTCCCAGCCGGATGCCTCTCCGGCATACTGCTTAAACTCCTTTTGATACTTGGATAGGTCGGAAGCCCATCTAGTCAGCACATCGTCCATCGACTTGTTCTTCAGGCGAGGTAATTGAGAAGGAGGTCCAGTCGTCGAGGCGCCCAAGGCATTGCCCGAAGTCGTTGTGGCGTTCTGAGTAGCGGTGCTCGTGCCCGGAGCTGTAGTTGAAGGCTTGGCTTCAGCACCGGAAGAAGTTGTCGTTGTAGGAGCGGCAGCAGTTGTCGTCGATGCCGCTGGGGCGGACGTGGTGGTCGCCGGCTGTGACGAGGCCGGAGTTGCAGCAGCACCGAAGAGACCACCACCACTGGCCGGCTTCGATTTGTCTTGCGTCGTCGCGGAGCTTTGGTTTCCGAACAGAGAGGACGTAGCTGGTGTAGTAGTAGTAGCGGGCGTGCTTGTCGACGAGGCGGCTGGCTTATTGCCAAAAAGGCCCCCAGAAGTCGGCGCAGTCGTAGTTGCTGGGGCAGCGGAAGGGGTCGCGGACGAAGTAGCGTTGCCAAAAAGACCGCCAGAAGTGGTAGTGGCGGGAGCGGATGTAGCGGGCGTCGACGTGGCGGGCGTCGACGTAGCAGGTTTGGCGCCAAACAAACCGCCAGCTGACGTAGAAGCTGGCTGGGCGGTCGAAGTCGACTGTTGATTTCCGAAGAGGCCGCCGCCAGATGATGTGGTAGTAGCAGCAGGCTTCTGACCAAACAAGCCGCCACCTGTCGACTGTGCACCGGCTGTGGAAGTATTACCGAAGAGTGAAGTGCCCGAAGTTGCAGGTTGGTTCGAGGAGGCAGCTTGAGTGGTCGTCCCAGTGGCAGCGGATCCAAAGAGGCCCCCTGAGGCGGGCTTCGATGTGTCCGTCGGAGGCGCTCCGGCTGGCGTGGTCGACGGCTGAGCAAAGAGACTCTTTGCGGGAGTCGCTTGCGTAGTGGGCGTTGTGCTAGCTGGTTGCTGTGTGTTGGTGGCCGGCGACGTCGGATTCCCAAACAGCCCGCCAGCCGAAGTGGTCATCAAGCCAGTGGACTGTGTCTGACTCGTAGGTTGAGAGCCAAACAACCCACCAGAGGGTGTTGAGCTACTGGCATTCCCAACTCCTCCGAAAAGACTTGGTTTCGAAGCAGAATTGGCATTGCCCGTATTACCGAACAGCGAAGACCCTCCAGTCGCGGTTGAAGGAGTAGTAGACGTAGCAGCGTTTCCAAACAGACCGCCAGATGTAGCTGGAGTGCTGGAAGTTCCAGTGGTGCCAGGAGCTGCAGAAGTGCCGGTATTTCCAAACAGGCCGCCGGGCTTCTGTTCAGAGCCGCCCCCGAATAAGGATCCTCCCGAGGTCGAATTCCCCGTGCCAGAACCAGCTGCGGTATTGGAAGTGCCGCCCAGGTTGCCGAAGGAGAAGGAAGGGGTGCCGGTAGTAGCTCCAAAAAGGCTGCCAGAGGCTGGGGCAGAAGTCGTCGGGTTTGACTGTCCGCCAGAAGCCGGCGTCGATTTGGGAGCCCCAAAGTTGAACGACATGGTGGAGAGCGGTTGCCCGGAGACGATATTGGTGCGGATTTACTGTCTCTTTAGACTGCGAGCGCGAGCACAAAAGTTGTGGCTTGACGGAGCTCGTTCGATGATGCCGGCAGCAGTCACGTCGCGATCGATGGTCGTGATAGATGGGTCAACAATTCGAGTCTCCGGGTAGACCGCGAGCGTTGCGCAGCTCGGGGGTAGGCGTCACGAGCAGTGTGACGAGCGGGTGTAGGTGGGCAAGGAAGGTGTGAAAGCAAGCCTCAAATTACTGGGTAGGTGACAGCTTTTTTCCTGAACTCCAAACGCGACCTACGAAGTATTACTAGCGCGCTGACCTTGCCTGGCCAGTGATGGCAGCTAACATAAGGTGGCCTGTGCGTACGTATGGTGACTAATAACTTATAAGTAAGGAGGTACCTACTTACTTAGTAAGTCATTATCAAGGTCACGTGATACTTTTCGCTTCGTGCAAGTTTGGTTTCAACTTTCAGCCCAGCCCAGGAAAATGACAGTGATCCAGTCCCACTTGGGGGCCCCCCTTCTTCTGAGATTAGCATGTGCCGGGTCTTGGCCTAGGGGGCCTAGAACACCTCCGATCTTCGATGTGTGTCTCGGCCAGTTTGAAACCGGCTCGTCCAGACTCAAGACTCTCCAGTCATACAAATTAATAGATTTCTTGGATCAAACAATACTTGTCCCTCCTCCATCCTGCCTCGTTACTTACCACAGCTCGACCCCGTCTGTCATATTTCCTCCACCGACGTCGCTGAGATTTTCCTTGGGCACACGCTAGACTCGCACACTTCGACATACTCTTCCATTGCGAATCTCCAACGTCCCACGCGACAAGAACAACGTCATCGACCGAGTTTAACCACGTATCTGCCAGTTATGTCGGGCTCAGACAACCTCTCGCCTCCGGAGCGAGTCGGGGTTGCTGATCCAGGAACCCGTGATCTTGGTTAGCCAGCCTGCCGTGCCCTGTGCCTGGGACGTTGCTAATTTGTTGTCGCAGCCGAGTTTTCCGAATCAGATGATCACTTCTCAGATGCCCAATCCGCGCCCATGAGCGCCCCGACCTCGCCCACCCCGAAAACCCGAGTGGAGAAAGTCGACAACGAGCCATCATACGGCGAAGTTCCTGGCACAGAGGCTTATCGCAAGCGAGAGGAAGACGCAGTGCCCGACGAAATTGCCGTCGTCGGAGACCGATCCCCGACGAGCCCAGCTGCCGATGAAGACCAGACACCGCTTGGTAGCCAGCACATTCCCAAGACTGTCGTCGAGGAGTCCACAGGCGTCACAGGGGACCATTCGGAAGAATACAAAGAAAATCGCAAGGCAGATGCCGACGCAGACCTGGTGCTGAAGTCAGACGGTGAAGCCGAAGGGAAATCTGGCCCTGGTATGAACTGATATAGCCAACGCCTAGCGGAGCAAAGACAAGATGTTAACCACCTGTATCGTAGAAACCTCTGCGTCTCCCATGCCGGAGTTGACCGCCGCGACATCATCCCCCACGAGGGAGGAATTCGAGGACCCCACGCCATCCATTGCCATACAAGATACCCAGTCGACATCGCTACATGAAGAAGGGCCAGTGACAGAAGAGGACGAAGAGGACGAAGAGGACGACTTTGATGATTTCGAAGAAGGTGGGGATGACGCAGACTTCGACGACTTTGATGAAGGCTTCGAACAGCCTACGACAGAGGGGCCCCCAACCCCTATTCACCCACAAGGATTTGCGCCCACGACGCTACCTTTCGTACGGCTTGACACACCCTCCTCCTATGAATTGCAAAACACTAATCCTTGTGTGCAGCCGGTTCCCTACATCAATGACCTCGATACGGACGAAATATTCACGGCCGTGGATCCTTGCCTGCACTCTCTTTTCCCACCAGAAGAGCTTGATATCCCCGTGCTCCCACCTCTTCCCAAAGACAACCCCCACTTTCTCACCAACCGCAGCGCCTCCCTCTGGAACCAACTAGTGGCCCCTCCGCCACTGTCACCCCCCGACTGGATACGGTCACGTATTCGCCGTCTCTTTCTCGTTTCTCTCGGCGTTCCCGTCGACCTCGACGAGATCCTCCCAGCTTCGAAGCAGAAGAAGCTTGTTCTCCCGTCCTCGGTCCACCGCAAGACCTCCACCGGCTCCCTGCGCAATTCGTCAGACTCCCGGCCGGTCTCGCGTCTTCGCCAGTCGGAGGCCAACGCGTCATCTACCAGCCTCGATTCTCATGGCAACGTGAAACCGTCGAGCAAGAGCCGTCGCAAGGGACCGCCGCCCCTGCCCAACCTGGACCTCGTTGCTGCCCGGCAGCTCGCCACCACAACGGATGAAGCGCTGAATGGCATGACAGACGATGAACTCAAGAATCATGTCCAGAAGCTCGAGGATACGGAGAGGATAGCAAAGGAAGTGTTGGAGTATTGGCGTAACAGGACGGACGAAAAAGTTGGGGACAGGGAAGCCTTCGAAGGCGTCATAGAAAACTTGGTGAAACACGCGCGCAAGGTTCGAAAATAATTGGCACGAAGCAGACATAGGTTGCAATGAAAAGATAACCTAAGCCTTTTCCTCTCCTCTTGTTGCACGGTACACATGACGGATACGTGCCTACGCGACCAAGACCTGTGTGTCGCCATTCTCCTCTACGCCCTGTCCGACAACCAAGAAAGCTTTCACTCTGCATCAATAAGCGTGGACAGATGGCTGTGTATTTTTGTTTCTTATAGTATTCACCATATGGCCTATCTACAACCTACATGTAGACATACTAACCTGAACCATAGTCATCATCTCGTCATGCCCGTTCTTTACACGCTGACCTTTTTCCAGTTCAAGACTCCCAATGACATTTTAGGACGTGCTGGGCTCGAGGGTAACACCACTAGAGGATTGTTCAGTTAGCGATGGGCGATTTAAAAAGTGTCAGGGTGGCTTTCTCGGAAACTTACGCAGCAATGGTAGCCCAGCCGATGAGGCGCCAGTGCTTCTCGATACGTCGGCTCAGGGCAACCTTCTCGCCAATGTTGGTGCAGGCGGGGCTTGTGAGGATCAGCTTGGCCGCATCGTTCTTGATGGCGGCAACCTTGGCACCCGTGGACGTGGAGCCAATGTTGACCATGATGACCTCGTTCTTGGCGAGCTTCGCCACCTTGGCTTGCTTGCCGTCGGCAGTCCGGACACCGAGGAGACGCTTGAGGAGATAAAAGTTGATCTCAATCTCGCTGTAAATCTCGGGCAGGCGGCCCTTGAGACCGAGGACGAAGCCGACGAGACGATCGGCACGGCAGAGGGTGGGATCGATGCGGGTACCGACACCGATGAGACCACCGGGGACAGCGTACTTCAGCTCGTTGAACTCGGAGTTGAGGGTGACAATGCGGCTGAAGATGGGGGTGCACTTGAGGGCGCCCTTTTCGTCGCGCGTGACGATGCCGGGGCGGATCTCAATCTCGTCGCCGAGCTTCAGGACGCCGTGCAAGATGGAACCGCCAGCAACACCACCCTTGAGCTCGTCAATCTCGGCACCGGGCTTATTGACGTCGAAAGACCGAATGACGATCATGTGGGGGTCGAGGGTAAAGTCGCGGATGGGAATGGGAATGGTGTTGACGATGGCGGCGAGGGCGGCGTCGATGTTGAACTTGAGCTGGGCGGAGATGGGGATCACCGGGGATTTTCCGGCGACGGTTCCTCGGATGAACTTGAGGATGGACTGATAATGCTGCTGGGCAGCTTCAGGCCGCATCAGATCGACCTTGTTTTGCAGGATGATAATCTTGTCCAACTTCATAATCTCGATGGCCGCAAGATGTTCCGAGGTCTGTGGCTGGGGGCAAGTTTCATTGCCGGCGATGAGGAGAAGGGCAGCGTCCATGACGGCGGCACCTGACAACATAGTGCTCATGAGAATGTCGTGACCGGGGCAGTCGACAAACCTAGGGGTTGTGAATTAGTCCTCTGCACGAAAGAGGGCCGTCTGACGACCAATATCCCATCCTGGGCCGAGTGGGTGGTGGGTGGTTAGGTCGACTTACGAGACATGGCGCAGCAGTCGGTAGGTTCCTCCGCAGCCTTCCCGCTCGCATGGAGGATCGATCTCCTTTTCACTCTTGTAACTCCTGAAGCAGCCTGGCCGCGGGCATTCCTGATTGTCACACTGGTAGATCTTGGCATTGGCATAACCCAGCTTGATGGTAATGTTCCGAATGAGTTCGTTCTTGAAACGGACAGTTTGGACGCCGGATATGGCTTTTACGACGGTGGATTTTCCGTGAGCGACGTGACCAATGGTTCCAATGTTGATGGTAGCTTGCCGTGCAATGATCTCGGGGGTCAGTGGCGTGAGGGACTTGACGTCGAGGTCTTTCGGCTCGGTCTGTGGGGGTAAGGCAGGTCGCTGAACTGAGCTGTCGGCAGTGACTGGGTTTTCGGACTTCTTGAGCGCACTCTTGAGAGGCTGAGTCTCCTCGGCGTGTTCCTGGATGGACTCGCCAGAGTCGGACTCGGACTCGATGTCGTCAAACTTGTTGTCCCCGTTGGCAGACATATTTGCAGTGGTGGTGGCGGGGCAACTGTGCTGGGAGAGAGTGGTGGTGGGGTAATATGCGGTGCGTCGCTCAACGCTCTCTCGGATTGTCGTGAAGTTGCAAACACGGATTAGGAAATTACTGTGGGAAAAAGGAGGGAGATTGTATTTGCTGGTATTACGGGCGCTTCTTTTCAATCAGGGCAAGCGCGATACCGTTGTTGCCTCTTTCCAAAGATCCGGTGACGGCAAAAGGGGATTTCGGCTGGTGGGTTTGAAGCATTAAAATTCGAAGTGTGGAGGAACGAAGTATGACTCTTACGCTATGCCGGATAGGGCACGATAAGCTGATAAGGCTCAGTGGCCCCCATACCTACTCGAACCGTTGTCCAACGACGTCTTGCCAGAAGAGGCCTGTTATTAGGTAACCTTTGTGGACAAATCAGTAATCACGTACCGTACCAACAAGATACCTACGAATACGGAGAAAAAGCCGAGAATCTGAGATGTGTACTCGTTTGATGACGAGGTCCCTCTTATAGGAGCTGCTTGTTTCCCAGCAAGCAACTGAACGCTACAGGCCTGTGGCATGAACCTGGCAGGAAACACCGCCTTTACCTGAGGCTCCTGAGAGTTTTATATTAAGAAATGTCACTTCTCCTTTCGAACCTTTGAAATCGCCAGCCTTGGCAATACGCTGGGCGAACGATCTGGCACGCATTTGTCCATCAAAGCGGCTGTCGTGATTTCAATCCTCCCTTTTTGTGGCTGGAAGACGCGTGTATCATGGTGTAAATACACGTGTGCCTGGTTCTGCAATCTCGGTGCCGAGTAGCAAAGTACAACGACCCAGCCGCCACGAATCCGTAGGACTGAGATGAACTGTTTATTTGTTGCGAACCATCTTTCCTTGCGTCCCAATGCAACGTTCGACTACTCTGCTCGGCTGTTCGAGGAATGACACCGAAGACACGGTAACGACGGGCCATCTCTTACGGTGGGCCAGCCTTGTCATCGGCAAGTGCTTCTCTTCAGCGAGTATAGTATGGAGCATGGAGAAAAAGAAGCTGAAAGGTAGGGTCTGGGGCAAATCGGTAATGTGTACCTACCTAGTGGAGATGTTGAGCGTCCTTCAAAGTGAATGCTGCTGCTTTACTTGTACAGCCAGGGGACGTGTGATTATCTGTGTGTGGCTTACGAATAAGTCGAAGATATAAAATAGCAATGAGTCTAGTCTGCTCTTGGGCTTGTTTATTTTGATAGGACCTTAACAGGAGTTCATGCTAGAGTATCCGAGTAGGTATGGCCGAAAGGGGAGGTGCCGAAAGGGAGGTGCTTCGAAAGAGGTGTTCGTGCATTAGGTGATGTACCGACACATTGGCGGATATTATATCGGACCATAACGGCTAAAAGGTCGACTTCGGTCCTGTACGGAAGATATGCCTCGAACATTTGATGTAGTATGTCGGGGGCTATATGTATACATACAACATCAGGTCCACGGCATGAGCTCCGTTGAATAAAGAAACATGAAGAAGTACAGTAAACCCGTTGATGGGGACGCAGATAAGGCACAGAACAAACAAAAGTGAAGGCTCCCGGACATGACGTATCATCATAATTAGCAAGACAAAGTATCGTTTCCACGAGACTCGAGATACTCGGCTCGGTTATCGATTTTTGGTGTTTCGCGAGTGATAATGACAAACCAACAGACGGTAAGTACTTAGGTACCTAAACTATACGTAAGTAAGCTGACCTGTCAAGTTCCGAAAGTACCTACGAAGAACAAGTGGTGTCATTTTTTTCACCGGCCCCCACTCCACTGACTTTCGTCCATCCCCGTTGCTTCTCTTGCCGCCCACTCCACAGATAGCTGGACGGCCATCACACAATTTCGCACGCTCATTGGCGGCGCGTTCTGATATCCTAGTCGTCCCGGGCATGTTGCACTCGGCGCAAATACACCAGCGGGACCTATCACGGGTGCAGATCTGCCATGCGGGTGGTAGGCGGCAACAAGGGTTTAACCTCGCCAAAGCTCTTCGTCGAGTCGGCACCCGCTTCTTGTTCTCACCATCGCCCAAAGAATGAGGGGGGTTGACAATGCTCCTCGCTCCGAAAGGGCAGGGCTTCCCATATTCGGGCGAGCCCAGCGCAATGCCCAATCACCTCGTTCACTTCGCGCTGCGTACCCGTCTGGATGCTCCCTCGAGAGGTGCCAAGCATCAAAACTTGACGCTGCGTCTTTGGGACCAGCGGTTCGAATGCTTGATTAGAGAGACCTAGCCTCTC
Organism: Sodiomyces alcalophilus JCM 7366; assembly: GCF_042370955.1. Lineage (NCBI taxonomy): Eukaryota > Fungi > Ascomycota > Sordariomycetes > Glomerellales > Plectosphaerellaceae > Sodiomyces > Sodiomyces alcalophilus. The sequence continues at coordinate 1,283,420 of NW_027263533.1, forward strand.
GTTGGTGCCGCCATTCACATCTGCAAGTGCTACGGTTGCTGGCGTACGCATGCCATGGACCGAAATACCCTCGTCTTGTTTCCCTTGTTTCCCACCCCTCTCGTGATTTGATTCCGGAGTTTATTGACTGTTGGTCCGGACGAGCGTGGGTGTGTGGGTGCAATATCTGCTTCCCATATACTTACCTGCCCACTGCCTGTGTGCTCGTTCCTCGTCGTTCACATCTCTTCGTCCACATCCTCATCCTTCAGTTTCTCGTTCGGAAAGCCGTTGCGTGAACAGAGCAAAAGACGATCTGTCTCCTCTGGAGCTCTAGTCGCACTTGTGTGTACAGCGTACTTAGCCGCTTGCAGGGTCACCTCCAGATCTGTGAGACGAGACGGGTCCGCACTTATCCAGAATCACGGCGCTTCGACGATCCTGTCGTGGCCGGCGTCTATTCTTCCACCATCGTCGAATCGCTGGTCTGGGAATCGGGCCCCGACCTATCAGCACCATTCCCTGCTCATCTTGCTGGTGCTGGTCTCTAAGCCCACCCTTCAGGTAACGATTTCCATTTGGTGTCTCTCTTTTCCTTCCCTTGCCCACACTATTTCTCTAGGGGGTGCTGGTCCGGTCCCCGTCCCATGGGAGCGATTCTTTCAAGCAAGAGTGGCTGAGCCGTCTCAAAAGCAACCCCCTCCCCCCAGCTTCTCGAACTTCTCGGGAGTCTCTTTCTTTCGACAGCTGGTCTCACCTAACATTTCATTTCTCAACCTCATATTATTTTTCTGCTTCGCCCTCTTGCTCACCTGTCCAGGCTTTCGCAGGGCTTTGCCATAGCTTACTCTCATTGTCAAGCTACGAGCACCAGGGGTGCCTCTTACGTAGTCCCTTTCTTTCAGCTACCTATATAGAAGTGGTCTTCCCTTGGTTTCTTTCTCCGCGCTGTGGGACTAGAACGAGAAACGTCTGCCCGTCATGGCCCCGCAAGGTATGTCTTTGTTCTCAGCTGTTTCATCTGATCCAACCGCAGCATCTAATTTTCGCCATCAGACGACAACAGAAAGCGGCCAGCCGCTCTAAACCTCACGGCCAAACGTTCCGCCTCGACAGACTCGTCATCCTCGACCTCGTCCTTAAAACCGCCTCGCACGCCTCGTTTCGCCGAAGCCACATCAGTGCACTCTCCTGTCGACGGCCCCCGATCCCCCTTCGTCACCATGGACGACAAGTCAGAACTTCCCCAGTCGCAACCGGGCGACATTGGCTTTGGCTATATTAACAACCGGGAGTCTACCGCCCCTCCCATGAGCCCAAAGACTCCCCTCAAGAGCGCCATGAAGGTGCCAGGAACGCCAGCAAGATTCGATAACCCCCTGAGCCCGACGTTCCGGGAGGAAGATGTCCTGGACAAGCAGGAGTCCAAGACCGACAAGGACCAGGCCCGGGATTTGGTACGTGACAGCTCTATGACGGCGAGCCGAAAGTGGTCGGAATTAGTCCAAAAAGCTAACTCGAATTGCAGGCGATCAAAGCCCGGGTGCGTATGGCCAAGTTTGCCCTCCGGGGCGTCAGCTTTAGCTGTGCCTTGATCATTATTTCCATGCTCTCAGCCTCCTTCTCCATTTTCAACGCAACGAGGGCCCTGCCCGCGCATAGTGGCCTACCCTCCTGGGCAGAAGGGACAAGGCTATGGCCCCAGATTATCGTCCTCGTCGTGGCCGGCATCTCGCTTCTCGGTTGCATTATTGTCTTCCTAGCCTACTGCCGCGGCGGCCACCGGCGAGCGGAGAGGGTTTCGACTTACTACACCATGTTTGCCATTGGGTGGTTCATCTGCTCCATGATTCTCTGGGCCGTCTCGGCCGGTATCTTCCAGCACTCCCGGAGCACAATGGACGGCAAGGACATGTGGGGATGGAGGTGAGTCTTTTTTAATTTCCCCCCCATCAAAACCTGTCCACCTACTGTCTTATGATCGAGCCCTGGTGTGCTGACTTTGATTTGCTATAGCTGCCGCGAGAATAGACGTGCCGATCTCTACAGCAACGAGGTCGACTATGCCCTCGTCTGCCGCCTGAACAACTGGGTTCTCATTTGCATCTTGATTGAGATCGTAATCGAGATCATTGCCATCTCTCTTTACACCATCGTCTTCTACCGCTACTACACCAAGCGTCGCCTCCACAAGTCCATGGACATGCGCGACAAGGCCCGCACTGATCTCTACCTGGCTCAGCTTCGGAGCCAGTCCGCCCCCAACACACCTGGTCTCCGGTCTCCGAGCCTCAAGTCCCCCGGCCTGTACAGCCAGTATGCTCTTTCGCCTCGCAATCCCGAGAAGACATTTGCGTCCCTCGGCGCCATCGAGGAGGGCTCTCAACAGCCTTCCTTCACCCCCGGCACCCGTTTCGTCGAGCCCGAATCCAGCTTCGCCCTGAAGCAGCAATCCACCTTCAAGCTGCAGGCGCCGCCCACAAAAGCCCCCTCGGCGAGACCCAAGAACCAGGGCGGCTTCACCCCGACTTCCACCGAGGCGCCGAGCTTCCCCGTCCAGCCGGAACCCGTTGCTCAGCCTCCTCAGCATCAGCCAGCACATGTGGAGCATGAGCATGTCGGCGGCGCGGCAGACGAACCCGTGTATGAAGCAGTGCCAATTCCCGGGGCGTACGCCGACATGGCCCCAAAGCACAGGTAACGGATCAATATGACGGAAACGAATTGGGATAGAGGAAGATGCGCGAAACACGGCGAAAACTGTGACGATTAGCGAGTTCAAAAACAATGTCCTTGAGGGAGGGTGTTGACGGGACAGTTCACGATGATGTTTTCATATATCAACTGAGCTGGGTCCAGGGGATCGATCCGATCGATCCCCTCTTCACACCTATCCAGTTGGCGGTGACTATTCGGTTTCATTTGTCCTCCGACTTATATATACCATTTTGGCGTTGGGGAACCATGGGAGGTGACGCTTTTTCCTGCTTGGCTGGACCGGAAGGGATGAATATAGGTAGCCTTTCCAATTAATTCACAAATTTCCTTTCCTTGACGCGCCTAGTCTTATATGGGGTAGTATACGTTTACATTGGACATTTTAATCCCTCGGGCTGTGCCCAGTGTGTGTATTGATGTGTGTGTTGAGATTCTCTACATCACTGGCGGGTGCCATAAGTGAATATGCGAATATCAGATCATGTTTATCCAATGCACCAGGAGTACCCAGGATGGCCCAAGGAGCGCCAGTTCCCGCCGAGATTCGAACTTGGTCGATCTGAGTTCGAGAGACTCGGGCCTTGTCTGGCCACGGTTCATCGGCGGGTTCTCATAACGCTGAGGAGACCGGGGCCCAGCTCAAACTGTGGAAGTGCTTCTGGATTGTGGCTTCAGAATGCCTTCTTCGTGCAAGCGAATTGTGCGTTGCCATCCCACTCGCATCCGCACCTCGCGGTGGCGGCATATGATGTCTCAAAATATGTCATGAGATGGTAAGTGAGGCCCCGGATGTCGTGTCTATAGCTCCTGCGCCGGGGGTGGGGTCTTTGGCGCTAGCTGGAACAGGCGCGCATGTCGTAGACTAGCAGCTCTACACAGCTTGCCCCGGCCGTTTACAGAGATAGCACATGCTGCAACAGAGAAATCGAGCAGAGCAGTCATTGAATAGGCCTCTCCACTGCCTCTCTTGCTGCTCACTCATCCACAATAGCAAAGTGGACCTTCATCCATAAACTGCAATCCCGGCACCCGACGAGCAGCTCGCCCGCCGCACCAGCATCCTCGAGGTCCGTCTCGGCAAAGGCAAAACCGCGATCGTTACCACACCGACAGCCACGGTACCAGCAGCCCTGCGCCTCGTCAAAGGGCAAATCATCAAGGTCGACGTTCTCGATGCCGGTCTGGAAAGACGTAGCCACCGGGCCCCCCTGATGATGCTGCCCTTCGTGGCCAAACGCTCTACTGGTCCTTGTGGCGGCGGAGACGGCGCGGAGTGAGAGGTCGTAGGCAGCGCGAGATTTCGGATCCGAGAGGGTCTTGTACGCGACTGTGATCTGATCGATTGTGAACACCGGACTGCTGCGGCTGGTACTAGCGGCAATGTGTGCCGGCAACGGCGTCCGGTTTGCTGGTTCCGACTTGGCCTTATCCGGGTGGTGTCGTAGAAGCGCTCGGTGGTAGGCGCGTTTGACGAGTTGGGACGGCTGGTGATGGTCTTGGTCTGATAAGAGTGCCGGGGAAATGTCGAGGATTTCGTAATACGTTTGTGGTGTACTATGCAAGCCCATGGGTGAGATGTTCATGGTGAGAGTAAGGGAGCGAGCAGTCGGCTCCAAGAGGGGCGAGGGTTGGGATGCGAGGTTGAGGGGCTCGACTTGATTTTTCAGTTTTTAGCCATTCCCGTGTTGCCCGGCACTGTGATCACGTGAGCAAACGTAGATGTCAAAATCGACCTTGGGATCACCGGCCGAGCGAGAATTGGCAAAATAAAATGCCCATAAACTCCGAGAAATAAAATGAATGCAAGGGACCATGGCGGTTGAAATCAGGGACATTCTCTGCATGTATCTCACATCCCCATATTCGTGCTGGGATGGTGCTGCGCAGCACAGGAAGCTCCCAGCATCAAGACACATAGCCCCGAGTGTTGTAAAAATGATCTTGTTCGCGATACATAGGTAGTGATACATAGGTAGTATATACACAGATAGCTGAAGTCGGAAAGTTCCCAATAAAGTGTTGTCGTCGCTTATTTGGGGAACTTCTTCCACCCGTATCTGCCAACCTGTAGTGTAGGCAATATGTCAGTGTCTGTAATACGCAAAGAACAAGCCAGCGGCCCCATAAGCCTTGTCGAGTTGAACTCACCTTCTTCCATTCCCTCATCAGCTCGGGCATACCCAGCATGGCGCCTCTTCTCTTTTCCATTCTGCATGCTGTTAGCACGTCTTGTTCGTCTCAAGATTGAAAGACGGAGGACTGAGCTCGACAACTCAGCAGTCCCAACATAGATGCCACATACCTCTGAATGCTCATCCTCTCGTGGATGTGTCCCTTGACCTTCTGTCCCACACCTGTACCCTTGACCCTCAAACCGTGCGTGACGCGCTCTGCCAGGCGATATTCGGTGCCCTTGACGGTGGGCGGCAACAGCTCTTCTACGCCATGTTCGCGAGCCAGCTTGACCAACTCCGCTTGCCGCCGCAACGAGTATACCGGCTCGTGGCGCTTTCCGGTTATGGGATGCTTATGCGGCTTGAAGGGGTTGGGGGTGTCTTCTTGGTAGAGGGTCTTGTATGTCTCTGGCGTAGCGCCGGCGGGGAGGATGGCTGGAGGAGGATAGCGGGCGAGAAACCGTTGAAGGCGCGCCGGGAGGGCCTTCGCGAGCTGTACATACTGCTCTGTTGCTGCCATTGTCGCAGAGTCCGAGTGTTCGAGTCGTATCGTTGGTGCACCGAGATGCTCGTGTCGAAGAGCAATGGGCGTTTTCTTCTGGTACCCACTCCGAAGTCCGGACCCACTAAACTTGACTATATGTACAGTATTAATAGTATATACACGGAGTACGTGTCATGAAGTACATATATGAGCACTGGGTACCGGTACCTGGGTAGGTACCTAGGTATCCGCTGACAGACATATCGAGCTGTGTTTCTTCCCATCTTCGATCAATCACCAGCTACTTGCCGACGTTTGGTATCTACGACAACTTGCCCAATACGAGCAACACAGAAGAACATCACAACGATTTCCTACTCTTGATACACCTTCGCCCAGACCAAAGCTCTGCCCAGAATGGCCGGGCCCGGAGTAGCAGCGCCCAAACTGCGGTTCGTCCCGAAAAAGGAGCGCGAGCGTCAGGCTGCCGAAAAAGCTAAGAAAGAAGCAGAGGAGCTCCGACGAAAACAGGAGGAAGAGGCTCGGAAGAGAGCCGAGAACGAGCGGCAATGGCTAGCCAAGGCCGATGAACAGGCCCGACAACACGAACTCGAACGGGTTCCCCCACGGGCTCCCGAACGCGCACCAGATCGCCGAACAGGGCACAAAGGCGCCACTAAGCAAGGAAAACGCGATCCGAGAATGTCCGAGGAGGAGTTTGAGAAGCAACAGCTGCGCGAGCGGTACCTCGGTCCCGAAGTCAACCGTCACTCGAATTTTTCAGCAGCAAAAAAACGGAAGAGAGCCACCGAATTCAAGTTCGACTGGGACGAAGCCGAAGACACGACCCTCCGAAACGATCCCCTAGCCCCGACAACAACGAACGGCAGGACCAACTCGTTGGGCGGCAACGACAATGCCGACGACTTTGGCGAAGAAGCCGAAGAAGCGGCCCGGCGACGCGCGAGACGAATCCGAGAGCAATACGGGGAGGATGGGCCCGAGCTGGCGCGGGAGTTCATGGACAATTGGTATGCGGCTCGCGACCAGGCCAAGAAGCGCGCGGAACGGTTCGGGTTCGGCAAGCGGTGGAACGAGAAGACTCTCGAAGAGATGCAGCCTCGTGACTGGCGCATCTTCAAGGAAGACTTTGGCATTGCTACAAAAGGCGGGTCCATCCCGAATCCGATGCGAAGCTGGAAAGAGTCGGGACTTCCGAAGCGGCTGCTGGAGATTGTGGAAAGCGTGGGATACGACGAACCGTCGGCTATTCAGAGGGCTGCCATCCCCATCGCGCTACAGGCGAGAGATCTCATCGGCGTTGCCGTTACCGGTTCCGGTAAAACGGCAGCTTTCCTTCTTCCGCTGCTTGTCTACATCTCCGACCTACCGCCTCTGGGAGAAATCAACAGGAACGACGGTCCTTACGCCCTCATCCTGGCGCCTACGAGAGAACTGGTACAGCAGATCGAATCCGAGGCCAACAAGTTTGCCGCGCCGCTCGGCTTCAGGGTGGTCAGTATAGTGGGCGGTCACTCGCTAGAAGAACAGGCCTTCGCGCTCCGCAACGGCGCGGAAATCGTCGTTGCCACGCCCGGCCGATTGGTGGACTGTATCGAACGGCGACTCCTGGTACTATCGCAGTGCTGCTACATCATCATGGACGAAGCCGACCGCATGATCGACCTCGGCTTCGAGGAGCCGGTCAACAAGATCCTCGACGCGTTGCCCGTCACCAACGAGAAACCGGACACGGACGATGCCGAGAACGCGCAGCTGATGAAGAGGTACCTCGGCGGGCGAGACAAGTACCGACAGACGATGATGTACACGGCGACGATGCCGAGCATCGTGGAAAGAATGGCCAAGAAGTACCTGCGGCGGCCGGCCATCGTGACCATCGGCAACGTCGGCGAGGCGGTCGAGACGGTCGAGCAGCGGGTAGAGTTCGTGTCGGGCGAGGACAAGCGGAAGAAGAGGCTGCAGCAGATCCTGTCGTCGGGAGAGTTCGCGCCGCCGATCATCGTCTTTGTCAACATCAAGCGCAACTGCGACGCGGTGGCACGCGACGTCAAGCAGATGGGCTTCTCGGCCGTGACGCTGCACGGCAGCAAGACGCAGGAGCAGCGCGAGGCGGCGCTCGCGTCGGTGCGGAACGGGCAGACGGACGTGCTGGTGGCGACGGACCTGGCGGGCCGTGGTATCGACGTGCAGGACGTGTCGCTGGTCGTCAACTTCAACATGGCGACCAACATCGAGTCGTACACGCACCGTGTCGGCCGAACCGGCCGAGCCGGCAAGTCGGGTGTGGCCATTACGTTCCTCGGACCGGAGGATACGGATCTGCTGTACGATCTCAAGCAGATGCTCTCCAAGAGTACCATTTCAAAGGTACCGGAGGAGTTGCGGCGGCATGAGGCGGCGCAGCAGAAACCACAAAGGGGCGGATATAGGAAGGATAGGAAGCTAGAATAGGTGCCTCGGTAATATTATCACGGATTTTCCTTGTCGACTGTATGATATTCATCTTGAAGTTCGGTCTCTATTTCTTTTCTTTTCCCAGTCGCCGTTCTCGCTCATTTCGATGCACGTACAGTGACCCGGACCCTGCTATCTACAGCCCCGATAATATGATACTATGCTGTCATGTCCTTCAATAAATGAGTAACTGTAGTATAAAACTAGCGTACTTGTATATCACAATATGGATTTAACAGGCTCGGCTACCGACCCTATCTGGCGCTAGCGTCGGCAAGGATCCGGAACATGCGCCCACATCGGAACCACAACCATGAGTGTTGCTCAATTAGCTCCTCTTTTCCATCCCACAAGCCGAAGAGCCGCCTCGTATCGTCACAAACAACCACCTATTCATCGACTATCAGCCAATCACTCGTCCCTCCCTTGCATAATCTGCCCTGACCGACCCCCCTTCGGGACTTGTACAACGTAGAAGGGGGACCATGTCGACGGGTCCCTCGTCCATATCGAATCTCCTTCACCATGCATTGCCGTCTGATCCCCATCCAGGGCCCCGTCTCCATATTCCCGAGCGCCGACAGTACCTACAAGACGGGGCCGGAACTGGTTCTCACGCAGGGTCGGCCCCAGCGGCCCCACAACATCTCCTCGGCGGAATTCCCGGTGCCTTTGGCGGTGGAGAAGCTACCGTGAGGCCGGCCGAGTCAAGCCCAACGGCAGATGTTCCTCCTCTCAACAACGCTCCCAGCCATAACGCGGTAGCGAGGCTATATCAGTGCGCCCAGTGCCAGAAGCGGTACTCTCGGCCAGAGCACCTGGCTCGACACGTCCAGACGCACACCCTCGGCAAGCGCTTCGTCTGCCACATCTGCACCAAAGCCTTCGCCCGTCAGGATCTTCTGAAGCGCCACGTGACCAATCACGAAAACGACAATGATCCGACCAAGAAACGACGCCGCATCGGCTCGTCCGCGGCTTCGGCCCGTGTCTCCCAGGCGTGTCGAGCCTGTGCCGCGGCCCGGGTCAAGTGCGAGGAGCAGAAGCCGTGTTCCCGCTGTCGGATACGCAAGCTCGAGTGCCAGTATTCGTCGCCTGAAGCGGGCTCCGCCGCTGCTATGCACTTCGGCCTTTCTGTGAGTGCCAGTGCGAGTGCGAGTGCGAGTGCTAGCGCGAGTACCTATTCTACCCCGGCATCGATGGGCAGTCCTTCTCTGAAGAGCAGTCCCCACGACCCGACATCCTCTGGGTCATACATTGCGGCACAGCAGTACAGTCAGGCCACTCTTTCCGCATCCAGGGCGTATGATGCCCAGTTTGCATCGACACAACCGCCGTCGGAACAGACCCCCCAGATTCCTAGTCCGCGCCATGAACCGGTGGTGCTGGGGCATGAAGTTCCCGAGTCTACCCCGCAAGGCCACTGGGGTGGTGCCGATGACCAAGGGGTCGACATGTCGGGGGTATCGTTTTCAGATTTTCTTCAGAGCGTCATCTACGATCATGACGCCGCCGCTTCAAAGATTCACGAAGCACAAGGCCTCGCCGTCTTGGATGTCGGGGGTCGTGTCAACCTTGACCTGAACAAAGGGGACTTTAGCCTCTTGGATTACTGGAACGCCGATTTCCTCGGAGACGCGGCTGTGTCTCCGAGTTTCACCCCAAAGGCGGACGACTCGGTCGACCTCTCGCAGATGCGGCAGAACCTGGTCAAGCTCTGGACCGACTCGCCGTGGCGGTGGCACCCCTCCGGGGTGGAGTCGAGCTACGAGGAGCAGAGCAACCTGCCGGTATCGGCAGGCGACGCGGCGGGGGCGGTGTGCGAGAGCCGGAAGAAGCTGCGCAAGACGGTGGACGACAAGCTGGATCAGTCCGGCAGGGACGGGGTTCTGGCTATCATGTTGAAGTCGTGCCGATCGAACGACGTGATGGGTCGCGTGGCATCGGCGTTCCCGTCGGTCGACGTAATGAACAGCCTCATCCACATCTTCCTGGCGTCGCACTTTTGCCAGACGTCCCAGTGGATCCACCAGGCCACGTTTACCATGAACACGCAGTGGCCCGACTGGCTGGCCATGGCGGCGGCTTCGGGGGCTATCCTGACGCCGGTGCCGACGCTGCGGAAGTGGGGGTTCGCTGTGCAGGAGGCGGTGCGCATGACCATCGCGGAGAATTTCGAAAAGGCCAACACGGCCATCCAAGCACTGGGGCTCGTTCAGGCGATGGTACTGACGCAGGATGTTGCTCTGTGGTCTGGTAACCGAAGGAAGATGGAAATCGCCGAGTGTCATCTTGCAATTCCTGTCACGGTGAGAGAAGCGCCCATTCCCCTTTCGGCCTTTCTTGGTGTGTTTCCGCACTTTGACTTATATGCAAGACGTAGATGATGCGATACCGGAACAAGTACCAGCGATCTGGATACCCTCTGATTGAACTCAGTCCGTCGGACGAAGGGGCGGTGCTCGATCGGAAATGGAGAGCCTGGTGCGAGCGCGAATCATGGAAGAGGTTCGTCCAATCTATTTCATCTATTTATTTATTTCCCTTTTTCTTTTTTTTTTTCCTCTCTTAAAACCACGTTCTCACATCTCCACAGACTCGCCTTTCATTGCTACATCAGAGATGCTCAAAGCTCGATATGCACCCTCGCCAACCCAGGCATGTCCTATGCGGAACTGACATTGCCCTTGCCCGAATCGAAAGAGCTCTGGTTCGCGGAGACGGCGGACGAGTGGAAGAAAGAAACCCTGGAGCGAAATGGCGGCGAAAGCAAGCGGCCACCGTGCGTCGGCGACCTCTTTCGCGACATTCAGTTACTGGCCACCAACCGACACCGGGTCGACGTCCAGTCCGCCGTGTCGATCTACCTCCACGGCTTTTGGTCCCTTATTATGGAATACCAACGACTCTGCTCGGTGCTTCGGACCCGTCTATGGCTCCACGACAGCGGCGGGGCCGGAAACCAGCTCCTTCGGAGCCGGCATGCCGACCTATGCAGACAGTTGGAGGATTTCCAAGCACTCACGTCAGACTGGGAGGAGATCCTGCCGCAGGAGAGGCTCATGCTGCACCTGGTTCTCATGAACCTCCACCTCTCGCTGGACGACCTGCAGCTGTTCTCGGGGAAGGAGGGGGAGCAGCAGGCGCGACGGGTGCTGGGGAACCTGCGGGCATGGGCGCACAGCGTGGCGGGGCGGCAGGCGCTCTGGCACGCGGGGCAGGTGTTGCGGTACGCGAAGCTGTTCCCGTCGGGCCACCTGAAGGATTTTTACGCGGTGGCGGTGCACCACGCGGCGCTCGCGTTCTGGACGTTCGGCGTGGTGACCAGGGCGTCGGGCGGGCCGCCTGGGCGGGCGGCGACGATGACGATGATGGGGGCGGCTGCGGCGGGTCAGCAGGGGCGGGACGGACCGGTCCACTTGGACGGCATGGTGTCCGGGGCGGTGAACCACTACATCGGCTTCGGACAGGGCAGGCCGGTGATACAGGGACCTGATGCGGGCACGGCAACGGCACAGGCGGAGTTGGGAGACCCGAAGGGGTGTATGGATGTGGCGCAACAGGTCTTGCGGGCCAATTTCGGGGATGGTGAGGTGGTTCTGCCGCCCATCGTGGAGAACATGTGTCAACTGCTGAAACAACTGGGCGATGCCGCCTGGGCCGTGGGGTTGGGGTGAGGGGAGAAGGAGAAGGATCGCGAGGAGAATTGTGTGGGATGTTTGGAGTTGGGGGAGAGCGTGATAGGAAACCACGTGGGACTGGCCTCTTCGCTCACCTTGTATTCGTTTCGAGGCATACATTTACTGCTTATATAATCTGCCTTTACTGGCGTTCTTTCTCACTTTTTTTCTTCATTTTCTACTTTTTTTTAAACCCATTTCGTTTACATCATTAACCAATGTTTTTATTGTCATATGGTGCCTTTTTTATAGCCTTTTTCACACATTTTCTTTCGTCATTTTTCCCTTTGTTCTGTGTTTATTATTACTATAATTAATTCTCTGGTCAATGATCGGGCTGCATCTTGCTGGCATGTCGGTCGGTCACGTCTTTGTGGCATTACCTGTGATTGGACTCGAGCAAGGAACGACTTTCCGGATTGGGCACGTGTGGGGCTTAGTTAAGGTTGGTACCTACTGTAGTTCACACCGGGTTACCGAAGTGTCGGTCGAGCAATCGGCATGCGTTTTAGGCTGCCCGTCCGATTTTTTGTTCATCCTTCCAACGACGTCCCTGAAAGCTAATTTTCAGGTGTGGGAACTCAATGTATTTTTGGCTCTATCACGTTGCTGCCTCATCCGTCATTGTCCTGAAACGTAGTACATGAGGCTTATAGGCGCTGTGGTACCCAAGAATCGTTTCGGTAGGACCGAGTGACCGAGTGAGTGACCGAGTAGGTACTCGGCTGACCGGTGTACGAAGTACCCACTGCTGCGATGATGACATCGTCAACCAAACCTAAGATGGAGATGGAAGGAATGACATATTTAGCCCCTTCCCTATTAGCCGAGCTCCCTCAGTCCTCCGATCCTCCCGGTAATGCTCTTTCCCTGTTGCTCTTACATAGGTATCTACATCATTCCGGGTTTATTTCATTTCGTTATTTTCTTCTTTTTCTTCTCTTCATTTACTTCTCTTTGAAATAGATTTCTATATTTCTTCCCTCATAGACCAAAGAAAATTCCATCTCCCATCTTACCTCACCCACATCACTGACATCACCTACCGCACATTTTGCTTCTACTTGACCTGTTCTACTCGCCCAGCTTAGATCTCGCAATACCCTCTAACCGCTCACTTGCTTCATCCATCCGCAGCACCGGAAAGAGGACAACGGGAAAGCTGGAAACAGACAACACTCATGGCGGATTCTTCTCGGCTGACTGACCCCTCGCTGGTCACCTCGCGGGGCGTCAATGTCGATACCGGAGCTGCGCCGGCCGCCATCTCCGTTCCCACCTCGCCCTTCAATATCGCTGCCACCTTCGCCATTGAGCTCGTCTCACACCTGTCCGCCTTACAACAACGACTGCCCTCATCTGACACAACGGCCCTCGTCGCCACTACCGCCGTCGCCACACTGGTCCTCTTTTACATTGCTCGATATCTTCTATACCCCAAGTGGAGGAGAATAATTCCCAGTCCACTACGAGCCTCGTTTCCCAACGTCTCCCAGGATGTCATCAAGTCTCAGGTCTATCATCCAGATGCATTGCCTGGGGCTCGGGATGTGACCACTCCGGTACTTCACCCCCATTTGTCCTTCTTCCTCCGTTCCCACACATACCCTCCCGGCTCTGCCAGCGCCAAGTAGGTCAAAAAACATCTAATTAACAGCTGGTTGTTAGTACGGCACCATCCGTGTATACGAATGGGGCGACGTCAACGGCCCGAAGGTCCTCCTCATCCACGGCATCTCGACACCCTGCATCACCCTCGCACCATTAGCCCGCGCCCTGGCCGACAAAGGCTGCCGTGTCCTCACTTTTGATCTCTTTGGTCGGGGTTTCTCGGATGGTGTGGGAGACCTCCCGCACGACGACCGCCTCTACACTACCAACATCCTCCTCGCCCTCGCTTCCTCCCCTTTGTCCTGGACCGGCGACCACGCCTTCCACCTCGTCGGTTACTCCCTCGGCGGTGCCCTCGCCGCCTCTTTCGCCACTGCCTTTCCCCGTCTCCCTGCCTCCGTCGTGCTCCTGGCACCCGCGGGTCTCATCCGCACTGCCGACTTTGGTGCCGTCGCCCGCTTCACCTTCCGCTCCGGCCTCGTCCCTGAGCGCCTTCTGGCCCTTGCCACCAAAAGCCGTCTCCAGCGTCCCATCGCGGCATCCTCCAAGCGGAAACCGACCGGTGCGCAGACGCTCCGAGAGGAGCTCTCTTCCTCTTCTCCTACCGCCAAGGTAGCCGATGTTGTTGCCTCTGAGACCAAAGGACCGGCGGGTACCCCGACCCTGCCCCTAGAGCGTCGCGTCGACGAGTACGTCCGCTGGATGGTCACCCACCACGCCGGCTTCGTCCCGGCCTTTATGAGCTGCATACGCCACGCGCCCTTGACGGACCAACACCCCACTTGGGCCGCCCTCGGACGCCTTCTGTCCCCCGACCGCATCGCCGTTCTTCTGGCCCGCCATGACGAGATTATTGACTGTGAGGCCTACGGCCGGGAAGGGTGCCCGTTGCTTGGTGGTGCCGACAAAGTACGATGGAGCGTCTTGGGCGGGAATCACGACTTTGTCATGACCCATGTCCGAGACATTACGGCTCAGCTGGACGCATTCTGGGGTCTTTCTAAGGAACGTATTTGATTTTCTTGGACTTTTTTATTTGCCTTCTTCTTTGCCTGCATAGTTTTTTCTTTGCTCTGGCTATAGCTAGCGATACTTTACACGCGGAACGGGATATGACGAGGTTAAGGAGTCAGGAGTCATATGCATACACCTATCGACTCGAGTTGCATCAGGACCGGAGTTTTGGCATCTAGAACTAAACCGGCTTACAGGATTTGGAGTACGAGGTAGCGTTTCTTGGTTTTCCATCAGTATACCAGTTATAGACGTAGAGGCATTCAATATGAAATACGGCTCATTTCAGTTACTTCCAGTTTGTCATTCCCACCCGCTCGTAATGAGTAGACGAATGGCTTAGAATGGTTATACTTTGTATATTGGAGTGGATCTCTATGATAACAGTCCAAGTGTAGCAGTGTCTTCCACGCATATACAACACATGGTGTCTGCTTATATATGTCCTTTGCAGCCTCTAGGCGTCAGGTTACTAAATTACAAGAGAAAAATAACTGCGAACCACTTTGTTCCGCAGCAACGAACGAAAAGAGGTATAAAGTTGTACAAAAGGGTATAAACGGGCTCTAGCAAGAATAGTGAGCGGGGGAGGTGCTGAATCGACCCGAACCAGCCTGTAAGGTAAGAAACATAGAAGGCACTCGATGCTGAAGAATATGAAAGTTACTTGTCCAGCGCTTGGCTCTGGCACTGTATTCAGGGGTCGGCGTGTTAGCAGGACACATGGATAAAAGGGGCAACATAAGTCCAAGAAAAACGCAAAGGAAACTCACCATATGCCAATATACACCCCTCTTCTTAAGCAACTCCGCATGGTTCCCCTTCTCGAGGACCTTGCCCTCGCCCAGGACAAAGATAACGTCGGCATTCTGGACGGTGGCGAGACGATGAGCCACCACGACCATGGTGCGGCCCTTACCGGCGCGCTCAAAGGCGGCCTGGACGAGCTTCTCCGACTCGGAGTCGAGGGAGCTGGTGGCCTCGTCGAGGAGCAGGATGCGCGGGTTCCGGATGAGGGCGCGGGCAATGGCGATGCGCTGCTTCTGGCCGCCGGAGAGGGAGACGCCGCGGGACCCAATGTCGGTGTTGTAGCCGTCGGGCAAGGAGGCGATAAAGTCGTGGATGGAGGCGTCGCGGCAGGCCTGGACGAGCTGGTCTTCGGTCACCGAGTCCGGGTCGACGCCCAGGAGCACGTTCTCGCGGACCGTGCCCTGGAACATGTTGGGCTCCTGCGCCACCAGGGACAGGTTCTTGCGGTACTCGTACACGTTGAGGTCGTAAATGTCCTTGTCGTTGCAGAGGATGGCGCCCTGCTGGAGATCGTAGAAGCGCTCCAGCAGCGAGATGATGCTCGTCTTGCCGCAGCCCGACGGCCCCACCAGCGCCGCGAACTGGCCCTTCTCGATGGTCAGGTTGAGGCCCCTGAACACGGGCACGTCGCGCGTCGGGTACTTGAAGTGGGCGTCGCGCAGCTCAATCTTAACGCCGCCGTCGGTGTCGGGGATCTGCTCGTTCCTGTCGACGTGGTCCTTGTTCTTCGAGTCGCGCATGTCGATGATGCGGTTGGCGGCCGCCGACGCCTGCACCGCGTTGGGTCCGAAGCTCAGCGACTGGCCCGTGGCCTCGGCGCCCTGAATCACGGCCATGAAGCAGACGAAGAAATTCTCGGCCTGGTATTCCCGGCTGGCCAGCAGCCGCCCGCCGTACCAGAAGATGAGGCCCTGGCAGCCGAGGCTGACGCTCTCGGCGAAAGCGATCACGACCGAAGCCCACCTCGCCTTCTTGTTCGCCGTGCCGACGAGGTTCTCCAAGAGCGTGTCGTATCGCGAGTTGATGACGTCCTCCATGGTCAGGGCCGAGACGGTCCGGAACGCCCCGATGGCCTCGGCGGCAAACTTGGAACTCTCGGCAAAGACGGCGGCGTTCATCTGGTCGAATTGGATCTCGTACTTCATCCTCCAGTAGGCCGAGAAGATTCCCAACGGCATCGTGACGCACATGGCGACCAGGGCCAGTTTCCAGCCAAAGGCGTAGGCGATGGCCAGGGAGCCGATGAGGTTGAAGATGCCGATAAGCAAGAAGGCCATGTTGATGCCCAAGAGTTCCTCGAGCTGTTTCGCGTCGCTGGATATGCGTGAGGTCAACGTGCCGTGGGAATTTTCCTCGTGGTCGAAGAAGGATGTCTTTTGGAACAGCATGGCGGAGAAGTACTGTTGCTTGTAGATGGAGCTGATGTAGAACTGTAGATGAGTGGCGATGAAGGTGTTGGAAAAGTAGGATAGCCCAACACCGATGGCCAAGACCATCCACATGAGCGACCAGAAGTCGCCCTCTCTCCTGAGTTCGCTTCCCTGTAGGTAAAAGACGTTGAGAACCTGGGCGAATAGCCAGGCCTGAAGCGGCGTTCCTGCGGCAGCACACATGGAGGCGAACGTGGTGGCTATGTAGAAAGGCCACTTGCTCCTCCGCTCACGGAGCAGTCTGCCGAAGCTGCTAAGGAAATTCCGTCTCTTGTCGTCGTCGCCCTTCACCTCAGCTCCGTCGGGCACCGACTGCGCCGCGCTCTTCTCGCGCTTGAGCACGGCCTCTGGGTCGCTCTCCTTCTCGTCCGTGTCTGCTTCAGTAGCCTCGCCCAGGGACAGCTTCTGCGCATAGACCAGCCCGTAGTAGAGGCCAGCTTCGTCCTGCAGTAGGGTTTCGTGGGTACCCTGTTCCATGACCTTGCCCTTCTTCAGCACGACGATGCGGTCGGCCTTCTTGATGGTTGAGAGGCGGTGGGCGATGGTGATAGTGGTCCGGTTCTGGGCCACTCTGTCGAGGGCGGCTTGCACGATCTTCTCGCCACGGACGTCGATGGCACTGGTGGCCTCGTCGAGAATGACAATCTTCGGCTTCCTCACGATGCTCCGGGCGATGGCAATGCGCTGACGCTGGCCACCGGAGAGCTTGGCGCCACTATCGCCTACTCTGGTATCGTATCCCTGGAAGAGGTGTCAGTTGTCAAGACCGGGGCTGAATGGACGAGGGGGAAACATATTGATCAGTAAAAACAAAGTGCACTCAACCCTCAGAAACTTACATCGGGAAGACGATCAATGAATTCATCAGCAAACGATTCTTGACAAGCCTCCTTCACCAGCTCCCTCTTCTTCTCCTCGGGCTCGTTCTCCCAGGGCGAACCGATGAGACCATAGGCGACGTTGTTGAAAATGGTATCGTTAAAGAGGAACGGCTCCTGCTGGACCAGGCCAATCTGGGACCGCCACCATTTCAGATCCATCTCGTCGAGGGAATGGCCACACGTTGTGATGGAGCCCTTCAGCTCGACGGCAGGACCTGTGTCTTCAGGCTCGGGTCGTGGCTCATCGTCATCGGCGACACCCCCTTTCTTGTTCTTCTCCTGGGCCTCTTTCTTCTTCTTGTCCTTCACGACGGCCTTGGCGATGGCGTGCTGTTCCTGGAGATTGTACCATCTCTGGATAAGACCGACGACGGTGCTCTTACCCGAACCCGAGGGCCCGACGATGGCGGTGTTCTTGCCGGCTTCGATAGTCAAGTTCAGGCCGTCCAAGACCTTGACGTGGGGCCGGCTGGGGTAAGCAAAGGTGACGTCGGTGAAGACGATGTCTTGGGTAGCAGAGACGTCG
Source organism: Sodiomyces alcalophilus JCM 7366 (assembly GCF_042370955.1). Taxonomy (NCBI): domain Eukaryota; kingdom Fungi; phylum Ascomycota; class Sordariomycetes; order Glomerellales; family Plectosphaerellaceae; genus Sodiomyces; species Sodiomyces alcalophilus. Next base: position 1,301,205 of record NW_027263533.1, read on the forward strand.
GGCTCTTTGAAGGACCCGGTTTCGGGCCGAGGTGCGTCGATGACGGTGAAGAACTCGCAGGCGGCAACCATGGCCTTGCTGACGGCAATCAGGGGCGTAGAGATGCGCTCGAGAGAGATGACGGTCATCATGACGGACATGAGAACGACAATGATGACGCCGGGGTTGGTGAATGCTCCTTCTGAAAACCGGCGAATGCCGTACCAGAAGGCGAGACCAAAGGCGCCAAAAAGACCGAAGAACTATTTCCAATGTGTGTTAGTCGGCCAGTGAGTAACTGCAGCAGGTGAAGATAGAAATAGAAGGAAAAAGAAGGGACGTACGATGAGACCCATCTGTAAGGCGAATAGAGGAGCACTCATCTGACCCTTCCTGCGAGATTCAACGACCCATCGGTTGAAGCGGGCGGCGACGCGATCCTCGGCACCACAGGCGGCAAGCATGCGGATGCTACTAAACGCCTCGCTGGCGACAGCGGTGGCCTTGGCATCCGCCTTGGTGGTCTCGGTATGGAATTTGATGATGAAGGGGAGTAAGACCGACAGGACGAGGAGGATGAAGAGGATAACAGAGGCGGTGACGAGGGTCAGGTCCCAGCTCCAGGTAAAGGCCACGATGATGGCCGTCCAGATGGTGCCGTTGTACTCCAGGAACGTGCCCAGCTTCTCGGAGATGCCCAGCTGCAGGGTGTTGGCGGTGGAGGTGATGGTGGAGGCGGCGCTGCCGGGGGGCATCGAGTCGAGGACGTGGATGGACTGGCCGAGGAGGCGCTGGAGGTAGTGCAGACGGATGGCGGACGACAGGCGGATGCCGATCATGCGGAAGCAGAACTTGTTCACGATGGTGAGGCCGAAGCGGCCGAGGAACAGGGCCATGATGTAGAGCGCCTGCCTGTCGAGGAGGCTCTCAAAGTCGGAGCGGGAGAGGGTCGAGGGTTCCATGAAGTAGCCGGTGAACTGGCCGACGAGCTGGCCGAAGATGACGTTCATCAGGGGCAGGGTGGTGCCGGAGCCGATGGCGGCCAGGCAGGCGAGGATGCCCATGAGCAAATCCCATCTGTTGCCATAGGAGAAGATGCGGAGGTAGTCCTTGAAGGCCGGTTCACGCTCAGGCCGTAGATTGGTGTGAGAAGCAGTCTCCTCCGATTCGTTCTTGGTCCCCTTTTCAGAGATGGGGTCGGCCGGAGGAGGCGGCGCTTTGTCGTCGGTGTCAGGCATGCTGGATCGCTGGTGTTCGCTTGGTCAAGATTGATCGTGGTATGTGTCAAATCCTGCGAATTGAGGCCAATGCAGGACTAATCGCGTCCATAGTACAGCCGAGAGCACGAGAGGAGGGGAAGCAGGTACGCGCTGAGACTGAGAGGTGAGAGTAGAGTCGGACGAACTTGGACGGATGGACCAGGAAGATTGGGAGAGGTGTATTATCGTCTACCAGATGCCGACGGTCTAATATGTACGTCCCAGCAGGAGGCGAGGGTGGAGCTTCATGGCAGTAACGGGAGGCGAGCTGTCCGGTTGCCTTGTGATGTTTACGAATTTACGACGAGTCGACACAGAGAAGCAATTGATGATCAATCCGTCCAATGCGAAGGAACGAAATATACGTAGTAAGAAAGCGGCCCGATTTGACCCCATCAGGGGAGTTGAACACGTTCGAACGGCATGGACAGGGACTCGATGGAAGAGGCCGTAATTTACTCGGTTCTGTGAATAAATGCGAAGTACGAGGCGTGCATATGCCAAGCTCCAATCATGAGTGACTGAATGGATAAGTAGCCCGTGGTGAGGGATGAAGTCTAACGGCTCTCGGGCTAGTACCTGCCCCAGGGTAGTACATGGAGGATTAGCATGTGGATGGATATTAGTGATCTTGTGTGGGGTGTTGTTCTTCCTGGATTGGTACTTCGTAGTGGGTGATTGGGACGATTGATGGTTGCCTGGAGTACAAGCCCCTCCCTAGACGTTAATTACAACGTAGGTACGTGCAGTATCGTAGTTGCCTGCATGTGTTACCGCTTTCCTGTTGAGGCATCTTGCTATGTCTACTGTACCACTCACTACCTAGGGATACATGCATGCTATGGAGTGATTACGCAAACTCTGGTATTACTATTCCAGTCTGTACTGTATATATTGGATGCCTCTACAGACAAAACGCTACTCACAACGTATACAGCATGAAGCATATAAACATGTCATATCACAAAGGGATGGATAGTGTGATACTCTGTACTCCGTATACAAGTAATCCCGGGGCATCGTGGAACCCCGAGCAAAGTCCACGCGATATACCCAACAAAATCAAGAGAAAACAAGAGAAAGAAACAGACGAGGATAATCAAATATACGAAGCGTGTTTGTACCAGACGCAATCTTTCCCGGATACCTAAGATTATAAGATAGAAATGATTGTACAGAGACCATACACTAATGGGAAATAAAACGAAACCCCCAGCAAAACATCCGTACACTCACATCACCTCCTCCAACCTCTGCTGCTTGTCAGTCTTTTCCTAGTAATTCAGCTCACCACCGCCACCTCCCGCAACATGGTCCAAGTCCTCGTAGCTCTTGAGGCTCCGGCCCATTGTCGCCTCGCGCGGGCCCACCGTCGCACCTCCCGCTCCGCCGTCCCATCTGCCGGCACCGCTTCGCCCCCGGCCCCCGTCCCATCTTTGATTCATCCGTCTGTCGTACGGGCCTGTGCGGTAGTTGCCGCGTCCGCCCATGCCGCCGCGTCGAATGGGGCCCGGCCCGTCTCGATGGTCACCCGCGCCGCCGGCCCACCCCACCCCCGGCATTCCGTTGCTACCCGGCATAAACGGTGGGAAACCCCCTGGTGGCATCGGGAACCCGGGGATCGGCATCATGCCGTTCATGTTGAACGTGTTGAGGTTGAACCCACGAGGCGTTCCCGCCGCCGTTTGCCCGCTGGGTTGAGGGAAATGGCCGTTGGAGTTCGCATCGGTCCGCGACGGTGCAATATGAGAAGGGTCCATGACATAGGCGTTGATGAGCTCAAACTGCAGCCCCGACAATCCATTAGTTTCTCCATTTGCTCGTCGCGTCACATGCGTTGGGAAAGAGAAAAAAAAAAACATACCTCTTGCTTGACGCCGTCGAGCCATTCAGTGTGACGTTTCTCAACATGCTTTCGCCAGAAATGTTCTTCTTTAAAGAGTTTCGTGCACTCCGGCACCTTGCACCTGAACTTGTGCTCATCCTCTTGCTTCACGTACTTGGCCAGTTCGTCGTTGATTGCCTCGCCCACCGGCTTGCCCCCAAGCTTGCGGATGTCCACCGTCTCGGGTTCGAGGATCTGCATAATCTTATCTTCAAACGTCCTGACCCAGTTGTATGCACGCAGCAGCTGTTGCTCCGCCTTGCCGCCCGCGCCGCGAAACTTTCTCTCTCCCCCTTCCGCCACCTCTCCCTCTTCGTCGGGTTCGGCGCGCTTCTTGTCAGGGAAGCCCTCCCCAAGAGCGCTGGCCTTGGCAACCTCCTTGGCCGCCGTGCTCAGCGTGCTCCGCGGTCGCCGGAGATGCCCACCGGGGCATTTGCGTGTGAGCTCGTGGACCGAGTCGCACTCAAAAACGCAGTAGAAACAGAAATGGAAGACGCGACGCAGGTACTCAACCATGAGATCCAACTGCTTCTTCTTCACCAAAAGGTCTTCGTCATCAACCTCGTCTTCGTCCACCGCTCCTTCCTCTTCCTCTTCTTCTTCCTCCATCAGCTCCATGCCCTCAACATCGTGCATGCCTTCGTCGACATCGACGCGACGCTCCTTCTTGGCCTTCTTCTTGGTCGGAAGAGAAACCGCAGGTTGCAGGCGACCAGCAATCCTCAGATCATCAACTCGCTCCTCGATTTTCAGAATCGCGTTATAGTCAGACCCGAAATCCTCTTCAAACTTGGTCACGAGCCGCTGAACCAGAGACAAGTCCTTTTCAATCCGCTCCGGCGCCGAGAAGAGATCCCAAAGTGCCTTCTTCCGTGGCGAGTGTGGCGGATTGTGAACCCCGACATGGCAAGTGAAATCTCCACGCAATTCGTCCTTCACAGTCTTGCCATTGATCAGCTCGAGAGCTTTCTCTGCAGTCGAAGCGGGAGCCGGCGATTTGGATGGCTGCTCCCCGTCTTCCATCTTCACCTCCGCACCATCCGATGCCGGCGCTGCAGACTCAGACGACGAATGAAGCATAACCCAACCGATACGGTGATATCGCTTGCTGGGGTTCGGGTCCGACAGGGAAAGCCACTTGAATCCCCCTTCCTCCTCTCCAAGGTGCTCTTTGCAGAACGCCTCCAAATTATGCCGGCTAACGTGAGGAGCGATAGTCTTGAATAGCAGAGTCGGTTGGTAGAGGCTTTCGTCCCGAATGTCGGCCCCTTGCGCTGGCACGAGGTCCCCAACTCCTAGAATCTCGTTGGCAGCAAGTGCCTCGCCTTCCTCCTTCTCCACGAGACCCCCTTGTCCGTTGCTGTCACTCTTCGGTAGACCTTCCAGGGAGAAGTCATCAAATGTACCCGATTCAAGGTCTTGCTCCCATTGACTATAGCCACCACGCCGGAACTCGTTGAGCCGCGCCTTGAACGCGTCTCGAACCTCGGGGATATATTTTTCGCGGAACCACTGCTCTTTCTTGTGCTCGGCAACAAAGTTACGCGCCATCTTGCCCTGAAGTTCCTCCTTATAGGAATCGTAGGCGGCTTGGATCTTGGCCTTTTCCTGCTCGCGTTCTTCTTGTATCTCTCGAGGACCCCGTGTCTTCTCGGGTTCTCGCCTTCGACCCGTACGCTGGCGCTCCTTTTCTTCTCGGATCTTCTCATTCATGCGCCACCACTCGCCAAAGTACGAAAACCCGACTTGATATGGAAGCTTGACTGGATCCATCAGAGGATTGACCGTAAACGCTGGTGGAGCCGTGTCCTGCCCTGGGACATAGCGGTCGATGTTGGCTGGGGGAGAACCGATCCGGCGGTCTCGACGGTCATCTCTATCCCTGCCGCCGCTGTAGTCATCGCGGGTACGGGCTCTAGGCTCATAGCGATCAGTTGCAGTGGGTGAGCGGGAACGTCTTCGGTCGCGGTGGGAACGATCGTGACCTGTGGAGGCTATTGTAAGCGAATGGGTAGGCCTTTTTGAATGGTATAGGCCGCGATGCCAGCTAGGACAAGTAGTTCTGCCAAAACGCGAATGAAGGGGTTGTGATAGGTATGGGTGAGAAATAAAAGACGTATAAGCGGATTTCGTACCAGGGGAGCGGCCTCGGTAGAACGCGTCAGTCCTCTCTCTATCAGCCGGCGAGCGCGCCGTGTCTCTGAAAGACGAGTACGAGTCCATAGCGATGCCTTGTCTCTATTCGTCCAATGAACGTTCACCTGCCTGGAGAGGCAGACGGTTACTTGTAAAACAGGTGAGAACCGATAATGGCTTGCTTGTCGTCGCGTCTATCGTTTGCGTGGTGACGGGAAAGTCGAATGAATGGCCTGTTGCTTGGCGCCATGTTTGCGGTTAGAGAGAAACATTCTGAAGGGCTGTTGGGGTAGAGAAAAAACGGTTGAGAGAGAAGCGCAGCAATGGCAATAAGAATGGTAAGCGTATGGGAGAAAAAAGCGTATAAGAAGAAGAAGAGGTCTAGAGCTTCGAATTAAGTTGATAGAACAAGGAGAAGAAGGTATAGAGGCCGTTCGAGCGCCAACACAGGTCAATCAGAATGAAGGTGGATGGAAGGTGACACGCGTTACCGGAACTCGGTGAGAAGGCTCGGCATGACAGGAACGCGGCGGAAAAGAAGAAATATATGGAATAAGGTCGAAAGGGTAATACGAACAAGTATCTCAGGTTGCGAGGATGATGCACCTCGACAATAAAGTAAGGCAGTGATGATTACTGCGGATGACGGATGGAGCAAGGCTCTGACCAACACGAGAGCAGAAGAGAAGATGCATCGAGTTGAAAGCTAGTTGGAGCTGACAGAGATGGGCCGAGCGAGAGTGGAGGGAGGACAAGGCCGGGCCGACTAGTGGCGTATTGGGATTAGCGTTGTGGTATTCCGCTAATTGCATAACACCAGGAGAAACGGTCATGGTTTCCGGTTTCCGAGGATTGTACGAGGTACATGTACTTTGTGCCTAAAATACCACCAGTACTTGCACAGGAGGACCATTACTTCGTAGGTAATTTTTTGTCACAGGGCTTGGTACCGGAATTCCATGGTCATTGTTTTTATAAGAAGGATATATTGTGATTACCTATGTAGGGTGTTCTGGAATGTAAAAGAAAAAGATGTAAAAATAGCAAAAAAGAAGTGGTTGATGCGCCGTACGCGAATCGAACGCGTCTCAACTGCTAATCTGCCCGAATGGAAGGCAGTTATCATAACCACTAGACCAACGGCGCTTTTGGTTGTTGGGAAAACCGGTCAACCTTAACCTCATAAAGCTTACACTCCACTCCCATCCATAACGTCATGACATCATGACGTCGATATCAACATCTAGGTTGCAGGTCAACGGACATGTCTGTCCAGAATTCATAACCTCGCCTAGCCATACACCTGGCCCATTGGAAAAGTTCAGTCTCCGTGGCTCCAAGTCAAATCTATATTTACTACCGACGATCATAATATTGCTTCACGGGCTAGATCCAAGTGCCCGGTTTCCAAAATGACTGCCTTCATCCCTGCGCTTACATTGCCCCGTCAGGTCTTCGACCATCCTGCGTCCTCCATCTTGCTGCCAATTTCCTTGGGCATGACAGTGGGCTACTTGTCAAACCGTAAGCACTCAGTGTCCTTCCAAGCGTTCGCCAGCGGCACTCTTGATCCTTCGTTTCGCATACCTTGGAGTGACTGGCGTTAATCCATCATGATACTCTAGGAGGGTCCGACCAAAAGCAGACATACAGCCGAATCAAAAATCCCCCTTACAGTCCCCCATCCTTCGTCTTCGCCCCGGCCTGGACGGTTCTATATGGGTAATTTCCCCTGTTTACCCCCACCTCCTTCCCATTCCCCCCGCACCTCAAGTCACCTGCAGCCGGTCTAACATCTGTCCAGCCTGATGGGGTACGCAGCGTACCGAGCCGTGAGCACCGGCCTCAGTCCCAGCGCGACCGGCCAACAAGCCAGCCTAGCCCGCCAGGGTGCGACGCTCTACACGGTACAACTCGCCCTCAACCTTGTCTGGACCCCTCTCTTCTTCGTCCTCAGGCGCCCCGTCGAGGCTCTCGTTGACATCGTGGCCCTGCTGGGTGTTAATGGCTACCTCGCCTACACCTGGGGCCAAGTGGACCGCGTTTCTGGCATGCTTCTGGTTCCCTATCTGGGATGGCTCGGGTACGCAACCTACCTCTGTGCCGGTGCGGGGTACCTCAATGGGTGGGACATCAGCGACAAGCCCGCTGAGGGCGAGGGGAAGGGGAAGGGGAAGGAAAAGGCACAGTAGACTGTAGCATATAAGGCTGCTGGAGATGCGATATTCCAAAACCTCATCAAATGTTCCTAACAGTGCAGATGAAAGGTTCTGAGACATCAAGGAGAAGCTTGTTGGAGACTGGCAGCTCACTTTTGGTCAATGCGGCTTGGCTGTGACATGGCGAGATTTCCACCAAAACTGACGAAATTGAAGCCATTTGTACCTGTAACTATCAGTCCTATATTTAACCTTTTACCCACAAAGAAACCACTATAAATGAAAAAACCGAACGCCAGTTCATGCATGGGGCAGATCGCCTCGACTGCCTGCCCCCTCTCTATCTTTTCACCTGGTCATTGCCTCCTCTGCCTGTCATCCAAACCCGCTATTGCATCGGCAGGAAATTCTTCAGGCCATCGAAAACCATGAATATGAATGCTGAACTAGGAGCGGACCGCAGACACGTGATTCCGCAACCCCTGTACAGCCCCGCCACCCCGTACCGTTTCCAAATGGCGATGCCCTCTTTCAGGAACGTCCTGTCCTTGACGGAGTCTCCAATCGCCATGGTCTGTAGGCGTGACTTGATTGTGTCGGCCGGGAAGAAGAGGAAGTTGTAGGACACGCCGGCAAACGCGCCAGCCAAAGCCTGCTGCCACAGCGGAAGGGGCCGGGCAGCGAGAGCGTCCTTCTCGGCCTGGGTCTCCACTGCCCGGGCGTTTAAGACGTGAAACATCTTGGTGACGGTTTCTTTGCCGCCGAACCAGGCTGCGCTGCCTCCGGATTCCCGAATCAGAGTGCCCATCTGGCCGTGCCAGAAACCCCGGATGCCGTGGTGGCGGTATACGTCGCGGATGACGGCCACGGGCTTGAGTGGGGCCGGAGCCTTGCCGTCGGCACGGGCGGGCGCCTGGATTTTGCACTTGACCAGCTCAATCGGCGTCAGCACATAGGAGGCGAAGAACCCGGAAAACGCGCCCGTGAAGTATAGCGCCGGTAGAGAGAGGGGCTGGTCGCGGGCGACAAGGCCAGACGAGTAGATGAGCTCGCGACCGAGGCGTTCAAAAAAGAAGAGGCTGCTCGTCTCGGCAGCGGCGCCCACTAGCGGGGCGGTGATGCCACGGTAGAGGCCCAGAACACCATCTGCCTTGATGGACTGGCGGAAGCAGTCGATGGGGCCCTTGTATCGGAGGGGGAGGTTGTCGGGCTGCGACTGAAGCCGGACCTTGACCGTGTCGAAGGGGTATTCGATGTATTTGCCGACGATGCCGGCCGTCTGGTATCAACGCATCTGTTAGAAAGTGCGGCCGAGAAACTTGTCGGGTAAAAAGAGCTGACTCACCGATCCATACACGATATCCTCCACGGCTTCAATGGCCGCGGAATGGCTTCGCAGTGTGGCGGGCCGCTCATGGTGCGGCATATCCATTGTCGAGGCGGTCGAATCCATCATGATCGAACCGAGCTATCGCAGCTGAGCCAGTGCAGGAAGGTGAATAGACTCCCGTCGGAGACCCGTTCAGCACTGTCCTGACTGGCCCTCACCACACGAATGAACAGGGCAGAGTTGGCTACCTGTCGCACTTGTAGGAGGACAAGAGGCGAACGATGCGGGGTGAGCAATTAAATAGCGGTCTGATAAATGGCGTCAGGACGACATCGGAGACCGAGTGTAAGAGCCGATGCCGAAAGGAAGCGGTGGGTGCGAGGCAGCTTGTGGGCAGGGCAGGGTCAACCCTGGCGAGATAATAGTGCTTTACGAAGATGTGTGGGCGCTAGGTCTATGGAGGGGCACGGGAATTGACGATGTCAAGATATTTCGATTTCATCGCGTCGCTTCGAGGACATGTGCTGTGCTCATAGGTCGAAGGAAAAGAGAAACGAGGCCAACAACCTCGGAACGGATGATGTCGAGTTCACCGCAATTTTTGACGTTTTGGGCTGTTCTCGTTGGGCTTGGTGGTCTCCTGCGGACGGGACCTAGTGGGGCTGTACTGATAAGATCTTTTAGATAAGATAAAAGTCTGCATCGAGCGGGGATTTCAGACTGGGGGGCCTCATGAATTCCAGATTGTTGCAGAAATTAAAGTGGGATGGGCTGGTCCCGACTTTTCGGCCGCAGCAATCGTGCCGCGGGAATCCAGATGGCATATCATATCTGATCGGCTGGCGTTGTACCCCTCCTGGTGACTTGCGATTCCTGTTTCTATTCTGACCGAGGGGCCCTGGGCATTCTCTGTCTTGTACTGACCACACATGGGCCAGGCGGAGAATAAGCACTTCGTACCTGTCGCAACTCTCCGAACCAATGCTACTCGTGACCTTTTCCATGCGTATACTGTCCGCTACCGATATCTCAAGCTGTTTCTTTGACCAGGCCTCGGGATTAATAGGTACTGTAGTGTGAATAAGCTCAAAATCGGCCCGGCATCGGCATAGGTAGGCTATGTCACGCTAGCAGGACAGTTATCCGTAATGTAGTCATTATATCCTATAGGTCTGAGCGGTCGGGTATTGGTGGTCTGCGCCATGTATCTAAAATAGCATCCCTTTGTTCGGACTCGGGAGTTTGCTGTTGCAAGATGAGGCGATAGTAACGTAGCAGCGCCGCTTAACTTGAGCGAAAGGATAGGTATGTAGAGAGGTGTGGACGAAGATAGGTCGTGTTGTTACAGAGCTTGGGTGGATTACATCTGAAATGAAACTCAATAACCCTCATCAGCCGTCGTGCATCGTACGTATCTTGACTATCGAAACAAAAACGGCCAGCGGGAATATCGGTCCCGTGCATGTACTGTACGTAGGCATCCAGGGACCATGAACGAGATATCGAGGATGCTGTGCTCTGGTATTCCCAAGACACAAGCGGTGGCAGTTGAAGTTGTCGAAGGCATCACATACGACGCACGTCGCCCAGTCTTGAACGGACGTTTAAGAGACGGCGACGGACTTTATCTGTTGTTTCTGAACTCACTGGCTAGGCCTATTACTGCGTACTACCTACCTAAACAAGGCACCCAATACCATCGGAATTATCGTGAGGGTTTGGACAGGAGTCTCTTTGGACAGACCTCTCCGGCAATGAGAATGGAGGTAGGCCCGCCCCCTGGGTGTTTGTTCTGGATTGACAAATCGGATGCAAATCACAACGTACAGAGTAAACACGGCAATCAAGCGGCTCGGCAAATTGGGTGCCAACACGAAATGCCTCCTTGATCGCGTCCGACGAGGCAGTAGGTAGGCTATATAAGGCTACACATATATATGTTGTACCATCCGTATTACTCGGTACCCGTACATGTTGGTTGGTGACTGGCAAGGATTTCGTCCAAGTCCAGCGAATTGGAAAAGGCGAGACCCGGCAACGGGAGGACACGGACGTAAACAAGGTCGGCGGGCCCAAAGGAAACGCAACTGTAACGGGGATGCATCCTCCGTGCGTGCAGGAGACTGACACTAGAGAACTGGCAGTGAATTGACTGTTTCTTTCAGCGGCGCTGGGCCCAGCGGTAGATGAGGACTGTTCCCGAGGAGTATCTTTTAACATGGACATGTAATATCACTAGGGATGAGAGATGACAGCTTTGATATTGCTTCTGGAATCTCGCCGAGACACGGTCTCGGGACAGCTCGCTTAGGGGCAGGAGTTCAGATCCATCCTTCCAATCGCACAGCATCATCGGTCATGTCGTTATCAAGGGGTATGTACCTTACAATAAGCTTTAGCTGGTAAATATCTGTACGGTACCAACGGAAACGAGATGCTGGACGGTGTACGAATACGTTGTACGTTGTACGTAAACGGTCCAGCCCCTGTACGAAGTAGGTAGGTAGGCAGGTACCTTGTACTTACCGTACGGCGTGGGGTTTCCGGGGTTCCTGCTCCACTTAATTCCACTTGCGATGTCGCATCAGTTTGTCAAATTGTCAAAGCTCTCCTGTTCCTCCTCTTCCTCTCAGCTCGATGTCACCCATTGTTTCCCGGCTCAGCGAATCAGATGAGCGTACTTGCTCCCATGACTGCGTCGCCCATGATACGGTAACATCGACGTGCGAACCGTGAGCAAAAGAATCAGACGACAAGGTGGGATGAAAGGGTAGAGAGGAAAAACAGAACCATTCAAGCCCTAAAGACAGAGAACGACTTCTTGTCGTGGTGTTCATGCACGAGCCGACCTCGAGATGCAGACCTTGGACAGTGCAGTCTGCATTACATGCAGTTCACGAAACGGGCCAATTACTTCCGTTCTCTGAGAACTGGCGTACAACATACGGAGTGTGCTCAACCCCAGTTTCCTCATGCCCCTGATCCCTGGCAGCTTGTATGACAGCAGGTGGTACTCCGTGCTTCGAAAGTACGGATATGGAACCTGAGAGACGATGTTCCTGCGCATTTACGCCGCCCATCTGTGTCGAGGGTCCTCCTCTATTCCCCTGGCCTACGAATGGTAGAGCTCTCGCACCTCACGGAATGCCGTGGCCACTGACGAAGTATCTCCCCGTCACCTATGATTTCAATCATTGCTTTTTCTTATAGGGCAAGACAGAAACACCGTCTCACTCCAGCCATCTAATCTACAGCGTACAACGTACGTCGTATGTCTTACTTCGCTTGATCTGCGTTGACCTACGTTGTACACTCCGCACCACCGGGATCATCAATAACTCAACCCCTCGCAGCCGCGCCTCTTCCGTCGTCCTCCACGTATTATCTTATTACTATACTTCGCCTTATTAAAATCGTGTCCAAGCCCGTTCCAAGTTGCTTCCCGTCCCGACTTACAACGTACAACCATCTCCTGGCACTCGCCTCCAAATCCCAGCAGACCCCTGGTCGACACTACGGTACCCATTTGATTTAATTAATCTCGCGCAGCGTCTGCAACGTGAGCAGCCCCTCCTCCGGATATCCTCGATATACTCCTTGGCGACGATCCTAGGAAGTACGTTGTACATACCTACGTTGTACCTGGAAAAAGCACGCCGAAGCCACCCTTGTCCCTTCTCGGACCTTACGTCGCATCAGACTTCGTCTCCACCACCTGGATAATTAAACTTGCAGGCAAGGCGTGTTGGACTGGCATTACGGCTCCTACTTTAATGGTCAACGTTCTAAGTGGCCCGTCGTCGGAGGGAGACTTCTCCTTCCCTTGCGTCCATCGTCAGACTTGACGAACTACGCACATATCTTTGCTCATCTTGGCTTCCTGGATACTCCATTCAACTTGACCTGAGACCACGTCCCGATTCTTCATACGGCGTTTCATCCCTCACTCGAAACATCATTCTTCAGCTCGCCCTTCGATATAAACTAGACATAATGCCGTTACCACTAGGTCCGGCGACGTTCGGTACTCACGCTGTCTCTAACGATTTACCTCACGCCACCCACAAGAGGATAGCCTCCCTCGACTCTGCGACTCCTATATCCAAGGGCAAGGCCCAAGTGCCACGACGTCTCTCCCTTCAGACTCAATCTCCGTTACCCACGCTGCCCAACACGCCAGCCGAATGGAACAAAGCTGTTGCCGAAGTCAAGCGAAACTATATCAACCGTCGATATCGGTCCTGCTCAGCACGGTGCTGTGAAATCCTGGACAATGTCAAAGACATCGTAAGTATCTCATCAGATAACACTGGCTCACTCCGTAACGACAGACGTGGGGTCGAGACGGGAACTGACTCGTTGCAGACAGCTGTAGAGCCGGCCTACCTACTCTACCTACACTTCTACGCAGCTTGTTCCGTCGAGATGCTTGCGCGGCCTTTGAACCCATCATCCCCCTACAGGATCAAGCTCCTCCAGCAGGCGCGTTCACACTACCACCGCGCCTCGGAGCTCATCCGGACCGCCGACGAATCCATGTCGCGATCCTCCCGCCCCTCCTCCGCCGCCACCTCGCGCTCAGGCCAGCACACACCATCCTCTTCATTTTCTTCGCACGGCTCCAGCGAAGTGTCTTCCTACATGGGCTCAATCTACTCTCCAGACGACGCCATCGTGACCAAGTTGTCCCCGCCCCCCCCTCTCGTGCCTCGCCACCCAGCGAAGAAGCGCGTTACTTTCGACGACTCCCACCACGAGCCCAACGACGAGCCGAACTACGAGCCGAACGTTCGACCCGACTCACCGACTCTCGGCCTCGACTGTTCGCCTCATGCTGCCCAGTTACCATGCAAGACCCGCCACCTCCCGGATGCCAGCGAGCAGCCAAGAACCCGACTCCTCTGTTCCCTACCTTCGACCCCTGAACCCCCAGCCGAGGACGGTGGGGCCGAACTTGCCTTCTCCTTCGTTCGGGAGCGCTCCATTCACCGGTATTGCGCCATCCTCGCCACCCTTCGCATCCAGTTGGCGTCTTACCTCGCGTCCCTCGATGCGCAGCTTACGCCATACGCACTAGCCGGCGCCGGCGTTCGATCCCACTTCAGCTTCAGCATGCCCGCGAGAGCAGCCTCCCCCGAGTCTTTAACCCTCGACGACGAGATGCGCTCCCTTCAGCTCCGTGCCCGCATCGAGCGCCTTCGCGCGGCTGGGTGGGAACGCCCGCGCTTCAATGCTCAGAGGTACAAGGAGCTCTGCGATAGCGTGCTTACCGAACTTTCGTCCTACTAATGACTCGATACCCGTTATGTGCGCCGCTGCTGTCTCTCTTCTTATACCCATGTACTATCGTATTTGTTGTTTGAGCGGGTGTTGAATGTTGTCTATGACCCTGTCGCATACGGACTTGAAAGCCACCACATGTATATGCCCGGACTACGATGATGGAACATGCATAACACCTGACGATCTATTTTCTTTTCTTTGAGGCAATCTGCGCTGGCACCGCAGCAGGATAAAGGAGAGATGGAAGACAGGGCATTATGGCAGAGACACCCCTTAGGATCTTGTCTGTCCAGGATGACTCTGTTGCAGCATGTCGCTTCTTTCTCGTTTCCCTCTCGTTGGTTTCTTGCCCTCTTCTTGGGATTACCTACTTCCGTTTCTCTCATCTTCCCTTCTTACAAGGCCGCGGTTGGCCGGCTTTTTCTCTTGTTTCCCCTCGGTATTGGACATACCTTGTTTGGTCTCCTTTGTAGCGCGTAATGCTGTTGTTTCACCGCCAGAGCTGTAGGCTCGGTTTGGGAAAGGCTAGGAGTTTGATTTCTGCATCAACGCTTATATACCCCTTTTTCATTTGGCAAGCACAGGTTGGACTAGATACCTAGTGTCGATTTCTATAGCATGAATTCGGACACCAGCGTATGCGTAGTGCGAAGTTGTATTGATTGCGAAGCAGAAACGTCGAGGCTCAGAATACAGGTACTCGATTCAGAAAAAGCCCCAGAACCTGGAAAGATCCCATCCATCCCACACCCAAGTCTTAACCTAAACCCCTGACTACCCACACCCCGGAGCCTTACAATCGAATCACGTATCAGTAATCATCTTCATTGGCGCCGTCACCCTTCCGCGGGTGGCTACCAGCCCACCCGGCAGTCATATTCGGTTCACAGACTTCATATTGGACATCCCCGCCCGGTACACCCAGCACTTATTCCATCGTGCGTCTCCGGGCTTCTTTCTCTGCCTCTTCCTTGACCTTCTGGGTATCTCGCTGCTGCTTCATCTCCCGCACTTTAGCGAAGACCACTTCGCGGAAAATGGCACCCTTGACGGCCTTGGAGAGGGTCTTTCTGTCGGCGGAAAAATCGGTTTGATGGCTCGACAAGGTGTCGTCGCGAAAGTCGGTGTCTTCGGGGTCCTCTTCCTGGATTTTGAGGGCCTGGATGCGGTTGGCGAGCTTGACCATCTCGATGCCCCGACGTAGCCTGGCCTTGGCCATGTACGCTTTGATCTCGGGCAGCAAGTTGTGGTCGGTGGCATTCTTGCCGCTTAGCCACGGGTGCCGAAGCGCTTCCTAGGATAAAGGTGAGCTACTAGAGAACCAAAGCAACGGAAGAAGGGGGCCCGAAGGGATCCCCGGGCTTGCAGGAAATCGCCGTACCTCACTAGTCCATCGCTTTTCCGGGTTCGGTTGCAAGAAACCTAAGATGAAATCCTTGGCATCCTGGCTAACGTCTTTCCAGTACCGCTCGTGGAAGACGATCCGCCCTGACGTGCATTCGTCGATGAGCTCCTGGAGATTATCGGACCGGAAAGGCGAGTAGCCGCAGAGAAGGGTGTATGTTATAACGCCCATGGACCACATGTCGACCGGCTTGCCGTGACCTTGTTTGAGCATGATTTCTGGTGCCGCATAGCCTAGTGAGCCCGCCATGGTCGTGAGAACTTCGTCCTTCCGGTCAAGCATCTTGGCAATGCCAAAGTCGGCAAGAACGAGGTCGGAGTTGGGGTCTTTGCTAATGTAGAGGAGGTTCTCGGGTTTGAGATCTTTACGGGACCCAGGTTAGCAAATGTAGATTCCCAGTCCGCGCGTCACACAGGATATTGTTGTGAGTTTGGACGAACCTCGATGGACTACGTTATTCTTGTGAAGGTAGTTGACGGCGCCGAGAACTTGCTTGATCGTCTGCGATGCGTCCTTCTCTGTGAATTTCCCCTGCTCGGAGATGCGATCAAAGAGCTCGCCGCCCGTCGCCAGTTGAGTGACGATATAAAACTTGTCCTAGTGTCGTGGTCAAACGAGAGGCCAATCTGATGGGCCCAGGCGCAAGGCCAACTCACTCTCGACTCAAACCAGTCCACAAATTTAACAATGTTGGGGTGATGGAGGCGCTGAAGCATCCCTAGTTCGTCGTAAACCATTTGTTCGTTGCCCTTGACGCTCTTCTTCAGAATGATTTTGATGGCCACTTTGCCCGTAGGGCTATCAGCCTCTCGGACGACACCATAAGTACCGGCACCAAGTGTCCTCCCGAAGCGGTAATTCGATCTAAAGGCCAGCCACGGCTCGTTAGGCCTCTCACGTCACGTTTCAGACCAGGATATAGGGACGCACTTCTTATCGTAACTCTCCGGCTGGCCGCCGAGGCGGTTGAGCATATTAGCGACTACAGGCGCAGAAATTGTTAGTACATATTCGCGCAGTCGGGAGAATACTCGTGACCTGATAAATACGGACGACTCGCAGGTACAGTGCGTGGCATTGGGACAGGGTGCATTGAAGGGGCGTGACGCAGACGGCTACGCATCGATAATCTCGACTTACAGCTCATGTTGGGCGAGGTCGGAAATAGTCGCAGAAGGTAAGTAAGCCAGGCAGATTCCGGTAGGTTATCCAAGAATGAAATGGCGTTGTTTGCGAGGAAGACCACGGGCGTGATTTTCCAACACCCGGCGCACTGGTAGTAGTGGTTGCGAGAATAAATCGAAGAGGACCGGACTTCTTTATGGGAATTTCGTTCTACGACCACTGGCAGGCGAAAAAGAGTGTCGGGGAGGAAGACAAAAGGACAAGAGGCGGATCGGCGAGGGAAGTTGCAGCTTGGGACAACGAATGGTCCACGTCGTGGGCGTCTTAAGGCTGATGATGTGGGGTAAAACCAACGTCCGCTGACAGGGGAGGAGAAACAGGAAGCTGGTCGAATTGCGAATTATCAGTCGTAGAGAGGCGAGATCCCGTAAAGCGTTTTTCTGCGACAGTCTCGAGCTCAGATATATACGGAGTGCGAGAAGAAATCAGTTGATAACAGGCTTGCTGTGAGAAGTAAAAGGAGCGAAGATTGTCGCGTAGAGGAGTGGAAGGTGAGCAGCTATGGG
This sequence comes from Sodiomyces alcalophilus JCM 7366, assembly GCF_042370955.1. Taxonomy (NCBI): domain Eukaryota; kingdom Fungi; phylum Ascomycota; class Sordariomycetes; order Glomerellales; family Plectosphaerellaceae; genus Sodiomyces; species Sodiomyces alcalophilus. The sequence goes on from NW_027263533.1 coordinate 1,318,332, forward strand.
TGAAAATGAGGGGCTGTGAATTGGGAGTATAAGGTACTGTACACTGACACCGTGCTGTCCGTCTTCCCCACCTCACCTCGGTCCACCACTAGACCAACCGATGGCGTGGAGGGTGCATACATAGACAAATGAGAGTTGTAGGTAGTATGAGGTGCAGAAGACACGTTATCAAGCCCTGAGAGACAGGCTTCAAAGGTAACCAGTACTTCCCTTTGGGTGGACTTGCTGTATTTTGGTCACATTCATGTTGGCCGTTTGGCGTTGGCAAGACAATCTGACACGCCAAGAACAGCAACAAGACTCCACGCAAGCCGCGGGTTTCTGGCTACCCAGTTATGTGGTACATACACCATACCATATCTGCAACGTTCGTGACACTTGCGGGTTCTAAGGTACTGACGGGTATGGGATGGAGCGTGATGATACCGATTATGCACAAAGGACTAACTTAGACACACAGTTACGGAGGTTTCTCAGCGGGAACTATCATATTCGATCCACTATATGAATCTAGCCACTACGAAGTAAAGCTCATGAACGTCCTGGTAGACGGGCAGATGACGTGGGTTGACCGAGACTCGATGCCAACAGCACTGGTTGGTTGGTTGGTGTGACCATGGAGTGTCCTCTTTTGGTACCAGGGAACTAAGGAGGCATCCAACTGGAAATATCCTATCAGCTATCTTGGGATATCCTGAACCTTGCCTCGACATGTTTCTTCATATTGCTTCGGCAAAGACATGCCATTACGTACGGGGATCGTTCTCTCCCCCATCGAGATTCGTTACACCCAAAAAGCTCTACGATGGGGTGTCGCTCATGAGGACATCAAACCCCTTGTAAAATGTTTCAACATCTCTTGCACAGCGGACATCGTTTCGGTGAGATGATTGAAACATCTCTTGTCCCCAAATTCCTGTGCCAACGACGCAGCACGCCAGTCCAACCTGTGAAGATTCCCATACTCCCGGGTTTGCGAAGCTCGCCCAACGCCGAAATGCAAACCGCAGTCTTTCGCGTTCAAACGACCATTTGTAACCAAAGGGAAGCGCGCTATTGCTTAGACAGTGTTATCATCGTAATAGAAGTCGATGTCGCGAGGTCGCTTCCGATTGCTTCGCACAAACTCCTCGTCTCCAGGCGGTCTTTCGTTCTTGGAATTCCCCGTCAACATGCTCTGTAGACTCATGCACACCGTCTCCACGTTTTGAACGGGACTCCATCCCTGGCTTCCGAGGAGGTCGAGGCAAATGATACCATTCGAGTAGATGTGCGGGTGGATGGGGATTGGACGATCGGTCTGCTGGACGAAGGTCACCTCTGGGGGTTCTGAAGAATCGAGCACGGTGAATGTTAGCCTCAAACCACAGGTCCCACGATACGTGCTGCATCCAGCAACTGCAACACAAGGGCTAGGAGTGAAGTTGGCTACCGTACGTACCAATGGGATATTGTGGGGAGAACTTGAACTTGAGTCTATAAACCTCGCCCCTATAGATGGGGTTGTCATCCAAGACTCGTATGTCCATGAACCAATCTTCGAAATTGTCGGCTGAGATGAGATCAATGCCTGGGGGAAGCCCATTTTTCAGCTAGGGAGGAACGGTCCGAGTCAGTTCACGTTGCAGTCAGGACCACATGGCCCCAGACACACATAAATGGCATAGGGCATAGGATTGACGAGATGCGCGCAAACGATGGGCCAAGTCAGAAATCCTATACCTTGGTGAGTTCCTTTGCAAGTCTCTTGGAAGCGAAGCTAGCCATGCTGTGCGCACGTGTGGTAGGGGGCCAAGGCTGCGCCTTCGTAGAAGTGATATAGTATGGTGACGTAGCTGGTACGGGACGTTTCGTTTTATCGTGCCTTCACTCCATATGGAAAAGTTGACAAATGATGGCTATGGTATGCTGCGGGGACCTTGCACTCGGTTGATAACTGACGGCCTAACTAACGTATATCAGCGATGGTGGCGGCCGGAGCGGGTAGGCTTGGTTTGGCATCACGCGGTAGGATTGATTGAAGGCGAGAGTTGGAGAATGGACTAGAACAGGGTGGTAGAAGCAGTTGAGCAGCTTGAGCGTCGTGGGGAACAAAGAGTACTTCTACATAGATACTCAGTAGGTACCACAGTACGAAAGTGTGACCCCGCAGTCGCAGAGCTAAATAAAGCCCATGCGTGCGTGTACGTTGTACAGACCAACTACCTACCTACGGTAGGTAATTACTGGTACTCAGGCATCTATCTGGAAGCTTCCCTACCTTCAAGGTACGTACTCTTTCTTATCTGTATGATGCTGGAACTGGCCAGTCAAAAGGCAAGGCGACAGACCCACCCAGCCAGCCCCGCTGGAATGGAGCTACCTTCGCCTTGGTCATTCACCTTCGGTTTCCTTCCTTCCTTCTCACCGAGCTTCAGCTAGCCATCCTACCGGCTCGCCTTCTCAACCACATGGGGCCGCAGACATGGCTTCTCGAGTTGGGTTTGATGCGGATCACATCAAAGATCGAGCTCGCAGGGACTTGCTGAACCTGCTCGAGGGAGTACGTAAGGCTTCCCGTGCCTCGTCTGCCGCCGCGCGCTCCTCCCCATGCATGGCTGACCCATCCGTTCGTATCTAGGTTCGTGGCAAGAAGAACTTGGTTCTTGAGCGTAGTTTGGCCGGGCCCATTGGCACACTCGTCAAGGTCGCAACTCTTCAGGAATATGGCGTCGACAAATTCTTCTTTCTGGAGAACAACAATGCCGATACCAGCCAGCGCAATATCATCTTCATTGCCCGTGGCGAGTGTGCACGTCATGCCCCATCCATAGCAGGTTAGCATCTCTCTCGTATCATGTCCCGGTAGTCTTTTCGCATCATGTCCCTGTCCCTTCCGAGTTGCTGTTTTCTTTAATTGGCTCCAAAAGTAGACTTCGAGGAATAAAGCCCACTCTTCGTCGTCCGTCAGTGAGCCGAACATTAACATATGCATGTCCTCCTATAGCATCACTTGCGTCTTGCTTACAAAAGTTGATGCCATCATAACGCGCTGACATTTCCATCAGATCATATTCGACGATTGCAGCGCGAGAGCCAGACTGGCCATGAGTTCCATATTTTCTGGGTACCCCGGCGGACCGTTGTATCGGACAAACTGTTGGAAGAGGCAGGCGTCTTGGGCGATGTCAACATTTCCGAGCTAGCGCTCTACTTCTTTCCCTTGGAAAAAGATGTCTTATCCCTTGAACTTGAAGACTCGTTCCGCGATTTATATCTGAACAAGGATGTGACGCCCTCTTTCTTGATGGCCAAGGCATTGATGGGAATCCAAGAGAAATACGGCCTCTTTCCACGAATCATCGGCAAAGGCGACAATGCTAAACGCGTGGCCGAATTGCTGGCGCGCATGCGACAAGAGATCCTAGCCGGCGATGACGCGAGCGAGACCCAACGCAGTGGCGGCCTCAGCCCAAGTACGACCATAGAGAGCGCTATCATCATTGACCGTCAAGTCGATTTCGTCACCCCTCTTCTCACCCAGCTGACATATGAGGGTCTCATTGATGAGGTGTTCTCCATACAGAATAGTCAGGCAGAGGTGGACACCACCATCGTGGGAGCCCCATTACAAGCGTCCGCGGCGGGAGCACCGAGTGCGCAGGCACGGAAACGAAAGATACAACTAGATTCGTCTGACAAGCAATTTGAGCAGCTCCGCGACAAGAACTTTGCCATTGTCGGGAGCTTCCTGGGTCAACAAGCGCGGCGGCTCCAAAGCGTCCAGAAGGATTACGAAGTCCGAAACAGTCACAAATCGATTGCTGAGCTCAAAGACTTTGTAAGCAAGCTTCCGACATATCAACAGGAACACCAAAGCCTTCGCATCCACACCGGGTTAGCAGAAGAGATTGTCAAGTACACAAGAACCGACCAGTTCAAGGGAATATTGGAGGTCCAACAAAACTTGGCTGCCGGTGCAGACCCTTCCTCGCAGTTCGAGGCTATTGAAGAACTCATTGCGAGGGGAGCGCCGCTGCCTGAAGTTCTGAGATTACTTTGCATCTACTCTTGCGTATCGGGCGGTGTCAAACCCAAGGAGTACGACCAGTTCAGGCGCCTAATTCTAGAAGGCTATGGCTACCAGCATTTACTGACGCTCCATGCTCTGGAGAAACTCCAACTCTTCCTATCTCGATCTTCACCTCTGGCGGGCATGATACCCATGGCGGGCGCAGCAGGAGGACCCATTAATAAGACGAATTACACCCACTTACGGAAACTTCTACGACTAATTGTGGACGAGGTGCGGGAGGATGACCCTAACGACATCGCATACGTGTATAGTGGCTATGCTCCACTTTCGGTTCGCCTGGTGCAATGCATTCTCCAGAAGCAATATCTACTCACCGTGACCAAGGGTAACGGCGTGACCGGGACGACTGGTTCGTCCGCGGCACAAGGATGGCACGGTTTTGACGAGGCTGTGAAACACGTCCAGGGTCAAACATTCTACGAGCTCCAGAAGGGCGAGGACAAGGCGGTCAAAGCTCGCGCGCTGCTTTCGGGCGGGTCAGAGAAGCAGACTGTCTTTGTAGTTTTCTTGGGAGGGATCACCTTTACTGAGATCGCGGCACTCCGCTTTATTGCAAAGCAGGAGGAAGGTACGTTGGCCCAATCCCCCTCTTCAGTTGTTTTTCTGTCCGACGACTTGGTATTGTTGGGTTGCTGACACATGAGACTACATGATTAGCCCGAAGGAACATCGTCATCTGCGCAACATCGATCATTAGCGGGAACAGGATGATGGAAGCGGCTGTTGAGAAGGAATCCTTTGCGAAAAATATAGGCCCAGCCATCTCAACACAACGGGCGTGAGCTGCCCCAATGCTATAAAGGAGTTGGGAGTTGATTAATGGGTTGAGCGGTTGGATTAAAGATATGATCATTGTCGAATATCGGGAGACTCTAGCTCGGCGTGCGCTAGTACCTAGAGAAGAGTTGTGCCGAGGGATACCAGTGCTCAGATGGAAATATTGAATCCTCAAATTCACTATAAGGAGATTGCCAATGTTCAAGACAACGGCATCCCCAAAGTGAAGCGGACGCCTTGTCCCTAATGACGCTATATCGTCTTCTGCTGTCATACCGTTTGGTACTCGAGGCCGCTTGCGGAGTGATAATTTGCCCAGGGTCATTGTAGCTAGGAACGAGCTCTTGCAGAGTAACAATATCTCTTCGTTATTCGTAACGACTCGTCTGTGTCTGTCGTGAAGATCCGGACGGCAGGCGCGTTTTCCTATATGTATCAAAAAGTGGCCCTAAAGCTAGGTACTTTGCTCAAATAATATCGCTGGTTATAAGCGCAGGGAATGTTGAAAATGCGGAAACCCGGGGTCTAAAAGCAGAGCATTGTATCATCGCCGGGTCGTGATGACCGAGACGTCCGTCCTCTGAATCGCGAAGGTCTGTCTGTCAGATATTGCCATTTCAGGGACATCACATGATTTTGTACCTTGGTACTCCAGAACAATTCTTGGCTCGTTGGACGACAGGGGGGTGAAAACACGTGACAGTAGCGCGGGTAAAGTACTCGGAAGTGGAGGGATCGCAGGCCCAGCACTTGCTGATTTATATCCAATCTCCCTCACTAATACTCCCATGGCTTATTAGCCCGGGATTTCCTCAGGGCACCATCTATTCAAAGTCGCCGATAAGCGTCTCGATCTTCAATTGATCGCGTAGACCTATCCCTTCAAGAGCCGGTGCCGGGACGTGTGCGACTGTGAACATCTCCTTCCGACACTCGTCTTGAATCGATAGGTAAGAGGGTCGACTTATATCAGACTCCGAGTGTGAGATAACATGTTGGTCAATATACTAACTCGGCTGATGAAGGACCTCTGAACCTAAACTCATAGTATCATTACTGTTTAGGGCTGCTTGCGGCTCGGTGCAGTTTGGTCTGATGGGCCATCCCTCCGCTACGGCCGAGCCACCATCCGCAATTATACTCCCCCATATTCGCTTATCTCGACATACCTCCGGTCCGGAACGACCATTCTACAATGAGAACGAGCCCAACGACTCCGATTGAGTTGGGAATTGGACTTGGAAAAGAACCATTCGGTCCACCTCGGTGTGTGGGCTCATATATCTCAAATTCCTCACCACCCAGATCAGGGGACCCGAACCATCCGCCATCAGGACTTCCTCCGCAAGATCCCGTGTCCCCCGCTGGCAGCAGCATTTCATCTGGAGCAGTCTCAGAAGTTGGATCTGAAATCATCGTTCAGGCCGGAAACATGGAGCTCGATGGTCCCCGTCTCGAAGACTTAGAAATGGGGCCTTCAGCCGCCTCTCCCCATGCCGAGTATGTAATATACTGTCACGCCTTTCTCGGACAGGTTCCCATTCAAATCGAACTCCTCACCCTCATAGTTTATGACGTCTCTGAGACTCTCATCGGTACAACTCGTTCTTCTAACTATCCGATAGAGCCTCCGAAACTGGGGCCCCACCAGCTCCTTCGACTACTCTAAGTCACCTTGAGACTGATCACTATTCACTCGAATCTCCCTTGTCCAACCTGACTGATCAGTCCGAACTATCATCAATCCCGCCATCCGTGTCTAGCAAGGCTACCACCCCTGTCGACTCGGAAGCAGTGAGGGAACTGCTTATCCCACCTTCTCAGAACCTCCCTCCGACTTTCCCGCAGCCCAAGCCTCGCCGTGCATTCGACGTAAAGCCGAAATCTTCGATACCTGTGGGAATGGACGATGTGACATATGCATCCCAGTGTCTCCGTGCTGCAGAACATTCGAGACTGGACCCATACGCCTTGCATGAGGGGGAATACCGCTTGTTGCGGCAGCACATCACGCCATCGCAAGTGACTACGTATCTCCAAATCAGAAATGGCATTCTGCGTCTCTGGTACTCGAATGTTCGGAGGCCAGTGACACGTGCTGCGGCAGTGGGATGTGCATCGAATACACGATGGTTTGATATGGCCAGTGTCTCCTTTGACTGGCTCGTGCGCCATGGTTACATCAACTACGGCTGTGTTGAGTTCCCTCCAGCTCCCACGACCTCCACCGAGCTTCCCTGCAACCGAAAGAAGAAGACAATTGTCGTCATTGGCGCGGGCATGGCCGGCCTCGGGTGTGCCCGGCAAATCGAAGCCCTGGCCAAGCAATATTCGGACGAACTTGAGGAGCGTGGCGAGCTGCCACCCAGGATTATTGTCCTCGAAGGTCGACGCCGCATCGGTGGTAGGGTGTACTCGCGCGAGTTCCAGACGAAGCCGGAAACACCCGTACCCGGGTACGACGGACAGCGGTATACTGCCGAGATGGGCGGGATGATTATCACGGGATTCGAGCGCGGGAACCCCGTGAATGTCCTTGTTCGAGGACAGCTGGGCCTCCCATTCCGAGTCTTGAAATCAGATACAACACTGTACGACTCCAATGGTCGTCCCGTGGATCCCCTCAGGGATGATCGGGTGGAAAAGCTTTATAACGATTGTCTCGATCGCGTTAGCGAGTTCAAGTTCAAAACACAGCCGTCCAAGCTCATCAAGGGCAATTTACAACTTATTCAGACGGGCCGGGAGGTCACGAGTGATGGGACCAGGACCATCAGCGAACAGGAAGAAGCCTTGGCGGCACTTCCACACGCGCCATCTGTGTCGGAGCAAAACGTGCCTGAGCAGGTGAACCGCGTTCCCGTCTCTTCTGACAAGGTGACCGGCCGTGTCCATACTGAACCGGGTACCCCAGCGACGATCAAAGCTTCAACCAAGGCGTCGCAGTTTGGGTGGACACTGAAGAACAATGTCAGCGAAGACTCTACGGTGGATCTCTCCGAAGCCGCATCAAGTCCGGATGCGACCTTGGGTTCTGTGCTCGACGATGCCATCGTTCAATACCGGTCCCTCGTCGACCTCACCGCTCTGGATCACCGTCTTCTGAACTGGCACATTGCGAATTTGGAGTACAGTAACGCTACCCATCTGTACAATCTCAGCCTTGGTGGTTGGGACATTGATGCCGGATACGAGTGGGATGGTAAACACACCATGGTTGTGGGTGGTTATCAGGCCGTCCCCCGAGGTCTTGCGGAATGCCCGACACCCCTCGAATTGAAGACAAAATCACCGGTTCGGAATATCAAATACGGAACCGACGACTCCTCTGGTCCTTGCGTGGTAGAATGCGAAGATGGAAGCGCCGTCGAAGCAGACATTGTGGTGTCGACCATTCCGCTGGGTGTGTTGAAGCAAGGCAGTGTTGGCTTCAACCCACCTCTTCCAGAATGGAAAACAGGTGCCATTGAACGCATTGGGTTCGGCGTCCTCAACAAGGTGATTTTGGTCTACAAGGAGCCCTTTTGGGACACTAGTCGACACATCTTTGGAGTGCTCCGAGACGCCCCCAACAGGCATAGTTTGGCTCAGGGCGAGTACGTTTCTCGACGTGGCCGTTTCTTCCAGTGGTTCAATGTCTCCAAGACGACAGGCTTGCCGTGTCTCGTGGCTCTGATGGCTGGCAAGGCCGGATTCGACACGGAGTACGAGAGCAACGATAGCCTCATAGAAGAAGCCACCGTTCTTCTGCGCAAGATTTTCGGTCGGACTGTACCCTACCCTGTGGAGGCAGTAGTCACTCGCTGGGCTTCGGACCGGTTCGCCAGGGGCAGTTACTCTTCATCCGGGCCCAACATGCACATCGATGACTACGATGCCATGGCGCGCCCCGTTGGCAACTTGTATTTCGCCGGGGAGCACACATGTGGTACACATCCGGCCACTGTCCACGGCGCATACTTGTCCGGACTGCGGGCTGCATCGGAGGTGTGGGATGCCCTACTGGGCCCGATTGACGTACCGACGCCTCTCAGGCGTCCCAGAGAAAGCAGACCACTGTCACTGAAGAGAAGGATGGCTCACGAGGCCAGAGACCCAGAGTATGCGCGTATCGAGGCGTTTGAGAAGGCTGCCATGAAGTTCATCGTCGGACGGATCGGAGAGCGCCCCGAGGCTCCTGCCAAGTGTTCTGCCAACGCGTATCTCCTCTTCAGCAAGGACTTCTTTGATGTCGCAAAGAAGAAATGCGAAGAGGAGCGGGCTGGGACGAAAAAGAAACTCCTTCCCAATGATGTTCGGAATATGACATCCAAGATGTGGAAGGCTGCTAGCCCAGAGGAACGTAAACCGTACGAAGACAAGGCTAGCCAGCTCAAAGCAGAACACGCTCAACAACTGGAAGAATTCGAGGAGAAATCGACCCAGTGGGATGAGCAGTGCGCCGTCCTGCGGGCCCAGTATGAAAAGGACCATCCCTTGATATCAGGGTCCTTAAGCTTGACGCCTGACAGGCAGAACGGTATCGGCGACAGGGGCCTGCACAAGAGCAAACACCGCAGAACTAGCAGGCCTATCGACTATGCTGAGAGCAGTGACGACCCTGACCTCTGAGACTACGATGCAGAAACGCAGTCCGATATAGTAACCTCCTCTGCGCAGGAGGAGGAACTTTCTTGCGTATATTTGTACATGAACTCGTCTGGGCGTCATAGTTGTGTGTTTCGGTCGGGACTTGATCTCGAGGCGTTCAAAGAGGATATTCCATCGTTGACAGCGGCGGCGGGCGCGAGGCGACGCGGGCATTCTTATCACGGCTTCGTTCGAAAGTGACGATGTATAGAATAGTAATTAACTTCCAGTTCTTTTCCAGCAACAATTCCGTGTCTGCAGTTCATCCGCAGATTCTCTATCAAACATCTCAGTGCATGCGACTGCATCTTGTATTATGGCGGCTGAACATTGAGGAAGCACCGCGTTTAGTTTAGGATGGAGTTTATTGCGGAGGGTTTGGTACACTGAGGGCATGTATCGCCATCGTTTCGAGAGCTTGATACAAAGGGAAAGGGAATGCTAAGGTATTTCTCCAGGCTCTTAAGTCCCCATCGATTACATATCCTCTGAGGCGGTCGCACCAGTGATAATCTCCACCAGCTCGCCCGTAATGACGGCCTGGCGGGTTCGGTTGAACAGAATCTGGTACTTGCTGATCATCTCACCAGCGTTCTTGGAGGCGTTCTAAAAGAAAGAGAGCGGGTGTGTCAGCAATCGAGAGGCTTCGGCGTAGGGATTCAATCCATGTTCAAAAGCTGCAATGGTAGTACTCACATCCATGGCGTTCCGCCGGGCAGACTGCTCGCAGGCGTGGCCCTCGGCCAGAGCCCAGTAGAGGGAGTTGGCGAGAGAATATTCGCGCAGGTTGCCGAGAACCTCATCTTCAACCTCGAAGGCGGAGATGTTGGCTGTACAGACACAAGAAGTGTTAGATGACTTTCAAACTCTTATGCGGTTGTTTCTCTCAGCCGTTCCGACTCACCAGACGCGGCAATAGCCTCCTCGTTAAATGCCTCAATGGTGACGGGCTCGTAGCTCTGGGCGTTGATGAATCTGTTGTACAGGATCTTGACGTCCGAGTAGTCGCCAGGGAGCTGGGTGATCTGGTCGGCGATGGCCTGGGCGTCGGCAAAGGTAGGGATATCCTTGCCGACACCGGCAAAGCTGAGGACAATGTTCTGGGGGTTGGTACGCTGGAGCTGGGCCTTGGACTTCTCGCCGATGATGACGAGGTCGAAGGGAGGCCCATCGGGCGCGATACGACGAATGTAACGAGACAGGCCGGAATGGACACCACCGCAGAGACCCTTGTCGGAAGAGCAAACGACAATGAGCTGCTTCTTGCCCTCACCCTCGAGCGGCTTGGTCTCGGCCGACTCGAAGACCTCGTTGGATGTCTCGCCGTACTTGCGGGACTCGGTCATGGCGCGTTGGGCCCGCGTCAGCTTGGTCGACGCCACGATCTTCATCGTGTTGGTGATCTTCTCAATATTACGGATCGACTTGAGACGGTCCTCGATCTCACGGAGCGTGGCATAGGTGGCGACGGCGCCGGGGCTGGTGGCTCCGGCAACACTGTGAACATCGCATCCATCAGTATAGTTCCGTACTGAAGTCCTTTTTCCCTGCAATTTTTCCCTCCTTTTTTTTTTTGTTCGTTTCCTTCCCACTTTAAGAACGCTCCTAGAGCCCAATTGATTCCCTGTCGTTCCCCCGTCGTCCGGTCAATCCAGCCAAGGTCGATGGTCACTTACCGAGGAGCCGAAGCGGCAGCTCGCAGAGCTGGCCTTGCCGCGCGGGAAAGCATCATGACTGTGGGAAAGAACGAAGCACGGCCTTTACCAAAGGTGATTCAATCGACCGCGATTGTCGTCGAGGTCAATTGGCGGGTATTGGCTGTAGGGGTGTATTGAAGGTATTCGATCGGATGGAGAGGTTATTTTCATTCCCGGCAAACGTCCACTCTTTCGGGCTTTACCGGCTAAACTGGGTTTGGTATAGGCGCATGAATAATCACGTGACCTTACGGGCCGTGGCGGATTGGCAGCGTGGTTTCCCCCATCTGGATTCGTCTTCACTTTTACGTACATAACTGGTGCTAATCCCATTCCCAACCCAATCGTCGAGACCTCTCTTCCTTCCCACTTGCCATTTTTTTCTTTCCTTTTTCCTTTCCTCCTCCATATATTCCGGGTTCACAGCACCTCTCGTTCTCGAGGACGCACACCATGAGAAATTGGTAGCTCCCAGCCTTTTTATTCCGTTTTCCCACATCTCTTACTTCTGCATTGCGCTTTCAACCAAGTTGTAAGCCAATAACGGCTCTCAACTTGTACTGTTGTACTGCACCCTTGCGACTCGCCTTCCGAAGCAACAACCCTCGTTTTAAACCCAACCCACCTACCTTTTACCTACCTTCCTTCAGCTCCGCAACCACCATACGACCCATCTCAACTGTCACCATGTCGGACTCGGACGATGATATGCCTCTTGCAAGGTCGAACGGGCATGGTAAGTGACAACTTTCCCTTGGGACCTCTTTGCAACGGGTCCTCGGCCCACTCGGCCTTCGTATTGAGGCGTGCCACTTTCTCATGAGGTGTTGATTTTATCTAACGTCTACGCTAGTATCTGCCGCCAGAGTAACGGAGGCCGACGACAGGGCTATGGACGAATCGACATCGAACTTGACGCCCGCACCTGCAGGCCTCTCCGTGCGCAACGGGCCCATCGTCGAAGACATGGACATTGACGATCCTGCCACGAATGGCTCTGCAAAGCGCAAGTCGCGGTCCTCCATCGGGAAAGTCAATTACCATGATAGCTCTGACAGCGATGATGACAAGCCTTTGGTACATTGCCCTCGCCCACAGGATTGGCAGAGTTCCATTAGCTAACATCTCCATCTTCCAGGCGAAACGACAGAAGAAAGCCGCTGCCGAGGACTCGGACGACGACGACAAACCCCTCAAGAAGATCAGGCGGCCACCTTCGTATGCTGAGACGTCGCTCCTCGAGGACGACGACGATGACAAACCCCTTAGCACGAAGCTTGCCGCCAAGAAGGCGTCGATAGAGCAGCAGGCGGCAAAAGAAGCGAAGGCTATTCGGGCGAGCGAGAACAAGGCAAAGAAGGCAGCTGGTAAGAAGGCGATCAAGGACGAGTCTGACGATGAGCCGATCGCCAAGACGAAGCGGACATCTAACGGCGTCGGCTCTGCCAAGAAGCGGACCAAGGTCGAATCCGACTCGGACACGCCTATTGCGAAGAAGAAGAGGGCCACTACGAAGGCGGCGCCAGCCAAAGGCAAACAGGCCACGCCTGCTGGTAGGGGCAAGGTGAAGAAGGAAGAGAGCGAGGAGGTCGAGGAGGAGGAAGACGAGGGCGAGCAGTGGTGGAACGAGCCCAAAAAAGAGGATGGCAGTATCCAATGGGACACACTGGAGCACAACGGAGTGCTGTTCGACTACCAGTACAATCCGCTCCCCAAGCACGTCAAGCTCGTTTACGACGGCAAGCCTCTTCAACTGCCCATCCAGGTCGAGGAAGCCGCTTGGTTCTTTGGGTCGATGTATCATTCAAAACAAAACGTCGACAACCCCACCTTCCAGAGAAATTACATGAACGATTTCAAGGAAGTCATCAAGGAACATGGTCCCGTCAAGGACATGAAGGGCAACGTGGTCGAGATCAAGGACTTCCACAAGATTGACTGGGAGCCTCTTGCTACCTATGCCGAGCAGCAGGCCGCTGAGAGGAGAAACCGGTCCAAGGAAGAGAAGAAGGCCATAAAAGAGGAAAAAGAGAGACGAGAGGCTCCGTTCCAGTACTGTACGTGGAATGGACGCAAGGAAAAGGTCGGCAATTTCCGCGTCGAACCTCCCAGTCTCTTCCGTGGCCGCGGCGAGCACCCCAAGACTGGGAAAATCAAGAAGCAGGTCTTCCCGGAGGACGTCACGATCAATATCGGCAAGGGAGCCAAGATTCCAGAGCCTCCTGCGGGCCACAAGTGGAAGGCTGTCGTCCACGACAACAAAGCTACATGGCTGGCATCGTGGCAAGAGAACATCAACGGCGCATACAAGTACGTCATGCTCGCCGCGGGCAGCTCGGTGAAGGGCAAGAGCGACTACCAAAAGTTCGAGAAGGCGAGAGAGCTGAAGAAGCACATTGACAAGATCCGGAGGGATTATACCAAGGACCTCAAGAGCGACATCATGGCCGATCGCCAGCGAGCCACGGCCATGTATCTGATTGACAAGTTTGCTCTGCGAGCGGGCAACGAGAAGAACGCCGAAGAGGAAGCCGAGACGGTCGGCTGCTGTTCTCTGAAATACGAGCACATCACCCTGAAGGAACCCAACACGGTCGTTTTCGACTTTCTGGGCAAAGACAGCATTCGATTCTTCGACGAGTTTACTGTGGATCGACAGGTGTTCAAGAATCTCAAACTGTTCAAAAAGGCACCCAAGACAGATGGCGACGATATTTTCGACCGCCTCTCGACCACGCAGCTCAACAAGCACTTGAAGAGCTACATGGATGGCCTGACAGCCAAGGTGTTCCGTACCTACAACGCATCCTTCACCATGTCCCGTCTACTGCAGGAGCTCCCCGTCAAGGACCTCACCACGGCGGAAAAGGTCAAGCTCTACAACGACTGCAATCGTGAGGTGGCCATTCTCTGTAACCATAAGCGAACAGTCGGGGCCAGTCATGCGGCACAAATGGAGAAGCTGGGCGACCGTATCAAGGGGCTCCGGTATCAGCAGTGGCGCAACAAGAAGATGATGCTGGAGCTCGACCCGAAGCAGAAGAAGAAGAAGGGAGCCGCGTACTTTGAGCTGGATCCCGAGCTGGATGAGGCGTGGATCCTGTCTCACCAGGCTTTCCTGGTTGAAGAGCAGCGCAACAGGATCGCGAAGAAGTTCGAGAAGGACAACGACAAGCTCGTGGCCGAGGGCTCCAAGAAGATGCCCGAGAAGGAGCTCAAGGACCGGCTCAAGGTGGCGGATGAACTGGCGGCCAAGTTCAAGAGGGAGAACAAGAGCAAGAAGGTCGAGCCTGAGGGCAGAAGCCCTTCTGTGGAGAAACTCGAGGAGGCGGTCAAGAAGATCGATGACAGGATCAACACCCTGAAACTCCAGGCTGCTGATCGCGACGACAACAAGGAAGTTGCTTTGGGCACGAGTAAAATCGTCAGTGTTCACGCTTTTGTTTTCTCTGGTTTTGGTTTTCCGACTATACTAACAAGACTTTTAGAACTACATCGATCCTCGATTGACTGTCGTCTTTTCCCGCAAGTTCGACGTACCGATTGAGAGGTTCTTCTCCAAGACACTACGGGAGAAGTTCAACTGGGCCATCCAATCGGTCAAGGACGACACGTGGGAGTTCTAAAGGCGCGCGACATTGGCTCTCGCGGTGAGGGTGCGGATCGGTATTTATTCCCAGGCCAAATTCTCCGTCAGCGCACATTCATAGATGTTCTGCCCTTTTCACCCTACTCGGGTTGCCTGCGTTTCCCTTTAGAGTCCCAGTTTTCGCTCGCTCGCTTTGTCATTGGCCGGCCATTTGGACGGCGTTGAATCAGCCATGGTCTGGTCTGGAGCGTCATTTTCTGGCAACCGCCGGCGCATATCGGTTACCTCCATGGGGGAGGAGGGCCTCGGAGGGAGTTGTCTGTCGCATTTCTGGCGATAGTATGAGGCGCGGAGACATAGCTTTGCTTTTGCTGTTTCACAGTTCTGTGGATGAGCGCATCATACGTTGTACTCAGATTATTATAGATGAACGCCCTGGCTAGCATGGGGGTTTCTGGCTTAGACGTATTATAGGTAGACAGACATTCTGTCAATTGCAGATCCTATTCAGAGTCCAGTTGACGATCCTTGCTTCCAGTCCGTTGCGGTGGCAGCCACTTCCAGTGGTTGATGGCCCTGGTCATCGATATGTGTTCGTGTTGGAATAACACACTCCTGGGGCATACATTCCACGTTGGTCAACGGCTTGATCTGACTTGGGCTATGACACTGAACGTGAAATGCGTCTATATCAATTGCACATGTATCTATCCGCGTGTAATCAACCATCATGGCCGGACATTTTGCTATATCCCTGAGCAGACCGCATCGCTATGCTAAACCAACTCCTGAATCATTAAAGAAACAAAATCCCAGTCTAATCCGTTTTCGTGCGCCAGTTGCGTAAATTGTGCAGCTTGCTTGATGTATCCACAGATATCCAAAATCCCCACGACTTTCGTATACCGTATATGTTTGCACCTTCCCGGATGATTGCCATTAAACAAAAGTGGTTGCAAGAATGAGAAATGCCGAGGTTATTAGTACAGTGTATGGAGGGCGATTTGAGGTTCGGGTGCAAGGTACATCCGCTAGTTCCGCAGGATGGCGAGAACTCCAAGGAGAAAAGAGAGAGGAATGAGGAAGGTGTGTGGGAGGCGGACAGACGAGGCGGCGCTGATGGGAATAATCTTGCCCTCCTCGGTCATTCGCCAGCCTTCGGGGACGGAACCACCGGCGGGGCGGTCGCCGCCTTCCCAGGGCCAGCCGGACTGATTCACGGTGTCCTCGTCAGTGCCGATGCCGCCGGGGGGCACAGAAGGGGCGGGCCCGCGGTCGTCGGCGGCGGCGGTGGCGGTGGGCTGGATCTCATGGGCTCGGCCCTCGTTGGCGTTGATTTCGCCGTCGACGGCCTCGATGGACTGCCAGCTGCCCGAGTTGTCGGTGTAGCGGTACTCCTTGCCGGTGGAGTAGTCGGTGACGGAGACTGAGCGGACGGTCATGTCGAAGGGCCCCTGGGAGAAGTCGGTGGGGCCCTTGGCCCAGGCGATGGTGCCCTCTGCGTTGGCCGGGTCGCCGCCGGACCAGGCGCCGAACTTGACCTGCATGGGGGACTGGGGGTACTGGTCGTGGTCGGCGTCGTGGTAGGCGAGGGTGCGGACGAGGGTGCCGTCGACGTGGAACTCGACGCGGTCCTTGGTCCAGTCGATGACGTAGGTGAGGAAGTTGTCCTGGTTGTTCCGTTCCATGGGGTGGAACTGGCCGCGGTTGTAGTCGGTGACGCGGCCCTTGCCGAAGTAGTTGGACTGGACCTCGTGGGGGTCGGCGCCGAGCCACTCCAGGTCGATCTCGTCGAGGGTGTCGGACTGCAGGACGAGGGAGCTGACGATGCCGGCGCCCGGGGCGGCCTTCATGGTGATCTCGACGCGGCCGAACATGATGTAGAAGATGGACATGAGCTGCGGGGCCTGGCCCGAGGCGGCGACGGAGAAGGTGACGCCGTTGGCGTCGTCGTAGGTGGGGTTGCCGGCTTCGACGAAGGAGTTGACGGGGCCGTCGGTGAAGTCGACGTTGATGGCCATGCCGAGGGCGGTGTTGGGTTCACATGTTGCTGTTGGGCGAGGTGGAATGTTAGCGGCTATGTACGCACAAGAATAGGAGCACCACTGGTTGGAACGGGAGTTGGAGAACGTACTTTCTAGCGGATTGCAGTCGGTCCATGTTTGTGCCGATACTGTAGATATTGACGTGCTTGCGAGTAGGGCCGCGGCTACTGTTGATAATGTTGACCTTGAGAAGATCATGACGGGGGAGAGAGAGGGATTGGCGAGACGAAGAGGATACTGTAAGCCGAGAGCAGAGTGGAATGCGAGAGCTGCTATGTCAGGATATGTGGGAGTCGAGTTGCAAGGTCTGTTGGAGGTCGGTAATAGTAAGAGGAAGAGAGCAGAAGAGCGAAGGTGTCTATAGAACAGACTTCAAGTTGAGTATGGGAGGGAGCTAGGAGGTCGGGTCACTGGTTCATCGGCCTAAAAGAAAGACACGGGTATATTGAAGCAAATTACGAGCAGAGAAGAAGGTGGAGGATATTTGACAAGAGCTTTTTTTCAGAGAAGCTGCTGCATTCAACGGTAGGGCCACAAGGTGGGGACATGGCTACGCTCAATGGAGATGAAAGCAAAGCCCAAAAGAGCGGGAAGCGCTTGGCCATGTGGCAATACGAAATCGAAGCCTGCCTAGCTGGGCGTGACGTTGATGAGCTGGCTGTCCGTACTTTCGTAGCATCGGGACACGCCGTGGTTGGGTTGAGGTTTTTCGGGGCCTGATTCCGAGCCTGGGGCCCCCAGTAAGGAGCTACCCCTGTAGGAACGGGGCCCCATAAGACGGCGCGTCATGATTGGACGGAGTGGCTGAAATTGTGTGGCTGGTAGTGTAGGTACGTATTCGTACAAGGGAGCGAGAAATCTGGGTGGCTGGGGATTTGGGATGACGAACGCTGACAGACTTCTTACCCTCATTCGCGTCAACAGATTGACCATCAAAATGGCATTACACTACATTGGCTATCTGTTGAGGACGAGACCGAGTCGGTGTCATACGACGGTTCGTGTCTGTTCGAACGTCCAAGTCAATTCAACACGTGTCACGGCTCGACACGACCGAGCTGAATACCTGGTGGGACATGAAGCACGGATACATACTTGTCGAGGTCATGCCTAATGCGCCCAATAATCCAATGAACAAACAGAGCTGTGGTCGAGGGTCTGGCAGTCTGACTAATGAATCCGTTGTGGAACGTCTCGCATCGCATCGGTGAAGGTGAACCCAAGGACCAACTCGCGGACCTGATGCGGAGTGACACAAGCCGTTCGATGCCGCCCGTCAGCCCCGGGGCGCCGGTCCCCATATATACACCACACTTGAGCATTCTCCGGTTACGGAATCAGGCACGAGGCGGAGAACGTTCCTTATGGTGTAATTCTTACCCTATACCTAGGCATTGAGACATAAGGGAATCAACCCGCCGTGATTGCACCCCCTGAACACCTCGGCGGGAGGCTAAGGGTAGCTACGGGTATCAACGGGAAATGTCCCCCCGCAAAATGTACAATGTACGTGCGCCTGTCACACGATCTCTCTTGCCGAGTCCGTGGGATATCAACAACTGTCTTATCCATCTTCCCTTCATCGTCCTGCAACAATATTACCTATACTACCTACACCTACCGGTTCCATATTCGCATGCCATCTCGTATCACTTTGAGCGTCTTACTTGGAAGCAGCACGTCCGCAATGCCTGGACCTTGAAGACAGAAACACTGGCCTTTGAGTCCCCCAAGGCATACAACGTCGTCCGTCGTCCCCCCTGTTCTTACATCAGCGTCTTCCCCCTGGATTCAACATGGGGGCTCAGAAGACTCTAGTTCTCCGTCATCTTCAACCCCGCAGCTTGATAACCTCACAACCGACCTCGTTGATACCCAGAGCTTCCGTCTCGGCCACTTCCCTTGACTGTGCCGCACGTCGATCCTTTCGCACCAGAACCAGAGGCGATCCTGCTCCTGCTGCTGCTGCTGCCGCCGAAATGGCTGCCGAGGCCGAGAAACCAGCAGAGCAAGCCCGTCGGCCCTCCCTGTTCGATGCCGTCCGCGAGAGGAGGGCCAAGGCCGGTCCCCTTGTCGCCGGTGTTGCCGCCGTTTCCGACAGTGACATGTTCAAGGCACCTGTAACGCCACCCAACCTCCCACCCCACGCCCGGGCGAGATCCATCGCTGACTTGGGAGTGACCATCGTAGGCTCCGGGGAAACCTCCAGCGAAGAGATGGGACCGTCAGCTCTGCCCCCATCCCCCGTTGTAACCGCTCCCTTCTCCTCTGCGTAAGCTAATTTGGGTCGTCCTTGTCCAGACCACCTCAGTCATGAAAGTACCGTCCGCCGACCCTGTACGCTGAAGAAAGCCGCCCGTTTCCTCAAGAACCCAGGCCTCGTCTCCCTCGGCGGCGGCCTCCCCTCGAGCGAATACTTTCCTATCGCGTCCCTCTCGATGCGCGTCCCGAAACCGCCACACTTTTCCGAAGAGGATATCTTGTCGCCTGGTAGCGAGACCGCCCAGACGGTGACCATGGGCAAGTACGACACGCGTGACGGCACGAGCGAATACGACCTCTCCATCGCCCTCAACTACGGCCAGGCTACTGGGTCCGCCCAGATGATGCGCTTCATCACCGAACACACCGAGCTCGTCTACAACCCGCCCTACGCCGACTGGAAGGTCTGTCAGACCGTCGGCAGCACCGGCGCCCTTGAGCAGGCTCTGCGCATGCTCTGCGACAAATCTCGCGGCGACTCGGTCCTCACCGAAGAGTACAGCTTCTCCACCGCCCTCGAGACCATCGCGCCCCTCGGCGTCAAGGCATTCGGCGTCCGCATGGACGACCAGGGTCTCCTGCCGGAAGACATGGATGCCATGCTTTCCAACTGGGACGAGGCCGCCCGCGGTGCCCGTCGGCCCCACGTTCTTTACACAGTTCCCTCCGGCCAGAACCCGACTGGTGCCACGCAAAGTGCCGAGCGCCGTGCCGCCATCTACGCCGTCTGCCAGGAGCACGACGTATACATTATCGAGGACGAGCCCTACTACTTCCTCCAGATGGACCCTTACTCCTCCGGTACCGGACCGCCGACGCCTTCTCCCCCACCTAACCCAGCCGAATCCCCCGAGGACTTCTTGGCCAAGCTCGTCCCTTCTCTCCTGAGCATGGACATTGACGGCCGCGTGCTGCGCATGGACTCCTTCTCCAAAGTGCTCGTCCCGGGTTCCCGCCTCGGCTGGATCACGGCGTCGGCACAGATGGTGGAACGGTTCATCCGGCACGCCGAGGTGGCCAACCAGGGGCCCAGCGGCTTCTCGCAGGCCCTTCTCTGGAAGCTACTGGACGAGACGTGGGGCCACGAGGGTTACCTACGCTGGCTGGCCAGCCTCCGGACTCACTACACGCGCCGCCGGAACATGCTCCTCGCCGCCTGCGAGGCCCATCTGCCCCGAGACGTCGTGACTTGGACCCCGCCTGCAGCCGGCATGTTCGTAAGTTACCCCCCTTTTTAAAAGTCCACGTCCCCCTTTTCCTTCCTAGGCGCATCACCCCCACCTTGAACAGATGGCTCTAACATACACCCAGCTCTGGCTCAAGGTCGACCCCTCCAAGCATCCGGGCCATCCTCACCGCTCGGTGCTCGAGATTGAGGAGGAGATTTTCGACCACGCCATTTCCAACGGTGTCCTCTGCGCCCGCGGCTCTTGGTTCCGCACCGAGCCCGGGACCCCCGCGCGTGACATGTTCTTCCGGACCACCTTTGCCAGTGCGTCCGAGGAGGCCATGGAGATGGCCATTCAGAGGCTTGGAGCGGCGATTCGAAAGTCTTATCGGATGGACTGAGGGGGGAAATGATCGACCTGAGAGTACGTCTCACTCCCGGCCTCCATTCCGTTCATGGAGTTCAAGGGTTGGGCTGGTTCTTGCGTTGGACTTGGGATTCTGCATCTTGCTGTCTCATTTATGGATATCTGTATTACGTTCGCACAGGGGCGGTTTTGCTCGGGATCTGCATGGTAAGGAGCAATTCTTGGGCAAGAAGCTCATGTTTTAACACATGTCAATTTACATGGGATGTAATAGTGATGTTCGTCCACCTCAAGTGCTCCCTTGTGCCCTCTCAATCCCTCCGCCCTCCGCATTCAGTGCCGCTGGCACGAGCATAGCAACGCAACGAGCACCACCGCCATCATATCGAGTCTGGCATGAAAATGCACATTCCATCTATGTATAGTCATCCGCAGCCAATCATGTATACTCTGAGGTTGCCCAAGTATCGTATACGGAGGATATTGTATCGACCAACCAAAGTGGACGGCGACTCCCCTTTTGGATTGTCCGAGATGTGATGTGCTTCTATGAATGACAAAAGCGCACGCCTCCGCATCAGGATACTATGACATACTCCGTAGTTCGAGGAAATAGACTGATTTGTGACTGCTTGATAAACTCCAGCTGAATATACACAAGAACGTGATGGCGATTCTGCAGAATATAAATCCGAAGCCGAAATGATATACACCACCGTCCGAGACGATGGACGACGGTAGATTTGATCGTATAATGCAAGCCAATGGTGACTGATTCTTGACCTCATGATCGTCATGATCGTCATAAAACGGTTCACTGCACTCCATTTCCCCTGCCCAACCAGAAAAAAAAAGGAAAAAAAAAAAAAAAGTTAAGACAAAAAGCGAGGCCGATGACCTACTTCTCTGCCTCCCAGAAAGCAACCTTGACGCCATGCCCCGGCTGCAAGACGATATCGGCCTTGAGACAGGGATCGCCGCCGTCAATGTCGTGCATGTAGCTCTCGATGCGCTCGTAGCGCTGGAACAGGCGGCAGAGCACGTAGCTCATCTCGGTGAGGGCAAACTGCTGGCCGATGCAGATGCGCGGGCCGCCGTTGAAGGGGATGAAGGTCCACGGCTTGGGCTGCCAGTGGAACCAGCGGTCGGGGGAGAAGACGTCGTGCGGGGCGAAAGTGTCCGAGGGCGGCGGGTAGAGGTCGGCGCGGCGCTGCATGGCGAGGGTGGAGTAGCTGACGGGGGTGTTCTTGAGGACGGGCAGGGGCTCGGAGCCGTCGGGCCCGCCGCCGCGGGGCAGGGTGGTGTCGCGGAGGGCGAGGCGGACGTTGAAGGGGACGACGGGGTAGAGGCGGGAGGTCTCGTTCATGACGTTCTGCAGGTACTTCATGGCCTTGAGGTCGGCGTAGTTGGGGGCGCGGACGGGGCCGACGTGCTCGAGGATCTCGGCGCGGAGCTTGCGCACGGCGTCCGGGTGGCGGCCGAGCTCGTAGAGGGTCCACGAGAGGGTGCTGGCGGTGGTGTCGCGGCCGGCGAGGAGGACGGCGATGAGCTGGTCGCGGAGGACCTTGCGGTCGCGGGTGAAGCTGGCGAGCTCGTGGAGGAAGGTGTAGCCCTTGTCGGACTTGGCCTTGGAGGCAAGTTCCTCGGGGCTCAGGAGGAGGGCGCGTTCGATGTACTGGTCCATGAACGAGTTGAGGACCTCCAGGCCGTCGAAGAAGGATTTGCGGTCGATAAAGTGCCGGAAGCGGCCGGCGCGGGCGAGGACGCTCTGGACTCGCTGGACTTCGTTGAAGGCTTTGGCGAATTTTTCATTGGGGGTTCTTTGGGTTGTCAGTTTTGGAAGAGTATAGTGAAGGAAAAAAAAAGAGAGAGACGAACGTCATGGACTGGACATCATGGCCCAGCAGAAACTCGGTGGCACAATCAAGAGTGTATCGGAAGAGGAGGTCGCTAATGTCCAGCACCTGGCCGTTCACCTTGTCAAAGTCGACGGGCTGGTCGCTGGAGCTCAGGACGCCACCGTTGGCGATGGCACGGAAGAGGATCTGGATGTGCGACTCGAAGCAGTGGAGGTCGCTGACGCGGTCCCGGATGAACTGGGGCCGGATGAGTTGGCGGCTGGTGTGCCACATGTGGCCGTCGGTGGTGAAGATGCTGTCACCCAAAAAGTCCTTCCACTCCCGGTGGAACGGCTCCCCCTTGCCAAAGTCGGAGAACTGGGTGGCCAGGATGGCCTTGATGTTCTCCGGGTCCATGGTGGAGATGAGGGGCTGGCCAAGGACGTTCGTCTCGCCCGTGTCCCTGCCGATGGCAGTGAAGTTGTCGGTCCAGAAGTCGAGGCTGGTGTGGTTACGGGCGGCCTTGACGGCACGGTATACAAAGGGGATTCCTAGGGGAAGCTATCGTTAGCGAGGAGGGTTTGGGGCCAGTATCTTGGGACCATGGCATTGTCCTACCGAGGGGAAATGTCCCAGGCATGATCTTCCCCCGTGCACCTGAAAGGCGGCGCAAGCGAAGGTATTTGTCGACACGGTTCGTGATGGTCCATAGTAGCGTCATGAAAACCAGGAAGCCGGCGATGGACGAGATGGAGGCACGCTCCAGGGCGGTCTCGAGGAGGCCCATGATGGCGGATGTGTTTCGAGGCCGATGGACGAGTTATAGATGGATTGATGCTGGTGGAAGAGGGGGTAGACGGGATTTTTGAGTAGGACAACGGAAAGCGGAGGGATGTTACACGAGAGGACGTGGGAGATGTATAGGATGGGAGAACCGCGAGTAGTAATAAGAAGCAGGCGAGAAACGATGCGACGTCCTGACCAGTTGCTGACGCAACCTTCTCTCAGTCGTTGCAACCTCTCGGTCTCGTCAAGCGTCCGTTATATATCAGTCAAGAAGACGACGGATGGTTGGAACCAAACCAACAGCACACAATCAGAATGAAGAGAAAATGGAATAGATCTGCAAGTGAATGGAAAGCACGGGCAGCCGGGAAACCATTGTTGATAAAAGGTCGGAGGACCAGGGAAGTGGATGTGCACGGAGGACGGAGGACGGTGAAACAGGAGGGTAGGGGTTCCTGGGGGCATCGGCCGCTAAATATCCGCCCAGTGGGTTCGATGGAGTCGATGGAGTCGATGGAGTCAAATGTTACACCACTGGACGTCGTTACCAGCTTGCAAAGTATCTTAGTGTACTGAGGGGAAGATGGGGTAAGCGGATAATACGTAACTTGGTGACCTCTCCGGACAATGCCAGACTGTGTACATCATCATACTTTACTTTGCGTTCTTACACGTACATATAGCAACACGTTGTATATGACGATGGTTGAATCAAGTATCTACTCCGTACTTCGTATACCTCGCGTCTCAAGGTAACATGCATGTGAAGACTCTTGGCTGCTGCTGCCTCGGCATGTACATGCAAGGTGCGGTACCGAATTACATGCAAACTTGACAGAATCACGCAAAAGTCAAGTACCGAAGTTTATGCAGTAGGTACACGACTCTACGACGTAATACCTTCGCATGGCTTGCAATGTCCCGACAGAAATGTCATTCAACGCCAACTCCAATAACCAAGACATCTCGATTTGACGTGCTTACATTCCCTTCTGCCAAGATACACGTGCGGGGACAATCGACTTGGCTCTTGGTCCGGAGTGGAACCCATGCCGCCGGGTCCGTCGGCCTTTTAATTCCCCCGACTACTCCGTTCGCACGGATCATCTTCACTTGTTCACTTCGCTACGCCAAACACGCACGCCATGCAGTACTCCAGTCCCCAACTCACATGAGAAAGGCGCACTCCTCCGGCGACGATTGCGAGCAAAACAGCTGACTGATCGGCGCCGCCCCGACACCACGCGCCACCATCCGCTCCCTGAGCTCCGACAGACGCGGCGCCGCATCAAACAGGCTCCGGTTCTGGCCCGTCGCCGGGTCGATCCGCCCCGACCACAGCACCTCGCCCATGGCGCTCGCCCGCGGCCACAGCACCATGTCCAGGTTGGCCGAGTCGATCGTCTCGCTCCACGCCGGCACCTCGCCGCCCAGCACCAGCTTGGCCTCCTCCTCCGTCAGCCCCTGCCGGGGATCGTGCGAGTAGATCAGCTGCCATCCCTTGGTGGGCGAGCACCAGTCGTTGAACGGGTAGAATTGTTGATAGGCCGCTCCGTTGTCGAAATTGAGCCAAGCTCCTCGTCCGCAGTCCAGATACTAAGGTCTTTGTAAGTATGTTTTGTCGGACGGAGAGAAGGGGAAAAAAAAAAAAAAAAAAAAAAAAAAAAAAAAACTTACCCAAAAATTGGAATCACTATCAATCACCCTGTGTCCCCTCGAGACCAGCTCCTTGATGGTCGAGCCTCCCAACCACGCCTGCACCACCACGTCGTCCCCCAGCGTAATATTCCACTCGAGCGGCATCTCCTGCCACACCATCGGCACCAACCCGTGCGACCGCACCCGCGCCAGGTTCTTGTCCATCCACTTCTGCAGGAGCGGCTGCAGCACAGCCGTGTCGTTGGTGCCCACGCCCTCTTCCAGCCGGGAGCTGTTCCTGTTGAGCTCGTCGCCGCCCGTGTGGAAGTACGCCGTGTACGGGCCGATGCGCGGCAGCAAATCATCAAAGAGCGTGTCCAGAAAGTCGTCGACCCGGCTGTCGTTGAGCTTGAGCCCGCCGCACGGCGGCTGCACGCACCACCAGTGGTACGGCTGCTCGTTGTAGGCCACCACCAGCTCCGGGTACGCGAGCGCCACCGCGCCGCTGTGGCCCGGCATGTCAATCTCCACAATCACCTGCACGCCGCGCTGGATCGCGTACTCGTGGATGCGCTGCAGGTCCGCCGGCGTGTACACCAGGCCCTTGGCGTAGGAGCCCTTGGCCGCCAGCTCCGGTAGCGACGGGATCTCCAGCGGCCACGACTGCGAGTCGGTGACGTGCAGGTGGAGCTTGTTGAGCTTGCTCCACGACATGGTGTCGATGGTCCGCAGAATGTCCTCGACCGGGAAGAAGTGCCGCGACGTGTCCATCATGAGGCCCCGGTACGCGTATTGCGGCGCGTCCTCGATCGACACGGGCGCCAGCGGCGTGTACCATGCCGTGCCCGACGAGTGCTGGTAGAAGAGCTGGTTGAAGCTCTCGAGAGCCCGCAGCACGCCGATGGACGTCTCGGCTTCGATCCGCGCCGTGCCGTCCTCCGCCAATGCGAAGGTGTACGACTCGTCAATCTCGCCGGTGAGCGCAGTGTACGGGCTCTTTTCGTCGTCGGTGTCGGTCTGGGTGATGTGGAGCGCAGTCACCCGTCCGTTGCCGGCGTGTAAATCGGGCTCAAAGTCGGCATGCTTATCGTGAAGCATCCAAGGCACCAGGTTCTTGTGGAAAATGGTGGACAGGGTTCTCGACACGCCTGCCTGGACAATCTCCTTACTGTTGTAGTCGGCCCCAGGCGCCGGGGTGTAGCCGTAGGTGTACGAGAGCTGCATGTTCAAGGCATCTTTAGCGACCTGGGCAAGATTATGGTGATCACTGTGACGGTGAGGTGTAGAGGGGTTGGGGAAAGAGGACCAGCGTACAGGTTCCCCATTGTAGGTGACGGACACGGTCTGATCTATGAACAGGACCTGGTCGCCCGTTTGGAGCTTGGCCGGGGCGGGCCAGATGCTCCCCTCGACTTGGCCGAGGCCAAGGGCAAGGCTTAGATAGATTGGAAGTTTTTTGAACTTCATCGCGAGGGGCTATTTGCGCCGCGTGATGGAAATGGGGAGAGAGGTCGAAGGGTTAGACGCGATGAAAACCCCATGCGCGAAGGAGGGAAGAGAGAAAAGAATGAGAAGAAGAAAAAGTAAAAGGTGGGGATGGGAAAAGAAAAGTGTGCTGTTGATCTACTCCGGAAATACTTCGTACAGGTCGGGAATCCGAGAGGCGCGAGGGAAAAGGCAAGCACATGTCCATCCAAATCATTGGGTAGGTAGTTCTGATGTCTCGGATACCTGCCCCAGCTTTGGACGCACGTCCTTTGCAAGTACCGACGTCACAAGGATGTCCAGAGGAGGGGAGAAGGATCCAGACAAGACCGTTGAGAATGTCACCGTTCCAGCTACGATGAGGATGTTACGATGGATTCTCAACTAGGAATTGCTAGTGTTTGGTGAGGCCCAACACCTTCGGAACGAAGAAACGCTTCGGGAGTACGTCCGTTGGTCCTCACCCACGAGATGATATGCCGATCGACAGATGGCAGGGACTGTGACAGGGGCCCAGGGGTAGGCCGTGATATTGTACGAGAGGGGTGACGGCGCCAAACAACGAACAATGGCGCTTTGGGCAGCCAGTTTGGAACGGCTGTCTCGGGACCGCGTGGTACAGGCGCAACGCAACGTTACCTCAGCTACTACCGAGTCGTGGTTGGAAGGCGGACGTTGTACGAAAAGGTCAAGTAGTGCTGCGAGTACTTAAAGGATACAGAGCTGGTTATTTTCTGTACATCGCCAGACCTGGGTGCATACTAGTCCAGTAGCTTAATTCTGTTAGTCGCAGGCCAACATTGTTCTAGGGACTTGAGAGAGATGTTGGTCGGGGTTTGAATTGGATGCGACCAAAAGTTGCAAACACCAAGACCGACAGACTCTGAGATGATACCGAAGATGGGGGTACCAAATGGGAGCCCCAAACAATCCGGAAAGGGTCAGACGTCATCTCACTTTGTGCAAGGGGCATATGCTCATGAATCTATATGCGAGGAGTGGACGATGGTCGAAAAACAGAAGTGAAAGAGAATAGTGCCCGAGTGCCGTAGATAAGTCAAATTCTGAG
The DNA here is from genome assembly GCF_042370955.1 of Sodiomyces alcalophilus JCM 7366. Lineage (NCBI taxonomy): Eukaryota > Fungi > Ascomycota > Sordariomycetes > Glomerellales > Plectosphaerellaceae > Sodiomyces > Sodiomyces alcalophilus. The sequence goes on from NW_027263533.1 coordinate 1,345,757, forward strand.
ATGGACGTATCGGGCTTCTTCACTACGCATGGTGAATTCGTATCTCGGCTGTTTCGTCGTCGGGGAGTTGGAGTTTTTATGTTACGCTGTAACCATGGAGACGTGATGGAAGAAGAGCGGTGAGGTGTCGGATAGGAAGCTGGGGACATATCTGAGATGGAAGAAAGACTCGCAAGCTGACTAATCACCGATGGGCAGCTCCCTCCCCTCAGCATCATGTACCTACGCGGGAGGGGGTGGTTGTAGGTCGGAACTTGAACAGAGGATTTTGCTCTGACCAGAGCCAGGCCAGAGGTACAACTCTCAACGTAATGTTCTAAGACTGTCGACAGTCTGACCAGTGACGGGGCTCTGACCTATAAACCCCTAAACCCGCGTAGGTATCTATCCATCTTGTTGCGAGGCAGGGGGAATGTCATATTTCGTTGACAACTCTCCCTCGTTCTTGATCTATCCCTGGATTGATTAAAGAGATCACTGACTACGATTCCCTTGCCTTCTCAAAGCCCAAGACCGTCAATCATGGACCTGCAAACCTCAGGCCCTCCTCCCAAAACTTGGCTTCCCGTCTGTCGACTTCGTAGTGTCTGTACTAAACATAGCCATGAAACTCCCCTCCAGCATTAGCAAATCCCTGGAACAAAGCCAGCTCGTCCCCCCGCATAGCCAGAACCTCCACTGTAGCTTTGTCCGGATTCATGGTAGCCAAGTCGAGATCGACCATGAACGAACATCACCCTCGAGTCGTTGGGACCGTTTACTCTGGAAAAACAGACGAGGGTCCTGTCCCATAAGCGCGCCGTGGACCACGAAAGGTGAGCTTCCCGATCAATGCCATAGCTGGTTCGATGGAAACCAACATCGCCACGCCTCCCCGCAATTTGTCCTGCAGAGGAATGCGGACTCCCCACCCTTTTGTTCCTGTGGTGTAGATTGTAAGCTGTCTCTATATCCGTGAAGTGGCCCAGATATTCGTACAGCGGCTTTTCCCTTGGGTCTTGCTCATAAACACGCGAATGTGCATCTTGAAAGCATACGGGTGGCTTATGGGACAAAGCCTAAAGTGAGGAATACTATGACTGCTTGTCTAGCCTGTCTAGCCTGTCCCTGTACTAAAAATAATGGATACAACGTACATAACTTCAAAGGGGGAATAAGGCTAACCAAAAATAAAGAAGAAGAAGCTTGCAAGGTCTAACCCCTAGAAGAGAATTTGAAAGGATTTACTACCAGTGCTTGTGTTTGACTGATTCCAACTTTTGGTAAGCGACGACATTGAAAGACGTATTCGTATATAAAAATCAGTCACGTGACACGATCAGTTTCCTAGTCACGCTTGTCTACCAAACAGGAAAAGCGCCAACGGATTCCGCTCCACTCTCCCCTCGAAAATCGCCGTCATCAGAAAACGCAGCCTCTTGAATCTCAGCACCTCACCTCACCTCTAGCCATCGCCACTCCTACAGATACATCACATCCCACCCATCCGCATCCGCATCGACACCGTATCCTCCCACGCCAGCGACGTCCCATCGATACGAGTATTCTCGCGTTTTCTCTCTAGGCCGCTCCTCTCGTCGCCTAGCTTTGCAACTCATTCTTCGGCTTGGTCGTCGCGACCGGTCTTTCTCCTCTCTCTGCCCTTCAACCTCCACAACCGCCCACGCGACGCGATCGTCGTCATGTCAATCCAAGTCAGCCCCAATACGCCCCTGGCGGAGGCGTTGAACAGCGCCATCCAGGCCAAACTCCTGGAGGTCGGCTTTGCCCAAGCTGCCGATTCCAACGCCCTATCCGAATACATCATTCTCATGCTGGTCAACGGCAAGGGTCAGCAAGACATCCTCACAGAACTCTCAACAGACCTCCTCGGCCTGCCCGAAGACGATCCCACCGCGATACAGTTTGTCTCATGGTTGTTTGAGCACGCCGAGTCCCTCAGCGCCCAGCTGAAGGACCAGCAGCCCGTGTCCCAAGGGAATGGCGACGCGATGGACGGTAGCACAGCTCAGGGTGCTGCCAACGACCCCGATGCCGACACCGACATGATGGCCTCCAACGACGTTTCTGATCTGAACGCGTATGTTCCTCTCTTGATTTTTCGTCCCCTGATTTTATGCTTTCCCAGCCCCTGCAGCTTTTGCTAACTATTGCATAGACCTACCGGCCCGCGATCAATGCGGGCGGGTCCCACTCGCCTCGGTCGGGAAAAGCGCTTGTTGTCCCAAATGTCCCGAGCCATGGATCGGACCGGAGACTCGGTGCTTCATCGCACACGCGGAAACGACCGCATCAACTCCCATGCCCGGGGCCCTCCCACCGGTCCTCGCGCGCTCGGTCGCGGCGGTCGAGGTGGCATGAACACACAACGCGTCGCCAACATCCAAGCCGGCATGACCGCGGCCATGGGTGGTGGTGGCATGAATGGCCGGGCGAACGGACCTGCGGGCATGGGCCCCATGGGCGCCATGAACGGTGGCTGGGGCATGTCGGGCCAGCCGTCGGAAATGGACCTCATGGCCATGATGCAGCAGCAATCCCAGATGATGGCCCAGCTCCAACAGCAGCTCATGAACGGCAACAACGCTGGCTTTGGCCAACACAACAGGTCAGGCAAGTCCCTGTTCGACCGCGCGCAACATCCGCATCGCCACAACCAGCGGAATCGGCACCATCACCAACACGGCAACCGACCCGATGCGGCAGCGAACGAAGGAGGCGCCGAGGGCGAGGATGTGGACATGTCCTCGACGACGAAGCGCGAACCCCCCAACCCCGACGAGACGGTGTGCAAGTACAACCTCCGTTGCACCAACAGGGACTGCAAGTTCGCGCACCAATCTCCGGCGGCGCCGCCCGGCACCCACGTCGACATTAGCGACACGTGCACCTTCGGAGCGGCCTGCAAGAACCGGAAATGCGTCGGCCGCCACCCTTCGCCCGCCACCAAGCTGGCCCACCAGAGCGAGCAGGACTGCAAATTCTTCCCCAACTGCCACAACCCGCAGTGCCCCTTCAAGCACCCGGACATGCCCCTCTGCCGGAACGGGGCCGGTTGCACGACCCCCGGCTGCAAGTTCACACACGTCTCGGTAAAGTGCCGTTTCAACCCTTGCAAGAACCCCCACTGCGCCTACACCCACGAGGAGGGCCAGCAGGGTGTCTTCAAGGACAAGGTCTGGACGGCCGAGGACGGAGGCGAGCACATCAGCGAGCGCAAGTTTGTGAATGAGGGACAGGAAGACGAGGTGATCATCCCTCAAGAGGACAACGTCATGGCGCAGGAGGGTCACGGAACGCAGGAAATCACCACCTAGAGGGGGGGATCCTGTAGCCCAGTGATTATCACCCGTCGATGGCATGCCGTTTGAAAGAAAGCGCCGGAGTGGAGCGAGCGAGAACCAGACAGATGAGGGGAAGCAAACAAAATATGGGAGCTCAATATGAACGACGAAAGGGGGCAAATGGAAAAGAATCCCATGTACTAGTAATCTTGCTTTGATTTGGAAGGAATGGCTGGCCGACGAGCCATGGCATTTTAACGGCGTTTTTGGGAGAGGGCTAGTAGGATGCCCATTTCCATTTTCCTTTTTTAACCTAGTTCTTATGTTTTCCTCGTCACCTACCGGGGTTCAAGAGGCGGCGGGAGAAAGACCATGAGCCTGGGTATAGACAAGAAGAATCCGGAGGTGACGGGATGAGGTGACCAAGATTGATGTCTCTTGATGGTTTGTTCGGTCCGTGTGGGAGGGATGGGTTGAATGAATATATACGAGGGCATATTCCCTCTGTTCTGGGTTGTTGTCATGTCAAAGCTCTCGTCCAGGCCATGATATATTTGACTGATATGAACGTGATGCCGCATAGCAAAGGACGTTGAAGATTCATATTCATCGTGTGTGGTTGATATGAGGGCGGCTGGTATCAGGTGGCAGTCGGTACTGGCAAATAGTGGGTCCTCTGGCAGCACAAAACTGAAATTGTGCCGGGGTTCCCGAAAAATTTCCTCCCTTCACAGCTCCTACTTTTCCATACTCAAAGCTTTCTCTGGAGCCATTGAGTCTTACTCGTGGCCTTGGACCCATTTTAAAAATGCGTCCAAGCCCATGCTGAGTCTTCTCCCCTAGCTGAAGAGACCATGTTCTCCCGCACCAGCACCAGCGTCGCTCATGGCGCCAGGTCTGTCCAACTCGTCTCCAAGTCCTGTTCCCTCGTTGCTGTCCAGCAGCATGCCGTCACTGCTGCCTCGTGGCCACACTCTGGCCGTGCGAGTGCGGTACGCTGCTACTCGACCGAAGTGTCGGACGGCAAGGTCCAGAACATCGCCGTCATAGGCGGCGGGATCACCGGCCTGTCGACGGTGCACCACCTCGCCAAGTTTGCTCCCAAGGGAACCTCCATCACGCTCTACGAAGGGACCAACCGGTTGGGCGGATGGTTGGATACCCAGAAGGTCGAGTTCTCGCACAATGGCGAGGACAAGCTCATCCAATTCGAGAGGGGCCCTCGGACCTTGCGGAGCTATGCTTCGGAGACGTGGAGGCTTGACGACTTGGTGATTTACGGTCTCGTATGTCTCTTCTCTCTCTCTCTCTCTCTCTCTCTCTCTCTCTCTCTCTCTCTCTCTCTCTCTCTCTCTCTCTCTACTATTTCAATTCGCTGACATCAATCAAGCTCCTCGACCTCGGTATAGAACCCTCGTTCCATCGCGTCTCGGGACGATACTTCTGCCTTGACGGCAAGATCGTTTCCCCGACCATGGGCAACCTACTCGCAGACCAGAAGCTACGCAAGCTATGGTCACCCGTCCTCAAGGCGTGGTTCCGCATGAAGCGTAAGCGTTTGGGCAGCTTCGACGCCATGAAAGACAAGCAGCCCCCCAAGGACATGTCCGTGGGCGACTTTATGCGTATGATCGGCGGCCAGTCGCCTCTCCTGGACCAGCTCGTCTCTGCGGGCTTACACGGCATCTGGGGAGGGGATATCGACCGCCTCTCCATGCCGTCGGTATTGCCCAAGTTTTGGTATAATTTCTGGTACAAGGAGAGCCGGAAAGGCATCCACATGCCAGAGTCCGAGATCCGCTTGCTTCATCATCTCTTCGCCGACGGCGCCGACGAGTCTCGGGGCCAGGAGATTATGAAGCTGGTAAAGCAAAGCCGCAAGGGCAACTTGATGACGTTCCCAGGCGGCATGTCTACCCTGCCCAAAGCCATAGCTGAAAAGCTGGCCCAGATCTCAGGTGTCACCATCAACCTCGGTCAGCCTGTTACTGGTCTGGGATACGACGAGTCTAACAACCAAGTCTTGGTATGTCATTTCCTCTTTGTTTTGCAAATTCGCCCGTCTCCCCCATTCTGGTCTCTCATGATGAAGTATTGCGGATGTAAACCTATCGTCAAAATCGGAATAGCGCAAACACCATGTCGATACTTTCCGTTGCCTTCCTTCTGATCCGAGACATATGACCACTCTTGCCCGACAGTTGTATTGAACCTCATCTTGGTAACCATGCAACTGACCACTTGTTCACAGCTCTCTACGTCCAAGACACCTTCTCCCATCGGCTACGACAAGGTCATCTCCACCATCAACGCCAAGCACCTCTACCAGATCGCCCCTGCGGCACTCCCATCCCTAGCAGAGTCTGAATCCGTCACCATCACAGCCGTGAACCTGTTCTACCCCAAGGAAGGACTGAACCACCCTTACCGTGGCCTAGGCTACCTCGTCCCCCGCAATGACGAGTCGCACCACGACAAGAACGGCCTCCTCGGAGTCTTCTTCGACTCGGACGCCCTTCCCGATTCCGCCGGAGAACCAAAGGGCACCAAGCTCTTCGTCCTCCTCCGTGGGGCGCACGCCGAAGCCGACGCCATCGCCACCGCCCGCGCCGTCCTCCGCGACCACCTCGGCATCAACCCCTCCGAGCCCTGCGTCGCCATCGCCCGCGTCAATGCCGATTGCCTCCCGCAGCACAACGTGGGCCACCGCGATCGCATGGCCCAGGCCGACGCTGACCTCGCCTCCGCCTTCCGGGGCCGCCTCGCCGTCGCAGGGCCATCATACGCTGGCGTCGGCATAGCTGGATCCATCCGCGCCGGCTTTGACATAGCGTCCCATACCACGGGCGTCCTGGAGGGCCGTGTTGGCTCGACAGGTCTTGCTGAGTTTGGGGCGCACGACATGACCCCCGTCGACTTCATCTCACGAGAGTCCCTGGCGTGGATTGGGAGGAAGATTCGTCCCGAGGCACCATTGTGGTGGCATCTCATTCGGTAGTTGGAAACATCCAGCGCGCCTGTCACTTCATAAGCCAGCCAATGGGCTTTCTGTACGATACCATGGCAGTCTAGAGTTGGCTTCTGTATCAGTATGAAAGATACCCCAGCATATCACTGTATATTTATTAGAGAATTCGAATTCTCATATGTATCATACTGTATAATACAAGGAAATATCCAAATGGAGACCCGGCCAAGTACACTCAGTAATTACAGCATACATCACACAATCATAAAAGGGTTTTGCCTTGCTTCATAGATCCACTGCCCGTTCGATGGATCTTGGGCATTGAAACGGACGGCCCTACGTGTCTCGAAGACCCTTGAGAAACTGAGGAGAGGCACATCCAGCTCAAAACAAGAGCCAAATTACGCTTATGTTGACTACCTATCCTGCATGAGACATCCCTTTCTCCGATGCCAGGGCCTCAGTGGTATCTATCAGTAACAGCAACCTTGATCATGTCCCTGCTTCTCTGTTATCCTGTTCTTCCCCGTCCCATCCCGTTCTCTCCAGACATTCCCGGGTTTGGTATCAATATAGTTGTTGCGGTAGGAAAAATCAAATATATACGTCGGGAAAAAAACACAGGGGCCGTCCACAAACGACAACTAGACCCCCCAATGCCCGTCGTCTCGTCTCGCAGGGCTTGTGAACACCAAAGAAAACGAAAAACAATGCGAGCCGATGTGGCCTCGAAAAAAGCATACTGGCCAAAGCCTCTCAATCTAGCACCACCACCGGCGCGTGTCTTCCTCCGCTCTTGTTCGCGGCGACCTGTTTCCGCCTCCCAGGCGGAGGCTGGTTCAGATGCGGTTGGGGTTGGGGTTGGCTCGGGTTCGGGCTCGTCTGCTGCGTCGCCGTTCTGGACGCCTGGCTCGAGAACGTCTGGCTCGCCGACAACGTCTCGCTCGTTTGCGTCGGGTGCCCGGTAGTCGATGCCCCGTCGCCCGAGGCGGCTGCGCCAGTAGCATGCGTCCTCACCGCGTCGTCCAATCGCTGGAGAAGGTCCATAACGCCCGTTCCGAGTCGAGCAGCCGCACCGGTAGAGAGGCCGCGCCACCCGTCCCCACGCGAATCCCAAACGGGCCGAAGGACCTTGCTGACCTCCTCGTCCGAAGCCAGCGACGGGTCTGTCCCGCGGGCCCTGGACAACACGAACCAGAACGTCTCGCCGTCGCGATCTCTGGTCCGCAGATCGATAACAATCTGGCGCGGTCCCTGCCCAGCGAAGCCGTTCGTTATGGTATAATGGACCGTGAGCCAGTCAGCCGCCTTGGCGTAGATTTCCACCTGGCCCTGTTCGGCCAATGTCACCTCCTGCCACTTGGCTTCGATTGCACTGAAAGCAGAGAGGACCGGAAGGATATCGGCAAGATAGGGAATCATAACGATGATCCCGTCGGGGTCGTTGGCCATTCTGGTCAGCAAGTCGAGGATGCGCGTGTGGGGATTACCATCCTCGAGAATGAGCCGGACACCAGCGGCCCCAGCCATGTCCAAGATGGCCGTCCACTCTCTAGGTTCGCCGTCTTGTCCCGGGGCCATGACGTCTTTGTAGGCGAACTTGATCCTGTGTAGGCTCATATTCTTACACTTTATTGGAGTTCGGGCAAAGCGAATGGCATTGATGAACTTGACCAGCCTGTCGATGGATCGGATGTGATCGGCCAGTGTTTGTAGAATGGGCCGCCCAACCGACCCCCGCATGCGTATAAGGAACTGACCGGCCCTTGCGTCGAAGAAGACGCCGCGGTCGATTCGACCGCGCAGCTGCTGGAACTTAGATTTGTGCTTGACATGAAGCAATGCATCGACAGTCGCGCCAAGCCTGGTGGGATCTTCCACGTCACGACGCACGCCCCTGAAGCGCACCTCGACCGTCTCCGCAGCCCAAGGCAGAATGTTTGTCTCGCTCGGTGCGTCTGCAGCGTTATTTGCGCGCTTACGTTGCCGTGGCGGGTCCAGAACGTCGCCCACATTAAAGAAGATGACTGGAATTTTGGCCTGTGCCGGTGAGGACTTTCTCTTATCTTCCCTCGGCAGGTAACGAACCCCGACGTTACGTGCGCCTTCGAGCTCGACCACGTGCGAGATCATGCCCGTAACAAGGGCGGTCAGGCTGTCCCAGAATACGTCGTCTAGCGTCGGTAGCTCCTTGGTAAAGGTCAGGTTGATGCTTGTTCGGACGGATCCAACGGGTCCTGTCCGGTTCCTACAACGAGTTAGTCTTTGAGTGTCAACAGTCGCATTCTGTAGGCCAAGGCACTTACACCCGGACCAGAACCCATTCGTCACCAGAGAGGCTCATCGAAAGCATGACAAACCAGTCCGGATCCAACCCTTGCCGCTGAAAGAAGAGTGCATGATATCCGTCGCGCGCTTTGATGAGACGCTTGACATCCTCACCCCCAATGGGACTCTTGGCGAGGGACCAGCCAGCGCTTCGGCCACGACGGTTGATTTCATCCATGACAAAGCCCCATCGGATATTTTCCAGAACGTTAACGCCATCCTTTGCAACGTCTCTGACGCCATGGTTGAGTCGATTCTCCCCTTGGAGGGTGTATCTGGTATGAGGCTGCAGCGCAACAAGCCCGGTGACTGGCTCGATCAGCAGAGACACCTTGTGGCTACCGCCCAGCTGCACTTCTAATGAAGACTCCAGGGGCTCCGTTTCGGACACTTGGAGTCGCATAAAAGTCTCGTGTTTCACGAATCTCGGCGCAGTAACGAGCTTCGCGTGTATGGTCGAAAGGATATGCTTGACGTGATTTGCGATGGCGGACTTGAGCAACTCCTCGGCAGACAGAGCCTCCACGTTGAGTCGCAGCTTGACATCCGGGACTTCCTGGTTGTCCCTGTACCAACGGGCCACAAGCCGGCTTGGGTATTTCGGGTCTGGCTGACCGTTCTTCTTCCGCTTGCCACTCTGGACCGCCACCATGACCCAGCTCTTGGGCGCATTCGGTGGCAAGCGATTTGTCCAGTACTGGATGGCGAGGGCCCTGTTGAGTGGCTCGATCTTCAGATGGACCGCCCACGAGTTGCGGACGAGCCCGATGGCCTGTCGCTTTAGTTCGTTGACCTTGTGGGTGAGCACAAACTCGTGAAGGAATTGGTAGCAGCCTTGTAGGCCATCCTTCCCCAAAACCTCGTTGACCTGCACCTCTAAGAAGGCCATCAAAGCATCAGACAACTTATCGGTTGACGGTGAGAAATCGAACCGGAAGTCGATAAACCAGAATTGCTTCTCGAAATCCTCGTCCGCTATTGTGAGGTCCACCTCGAACTCTCCCTTGACCTTGAAGGTCACTCGGCCGGATTCGATGGAGTAGTCCTTGAATTGGGGCGGAATCTTATCATAGTCGTCCAGATTGAGGCGAAGGGAGAGGAGCGTGTTCAGTTCTTCGACCCATTTCAACTGCTCTTCGGGCGTCAGGGGCGGTGGGGGGATGTAACCGGGCTAGTACACGAGTGGTGAGCAGGCAGGCCATATACTCGTATGATGCGAGTTGTAGGGAAAATCACGTACCTCTGGGATCCAAGGTGCCTCACCCGTGGTCAGAATTTGCAAGGCAGTCTTCAGGTCCGGGCTCGGTAACTTGGCCTGGTTCAAGGACAGTTTGAGCTCGATGAGCTGGTTCAGAGTCATATCAAAAAGCATGCGCTTCCCGTCCAGGTGTGCCTTGAGATCGATCAGTTTGCTGACCGTCTCGGCTTTTCTGCTCCAGTCGGTAATGACAAGAGCTTTGACCCATTTCGTGTGCGCATCTTGGGCGAACTTGAGCAATGTCGTCTTCCTTTTGCGGTTCCCTTCGGAAGTGTCGTCGGGCAAGTCGCTTCCGCTCGCTGAATTGCCATTCAAGGCCATGGGCATCCACTTGACGCTGGCTGCATCCACGACAGCCTTTTGAAGGTCATCGTGTGTAGCTTGGGCAAGGCGGACGAGAATAGTCGATAGCGGGATGAAACCCTGGGTGATGTGGACGATCTCGTCGGGGAGGTCGTTCATCCTTGAGCGATTCGTCGCGACAGTATTTTGCGCTCCATCAGCCTGTCCTTTTGCCTTGGGAGGCTGCCCGTTTCCATCCTTTGCTCCGTTCAATGTAGACCCCGACGCCGCGTCGATGGCCTTTCTCTTGTCAGTCCCGGGATAAGTGCCCTCGCGCTCTCTTGATGATGGTCCATTCGCCTTATTGTCTCTATCGTGAACCGAGTGACCCCCATTGTGACCACCGTTTTCCATGACGACAATGCCTGGCATAAGGCAAGTCCTTCTCCCAACGTTTATGTCCTGCTGCGTTGCAAGGCCCGAGTACCTGCCTAGCCGAGAAGTCCCTATTCGCCGACACGATACAGGATGGGCGCGTCTCTTATCGCATGAGAGGCCTTGCTGGGATTGGAACCTGAGTCCAAGACACCTGACTGGATTGTAATTATGTAGCCGTTGGTTCGCTTGTCGCCCGGTACACGTGAGTCGCGTAAAATAAAGAAGAAAAGAAAAGAAAAGAAAGAAAAGGAAAAAGGAGAAGAATGAAAGAAAGAAACAGAAAACTCGGTGTGTTCGGATGCCTTCGCGATTGGAAGATATGTGTGTCGATAAGAGCTACTGTATTGATATAGTAACGGCGTCGGAAAAAAAGGCTATCGTGGTCGGAGGCAACCTCTTGTGGTTATGCCAGGATGAGCCCGTGAAGAACCGCAGTCGAGAAGGAGCACGATGAAGTGGTCGAGACAAGAAGAGACGCTGCGCAGCCTCTTGAAAAGGGACGTCAAGCAAGCCGGTAAAAAGGGTGTTGAATCGACCGAGTTTGTTCCTTCAGTCGGTTATGACGCGTTGCGAAGGGGATGAGCAGTCCCGTCGTCGTGGTGGGCTGGTCGTAGGTGGTGGTAGAGATGCTGAGAAGTGAACAAGGAACCGAGATAGGCGCCTGCTGGGGCGGTCATTCAGATGCTGAAAGAATTCTACCTGGGTCTCTTCTTTCGTACCGTATTATCGGTATATCCGTAATTCGTACGTACTGGTAACGGCAGGTAGGAGAAGGCGAACCGCGACACTGTGAACGCAGCACCAGACCCTGGGTCCCACCCAAACTAGCCGTCTCTGAGTCATGTGACCCCGTGCCATCGGCCGAACATACTCCGTACAGTGTCAACACTGTGCGTGCCAGAGGATACTGATACCGTCATGGAGAAACCGATTTCGATCCAACCGCGAAAGCTTGGAACTTCTTCCTCCGTCCCTTTACTAAAAGGCTTAACACCAACGTCATCGTAGTCGCCTTACTATTGCTGCTTCGCTGCCATTCTTAAAACTCAACCGTCTCCTATCGGTTCGGGAAAGGGGCAAGAACTTCGTGTGAAACCATCGAATTGAGGCGACTGGATTAATGAATCCAATTCTCTTTTCTACTTTCGTGTTCAATATCATCGACGGATTACACAGACAATTGTCTCGTGGTACTGAAGAATGTACCAAGAGCAACTTTCTTTTCTTTTTTCTTTGCCTTTCTTTATTCGTTTCCTCTCCATCTTCCGTACTAAGAGATGCGCGAAAAGCGTCATCTTGATGGATTCCCTCAAGCCCACCCCATTTCCGACTCCCGTATAACATGTTCGCGTCGAGTGTGTGGAAGTATGTGTCGTAGAAAATCCTATATCATGCCCTGTTGAAGAGGCACAGGGACATCGAAAGAACTTGGCGAAAGAAAGACAATTCGTGATTTAGGTATGGCGAAAGGGATCTCAGCTGCGAATGAGAAAGTCGAATGAGTAATCATTTCCCTATCTACGGAGAGAAAGGAAAAGAAGAAAAACAATTCATGCGCGTGACATATGCTTGGCCACTCACAATTTGTTCGGCGCTGAAGCGGCCGTGGTAGGCCACTGGTATCCCGCCGCGTCACTGAACTTATAGCCATACGACGAAGTAAAGTCGTCGAGGACAGCAGGACCACGGGAACCTGCGGACGATTATCAGTATGTCTCACTCGGCTCACTGCGCACTATGCGTTTGCCCGAATGGGGCATTATGTCGACTTACCATAGGGGTATTCCATGGGGATAATCTCTTTGTTGTCGTCGAGGTAGTGGAGCAGCGGGGTGAAGATCCTCCAGCTCGCGTCCAGCTCATCATCTCGCACAAAGTTGGAATGGTCGCCCTTGAGGCAGTCAAGAATCAACGACTCGTACGCCTCGGGAATCTTTAGGTCGGAGAATCGCCGCCTGTAGGTCAAGTCCAACTCTGTGACGACCGTCTGCATGCTGAGACCTGGGAGCTTCGAGTTCATCTTGATGTAGACGCTCTCGTTGGGCTGGATACGCATGACCAGCTCGTTTCTTGGGATGTCCTTGAAAATGCCCGAGGTCACGTCCTTGAACTGGATGCGGATCTCCGTCTTCTGCTCGTTGAGCGCCTTGCCGGCCTTCATGATGAAGGGCACGCCGTCCCACCGCTCGTTCTTAATGTACGCCACCAAGGCGCAGAAAGTGGCACACCGGGAACCCTCGGGGACGGTGTCGTCTTCTTTATAAGCGGGCTTGCTGCCATCGAGAGATTTTCCGTACTGGCCAATGATAACGTTCTTGGGCTCGATGGCCGGAATGGCGCGCAGCACTCTGACCTTTTCGTCGCGGATGTCTTCGGCCGAGAACGAGACGGGGCGTTCCATGGCTAGCAGGGTCAGCACCTGCAGCAGGTGGTTCTGCATGACATCGCGGATGATGCCAAACTCGTCAAAGTAACCGCCACGACCCTCGGTACCAAAGGGTTCCTTGAACGTGATCTGGACATTGTCGATGTTCTGCCTGTTCCACGTGGCACCAAAGAAGGAATTGCCGAATCGGAGAATCAGAATGTTCTTCACCATCTCCTTGCCCAGGTAGTGGTCAATGCGGTACAGCTCGTCCTCCTTCCAGTCCGGTTCGAGGGATTTCTGTAGCTCCCGCGAGCTAGCGAGATCCTTGCCGAAAGGTTTCTCGACCTAGAGGGCGCCAGTCACAGCACGTCAGCGAGAGGCGCAGGGGTAAAGGCGAAAGCAAAACAATGCGCCCTGAGCGATGACAAGTTTTCGAAGGGGAAAGAGTCGAAGGTCTACGTACGACGACGCGGGCAATGCCATTCCTGGGGTAACAGCAGCGCTTTAGGTGCTGAGAGACGATGGTGAAGACGCTTGGGGGGAGGGCCATGTAAAATAGACGGTGAGTCTCCACCCGGCCCTCCTCGAGCTTCTCGAGTTGTTTGTTCAGTTCGAGGAAGCTATCATCCCGGTCATACTGGCCCGCGACGTAGGTGCATAGGCTGCAGAAATCGTCGAGTTGTTGTTCGATCTCCTTTGTTGGCGTCTTCATGTATGATCGAATACGGCGTATGTACTCATCGTGGTCCATCTTTGTACGCGCATAACCGACGATCTTGATGTCCTTGGGTAGGAAGCCATTGCGATACTATTCGACGTCATATTAGCACACCGACCTGACTGTACCAGCTCAATCGCAGGATTCCGATGGCATCCAGGACTAGGTAGGGGAGCAGCTGAGATAGCATTGTGTTGTCGCTTACCAGACCGAAGAGCGCAGGGTACTAGAAAGAAGTCAGCAATTCCGGTCGCCATCGAGGAGGGGTGCATGGGCGGTCGTGAAAAGTACCGTTTTCTTCTTAGCCAAATCTCCGGACGCGCCGAGGACGACGATAACTGTGTTGTCCTTCAGCTCCATGCCACTAGGAAGAAAAAAAACCAAGTGTTTGTCAGCAAAAACTTGTCAAGAAGCCTAGGGCGTCGCTGTTGAAAGCTACGAGGCCTTGCGTGGTGCCCTTGACTGGGCCCGTACACAACGACCTGAGCTCTCTCAGACAAGTTGGGGTTGAGGCAGCTGATGCGAGGGAAAAAAAAAAAAGTGTCGAGAAAGGAGGCAACTGGAAGCGGGGTGGGGGTTCTCTCGCGAATGGTCGAGCTAGCACATACGCTGCAGGTGTTCCGAGTTCACTCATTGTGATCGCTAAGGTGCTGATGTTTTGATCTGCTTAATGAAGGGAAAAGGAAAAAAGCAAAAGGCCAGTTGCAAGAAATTGAGGGAAATAGGTGGCCGAAATGTCAACGAGACCGGTTGGTAGGATTGAGTGTCGATGATGGGGTCTGCAGGAGGGGGTGGGGAGGCCAAAGATGATGAGCAGGAGGGACGGGATTGAGGGGCTCTTGGGGCGGGGCGGGGTGGTAAGTCGTAGATGTACTCCTACACTCACTCGGTAGGTTAATAACACTGGGCACTCTAGCCTGCCGCCAGCGGCTCCGATGCATCATCCTTCGTCCATGCCCTGCGACTCCGATTATTCCGGCTGTACTACAGTGGGAAGCCGTAAATAGATGGGCCCCGCTAGCCGTCACGTTATTAACAGAGATCTGTTGCATCTGATCTGATGCGATAATCTCTTATAGGTACCTCGACCCGTGTCGGGTGGGGGTTTTGTATTGAGGTTTAGATAGAACTGGTCCATGCAGGAAGCTCATAGGTACTGCAGCTGTCGTACCGAGTTTCAATGGCGGTACTGTACGTACAAGTACACTCCAAGAGCCCCGAACGAAGAGCTACCGACTGGATAATTAGTGACAAGCTCCGAATGTAGTTGAAGAGCATCACCAATGGGAATTTAGTCTACATACGTAGGCCAAGTTTGTTTTAGCTAAAACTGATGTTGGAGAAGCGTCAGGGCCAGGGGATTTGAGAGACAGTATTGGGCTAGCACGGAAGAGTGTGCTAGGGCGGGATAAATTGACTTAAAAAACCGACAGGGTTGATAATTACGGAAGTGTGACAACCCACATCTGGATGATTTGTTGAGCACGCCATAGTTAAACTTGATATAAATCTACACACAATAAGGGCTTACTAAGTAGTTTTATCTTGCGACTCCTTTGAAGTTGACCAAAGCTACGACGTGCTTAATGAACGGGCGACAGACGGTCGTATTGTTCTTCATTCAAAGGTGAAAGACATTTGAATTAAGGCGGCAGCGAATCACGAAATAGCCTGGGAAGCAAAGGCCACCAAAGCTCGTTTACAACATAGACTCCGGGCAGTGTTTCTATATATCTCTACTTGTCGGCTCTACTCCCTATAAACAACTCGTGGGTGGGGAGAGGGAATGAGAACGAGCCATGAACGGACGGGCTAGAATCACGGGAAGTGGAAGGGTTGTCCAAAAAGTGAACACGTTGTGCCGGAGAGCCATGTCATTATCTACCCACTTACCTTAGGTACGGTCCGATGGGGACGGCGCATCTGACCCCAGCAGCGTTGGAGGACATTGGCATAGGAATGGAGTATTGGAGGTCCTTTAGAGTGAAGGAGTAACTCGACGGCATGATATTGATGGATTGATTGCTCGATTGCTCGATCTCTCGATGTACAAATAGTAATGGCAGCACCCCGTGGATCCGCCAAAGTATTCCTCAGAATGCCAAGTCTTCGGTGTTCGGTGGTTTTTTTTTGCTACTCTTTTCTTCCCGTCTAACACCGGTCAACCCCGCTTCATTTCGGGATTTGTCTTTCGAATGTCCAAAAAAAAAAGGAAAATACTATAAAAAATTGACATGACGAGAATGTCCGCCTCAGGTCTGGCAAACGATGCATTTCCGCTTTCAACATGAACTACCTGGTGTTCCCTCATAAGCAGATCGGGTATGTCCGTGGGATTCTCGTTGCAAGTGCGGCGATACAGCGAATCACGGAAGGCCGACGCGATATCGGACATCAGAACGTTGCTGCCGTTGAGATCTCCGGTCCCGGGTTCCAGCTCTGGCACACGCGCCCACGACTGCCAGTAGGGCGAGGGAATGTGAAAATTGGTCCTTACGGATATCATCTACCCTTCAAAACCGCGCAACGGGATATTCGGTGACAGCGCCCGATGATTAATGACTGGGGCGGCTTGCATGTCCAGTTTAGCCGGAAAGGGTGGGCCAGCAGCCAGTCAGCGTTTACCCTAGGTTGCTTGCGTTCAACAAACGTGATCGCTCCTGCGATCTTGCGAGTCGTCCCCACGCTCCGGTACTGGGGATAGATAGGCAGCAGGCGGGCGGCGGCGACAGCATCAATTATGCGAAGTATGCACTGGATTCGTTACTAGCCGATTTTCGATGCTTTTGACAATGAGAAATGCCATTGTAGGTATCGCATTCATCCTCAATTGGCTAGCGAGAACGGCCGACGTGTTGATAGTTGGTCATGCGAATACAATGCCCCAAAAGAGGGCAACGTGCAATTATTTTAGTGAATGAACATTTGATATTGGTTCCTGGGTGTATTGTTGGATCCGGGAGAGACGAGCTTCCATGGCATTCTCGAACTGATACGATCAGAGTCGGAGTACGAATCGGGAAAGGCGGATGACGTTTGGGTGCGCCGAAGTCCAGACCACTATGCGACACAACTCAGCCACAACCCCACACTCCTGATAAGATAAGATATAAATTCTGTGGCTGAAATAACGGTGCAATATGTCGCTTTTTCAGTACTGTGTGTGGTCACTCGGTCACCTGACTTAGGGCACACTCAAGTTTTAGTGGCCCTCGGCACCCCTACCTTGCCGGATTCCTTCCACTAACGGAAACATCACGACACGACAACATCGGCGAGCAAGTCAACCCTGGAGAATTGTCCTGCTGCGACGGCATTTCTCTAACTTTCCCAATACCATATCCGGTTCGGTTGGATAGAGGGTAATCCGACATAATAACGATGCCTTCAGAACAGGGTCACCGACGTAAGTTACCTACGTCCCAATTCTCCTGCATTTCGAGGCAGAGCGGCCTGCAATTGTGGGCATAGCACAGCGAACGCCCAGCCAAGACTTTCATTACTTCTGCTTTTACCGCTACATTTGGTTTTTCATTCAGATTTGGCTAACTTTATACTGTACAGTATACGTCAAGTGAGTAACCATTCATCGCTCGGGGAGGAATTCGAATGCGCATTTGGAGGGGAAGGGAATACTTTCGAGACATCGACCGGGAAGGAGGATGGATATGAACAGGGCAATGCGAGGGAACGACCGACCGAATTCAATGGACAAGAGCTGATCGAGTGTACCAGGGGACGTCACCTGTCCTACCAGCGTAGCAAGCACCACACGCACCCCGGGACCAGCCTCGTCAAGATCGAGGGTGTCGACGACATTGACGCCGCCAAGTACGCGCACTCCCTACACATGTCGTTTTGTGGGCCGATTTGCTGACCAAGGAACGACAGCTTCTATCTCGGCAAGAAGGTCGCGTACGTCTACAAGGCCAAGAAGGAGGTCCGCGGCTCCAAGATCCGCGTTATCTGGGGCAAGGTCACTCGCCCTCACGGTAACTAGCCCCTTTCTCCACCACTTTATCCTTTTTCTCCTTCTGCGCCTGTCGCCACCCACACGGTTTTATTCGGCTCCAACCTTGCCAACAATGGTCACTGACACTCGATGCGACAGGCAACTCGGGCGTTGTCCGTGCCAAGTTCCGCACCCCTCTTCCCACCAAGTCCTTCGGTGCCTCGGTTCGCGTCATGCTTTACCCCTCGTCGATATAAAATGGTTTAGGGCGGAGTTGAGGAGGATGGTTTCTGAACTGGCTGCATCGGTCAAGGTCAAGGATCAGAGCATAGCCTTGGGTTTGAGGCTCGACAAATGAAACTTGTGAAACAACATACCCCCCCGAAAACTCCCAGTGGGCGAGCCTATGCGATGATTATGGACCCATGTGATATCTGGCCGGTTCATGTGTCAGGCGCGAAGGGGTTCGTTCGACATCGAGAGAGGAAATGGGCAGGATGGATACCATGTTTTCCGTCCTCGAAATAGAAATCTCGGTACTTGGGAAATGGGGTTAAGCGGCATTCGAGTCACAATTTAACGTCATCTTTCGGGCGGTATACAATGATTTCTCGCGAAATTTTCAGTCCATATTTTCCCGCAATCCCAGACGCGAACCTGTCGCCATGTGCGCCAAACGCGATTGTCATATGCCTATTTCAAATCGCGTCCGTTCGAGGTACGACGGAGGATCGCGCAGTCTTCACTGACGTAATGATAGGACATGGATAAATATGGTTTGCATTGAGACGGCCGATGTTAGACTACGCAACGTGAGCAGCATTGCCTCAGACCCCTTAGCGCGCCTCTTGATAGTCGAGGGATCCCATAGTGAAATCCTTGCTTAAGATGTTGCCTTCGGGACGCCCCTCCGGCACTTTCTCGCGACAGGGTCGTCAATATCACCTCGCCTCTTTCAACCTATGACCTCGTCGCGCCCTCGGCGAGCGGTACTGGGCGGGGCTATATGGCGTCCCATCGTGATTCCCTTGGTAGTGGCACGGGGTGAGCCGGATTCAAGTTGGCCCCTGAGCGGGTCAACCCCTGATGGCTAAGGGGGCCTTCGTACGTGACGCATACTGTTAATCACTTCACGCAACGGAACAACGGATTAAGTTTCAACGAAACGAACGACGGAATGAATTACAAGGAGAGCAGTGTTGCGGTTCATCTGCCTTCAGACATAAATGTACGCAGCAGGCTCCCATCTTCGACATTGGGAATATGCCGGGCAGACTTGGGATATTGGATGGCTCGAGGTATAGGGACGTAACTTCAAGCAGTGCCGCAATTCCGTGGCATGACCTCACCCGTGAGCACCGTTGGTCCAGCAGTACAGGAGGTGCTGACCGTCTCCTCGGCGCTATATCCTGGATGGGACGGCCTTCAGTGCGACTGCAAACTGTGCCTTTGCGACTCGGCGCAATGCTTCTTGGGCCGAAGAGTGGCCTGCGCAAAGAATATGTTTCGCCGTAATCTGGCGGTTGACTACACATGGCAGTACTCCACGTTGCAAAGTCAATTGCAGTGCTACCTGGCACTGTTGTAACCTCCGACCTGAACGGGGAAGCGAGGGTATTACTTGTGTCCACGGTGTTACTGGCGTCGTGGTAAGTCCATCTCAGCGAGTGTGGGCTTGCATTGAACCTTGATCAAGCCTGTGGTATTCTTACTCTTTCTCCTCCTAAAAAAACCCTGCTTACTGAGAAAGATTATGTGGTCATGGTTGGTATGTACGTGACTGGGACGCGAAAACACAGCTCGTATGGGACGGGCCGGGACGCGCGGGCGAAGAGGCTCGCGACTACTTGCTCCCAGCATACCATGGACGTGGCTTGAAAGCTGGCGGGGGCGGAAGAACAGGAAACATGGCCGTTATTATGGCTCGCCGCACTTGATGTCCAGTTTGCGCAAGTCTGGACAATGTTGACGCCACTGGTAAGCCTTGTCGCCGCCGAAAACCAAGTGGATGCGGTCGTGGACGGACATATCAAGTGCTTCGGCAAAACATTACAGTTGCATGGATAGAACCGGGAGTACCAGACGCGCATCTGTACTCACAAGTTGTGTTCCCAGTTGCAAGTCCGATTTGAGCTGGCCATGGCAGACGCCGGGGAGTTTTTGACTCACCAGGAAGCGACTCGAATTTATTCAGAGGGGAGATATCCGGGTTTGCCCGCTGCGACATGAGTGAGTAATGGATAACCCAGTGGAATGGAAGACATCCCGCATGGTCGAGTCTATTGCCATCACTGCTGCGTGCAGTGATGTATGACCGGTAAACATTGTATCAAAGAGGCTTGAGCCGTTGAAATATCCATCTTGCTGAGCTCAGGTTCGTGTACAATGTACAGCGCACAGTGTAATTACAGTGGGTACAGGTCGAGAGCGCGTACGTCGTGTATCTACACACTGTGTTCCAAGGTCGTGGCAGGAGAATGCGCCAGCGGTCGCAGGACTCAGCCACGTATGTACTCCACGTTCAACGAGTGGGTGGGGTAGTCTCGAGCTAACTATATCCGTACAGTATGGTGTTTAGAAACGTCGAGGTTGCGTGTTGTATTCAAAAGCGGACAAGCTCATCCATATTGGCAGACGACATGCGCTCATCGTTGTAAAAACTCGTATTTTCCACCAACCTGCAGGATACTTTTAGAATCATGTAGTGTACTTCATACATTGCGGCACACCTGATTTGTTTTACACGTGTAGTTGTACAGTGCAGTATGGAGTACTTCGTACTTCGTATTTGGTTTGCTTACTAATTAAGCCTCGCTAGATCCCACCGGTACAGACCGCCGCACCGGCGACGCAAGACACGCGACACCGGACGCGCCTGGCAAAAAGTTCTACACACTTCTATGTACTTTGAAGGGAGATGATAGAAACTTCTTGCCCCCCACAGTATCGCAGTCAGCGGAGCAACAGTAGCTCCATACCGTACGCATCATCATCGGGCAGACCCATTCAGGAAGAGGGAAAGATTTCCTCGTTCCCCCCAGGCAGCACTATAAACTCGGGTCTATTCCATCTCCATGGGGTAGAGGTTGCAACTGGGCGCATATTCTAGGCGGGGGGGTACCGGCGGTGCTTCGCCTCGCTCTATCACAATATATGTCGAAGACCCGCCTTTTGAAGCCGTACAATCGCCGAGGTTTGCGTTGTCCTGATGCTTACTGCAAGGCAATCCCTTCAATGCAGTGTAATGTTTCGAGTAGAGTTCGAAATTCAACGGCCTTTGGAAGAGGTAAAGGAGGGTTACAAAGTAGGCTGTGCAACTATGTACACTGTGACCGTGTGGTTGATGTTGCCAGGGAAACGTGTCCGCACACGTCAGACAGGTCGATCGTGTGGCAGATCAGTACTACCTTCTCCGTGTATACCGCATTTCTCGATGGATTGGCGACTAAGAGGCAGGCCGTTGACATTCGAAACGACCCGGTGGAACGAGAGTCGGCCGAAAAAGGGCAATGTATCACACTATATAACCCACCAGAAGACCTGTATTAAGAAGGGATTGCCACTTCTGAGTAATGTAGTGGCCAAATCCTGTGTGATGAAAGAAGATGGACAGCACTGCGTGAAGACCATGCTGGCTGTCCCAGTATCGGGGCCAGGCAGATCAACAACCAACCCACACCACTTCGTACGTGTACTTTTCCCCTGAGTTGGCGCTACGGATGCCGACACTCAATTCCGCTCGAGGTCTCCTCATGTAAGTGGTAATTACTGATATATGGAAAAAGGAAACACGGATTCTGAGGAAAGCCCATCGGCCATGGCCATATGGCGAAGGTCGGGTGGCAGATCGGATATAGATGAAGTAGGCAACAATTTGATGATACAGAACAGTCGGCGATCGTACATTCATCGGAGGGCTGTACTTGGAAGGAACAACAAATTCAATGCTGGTGGTCGGTCACCGTATCGGCAATATCAGACAGCAGCAATGCATGGTGGTGATGTGGCTGGTCCCAGGTGCATCAGCTCTTCAGAAACAAAGAAACAAAAAACAAAAAGCGAGTCAAACGGCAGGCAGTCAGTTTCGGGAGGTAACTGAAGGGGTACCTGGGTCTAGGTAGTCTGACCGTCGTCGCCTTTGGAAAGAAATCGACCACACAAAGTCGTTCGATTGCCTAGCTGCAGGGGGTAGCGTACGATGGTAGTGGTAATGGTGTGTCAGATATTTCTAGTGCCTGACTTGCAGCTCGTATATTACGAAATGGACGAAATAGAAACGAATCTCGCCCTATTGGGTTGGGAAAGACATCCCTGATTTTTCGCCGCCCCTTCCTGGCCAGTCGTTCTCTCTTTCTTCCGTCCGCCCTCATCATAGTCCTTCGTTGACTGGCCGGTTCAATGGAGCACCGAGGCGCCTATTGTATGTACTGAGTAGGTACGTGTATGTACATCACAATAGAAGTATCATTGTTGTTCTGCTTCTAGTCGCAATCCGAACCATCCGAATCGTTCACTGCCTTACTTATTAGCAACAACTACCCTTGCCGCCTCAAGTCGACATCTCCCTTAACTATTCATCGCTCCGACAGTCGATTTTGCCATTGTCCTTAGAACTATAGTCGTGAAAGAGACTCCACGCCCACCCGCTTTGTTCTCCACGAGGGCGGTAGTCAAGAGACCTTTTATCACAATCACCTAACACAATAGGAGTAAGTCCATCCCCATCAGGGTGCCCTTATCGTATACCCCGTACAGTGAGATGATGTGCTATTGGTCACTCAGGAGGCAGCGGGAGAAAACATAGGATATACGCATAGAGAGAGTGAAGGATGGATTTGGGATAACAGGAACCGTAACTGACAGAAACGTAGGCCTAGGAGACCACCACACATCCATATACTTACAACGTACACCTATTCCCCGACAATAGAGCTACCACCAACTGCGGCCACACCGGCAAAGAGGTTGCTCTTGAAGGGTCCTAAACAGAGGGAAAAAGACATTGGACATTTCGCTTTTGGGCAGCGTGCTGTTGAGCCCACCAGTCATCTTCGGAATTCTCAGTCAAAATCTGAGACCCAGACGAGAACAGATCGTGCCCAACGAAACTACAACGTTTCTCCATACTTTACTTGACCCATTCCCCATTCTGTTCCTTATCCTTACGTTCCACGCGAGTTGCCGGGGAGCCAAGACTGGGGTCTTCCTTATTACCAGCATTCCAGCGACGCTTCCACGGGAACGAACCAGCGGTAATTCGCACCCGGCCATCAAGTTGGCATCACAGCGGCCATAAACCGGTGCCGTCGAGACGGGCACTCCAGTGGATATCTTTTGAACTGCGACATTTGCAACCTTCACTCCCAAGACTGCACTCGAAGCGGAAGAAACGACACCGTCGTCGACGACTAAGGTCGGAAATAACCTGTGCCGGCGTATATATCATCACAACAAGGTTGGGAAGAGATATCCCACGGAAAGCTTGTTGTCGGCCTTGCAGGGCGACGAGGGCAGATCCGTCAAGTTTTTAAATATACCGTGCGGGTCGCTACTATCCACCCGGAGAGGAGGCTGGGCTCATTTCCTCTGCACCCCGAGTGCTCTTAGCTCAGAGCGACCAGCGGGCCTTACGAGGCGTTACGAAGTACCCAGTACTTAGGTAGTGGCGCCACCCAGCTGAAACAAGGGACTCCCCCGTCTCTCTCCTCTGTTTACGACAATCGGTACATTAGCGCGCCCCGCCCAACCAGCTCATCATCAAGACCGATCCTGTTCCCGGAATCGCTCGTCGCCATCTCCCATCGACTTCTTGTTCTTTTGTCCTGGTTCTGCGTTGTCGCCCCTGTCCACGTCACGTCACCTCACTTCTTTACCTTCTTGGCAACGCAACCCTCCCAGCCACGACCTATCAGCATTTCCCTACCAAGTACGAAGTACGAGAAATCACCACCTCCATCCCACACATCATCAGTTCCTTTATCTCCTACTTCACCACACAGCAGATATTTGACAACAGCGAGGAAAAGAGAAAGAAAAAGAAGCCAAAAAAGAAGGCCTACCTTCGCCAGCGTTTGCGATCATCCGATTTACGATCACGTAAACAGCCAAACTGGACTCGTTTCAACATTGTCTCCTGGAACCGCCGTCATTGGATTTCTAGGTTCTTGATCTTGGCGCCAGACTCCCTCCCACGCACCCCCCCTGGCTCAGCTCGATAACGCTCGGCAACGCACGATAACCACCCGCGCCCAATCCCAATTTACCAGCCTTACCCTGGCCTTGTGCGGTCCACCATTTCCTGGCACCTGGTCCCAGAGCTTGCAGGCCCCATTACAACGTCCCCAGCTTAATAAAGAGGTGCCCCGGCGCCCCTGTCAGAAAAAATGGCCGACCAGTACCGTCATCATCACGCCCAGCAACATCAGCAGCAGGGTCCGTACCAACAGAGTCCCTACGATCAACCACCGCAGAGCCCGTACACATCGCAACCGCAGCACTCCCCCGACGTCTCGGCCCGCGATCAGTACTTCCCCCAGCAGCCGTACCAAGCTCGGCCGCCCGCTCCCGCCGAGACCGCTTCGTCGTCCAGGCCGAGGACCACCAGTTTTCAATCAGGCAAATCGCAAAAGAGCTCTGAACAATATACACATTCCAAGCCCAGCACGCAAGAGACATCGGCCGAGAAGGCAGCGAACCGCTTGAACAGCAAGGCCGATCCTACCATGGCCATAAGCGAAGCAGAGCCCGGTGAGTCGGTTGCGTCCCTGTTCTGCTTGCTTGCTTGTTTGATTCCAGTATTGTTGCTAACGCTGCGGTCGGGTTTCTTCTAGCGTTCGTCCAGGCGATGACCAAGACATCTCTGGCCCCTCTCCGCGCCATTCAGCATAAAGATGCATTTGGGAACCCAATTGGTACGTCTTGTCAACGTCTATTCCGCACGCTGTTGAATAGAAGATAGCCCACTGACTGATACTGTGTTGTGCTGCAGCCGAACCCGATCAATCCAATCCCACCCGTAGCCGCTGGGAGCGGCCTTTGGATACAATCCGTAGCTTCGAGGCCGCAATCGACGGTGGCTATTCGCGCAAGTCATACATCCGCCCAGGTAAATCGACCTGCCCTCCAGATGAACCCGACTCCTCGTATCTAACAGAACAACGATCAGACACCGAATCGGTTGCGAACCGGCGGAGCAGCTACTATGCCGGTGGTGAGTTGTCTCGAGGAGATTTCCGTGTTCCCAGAAGAAGAACCTTCGTCCCTGACACGGTCGCCTTAGCCCATGGATCTCGACCCGCACACGATAATCACTACAATGGTCGCCCCGTATCCATGCGACCCGACAGTACCCACTTCGATTACCACTACTCAAACCGATCGGGTCACTTCGATTCCATGAACCAGAGTGGGGGAGGGGGATATGGACCAGGGCCAGGACCGAGCCGACAGAAGGCGCCGCGGATGGTCTCCGAGCCGGCCTATGGCTATGGTCATGGCAACCATCATCAGAACGTCTATCCCGTGCCACATAAAGACCGATCCTATGAAACCGTAACCACGGCAGCCGGGAGCGGTAGCTCTGAGCCGGCCGGCTATCAGACGGACCCCACGAGCAGCGAGAATAGCTCCATCGATCGGCAGTCCCCGACCAAGCGACAGGAGCGGGTAAACGACTACGGTATCAATTTCGGTCAGTCGTCCACGTACCAGACCCCCGCCTTTTCCGTAGGCGGTGGGCCAAAGGCTCCTGCGCACCACGGCGCGGCTTCCCAACAGGCTCCCCCGGGCCAGAACCAGAGTCACACAGGCGCAATGGCGCCTCCACCGCTTCCCCGGAAAGATGTTGGCGGCGGCGGCGGCGGTGGCGGCGGTAGTAGTAATATCCTGCTACGGAAGACGAGTGCCCTCAAGCGGTCCGATACGACAGAGAAGAGGAAGAGCTGGTTCTCACGCCGCTTCAGCAAGAACTCATAAGTCGACAGCACGTTGGGTTTCAGGACAGCACAAGCCTATTCTTCAGACATGGTGAATGCATCTTCTCCTTGGGCGCCTGCTTCCACCCGCGCTTCGCTGCGCCAGTACTTTTGGTGCGCCCGTCTAGCTGCGTCTTCTCCGGCATATGGCCGTTTTCTGTTCATACGTAAAATCGAATTCTCGGCTTGGTTCTTTGGAAGGAAATGGGGTTTCGGTATACACAGGGAGATAATGGGGGCCCTGGTGGACTACGGTACTCGTGTACATGAATCTTGTACACGTCTGGCGTTGGAGGAGTTTCTTTCTTCTTTTGTATGATCGACGAAGTGATATTCGGCCCGACGACGATATAAAGTCGAGAGCGCAGGAAAAGTTGGTGGTACTTGTGGACACACAAAATAACTATAACCCCATGAGAACCACCCACACCCCATAGCCCAGCCACGGGATTATAGAGATGCACATTCCCGTTTTCCTTCGTTAGGGGGCAGGTTTGACAATTAATACAATACGAGGACAGAAATGAAGTAAAGCCCATAATAAAGCCGTGACAAAGGGAAAGCAGAAAGCCAGGCTCAGCGGTGTTTCTTTGCCTCCGCCGACATGGATGGCTTCCCCTGCTGCTGACGCTCGCCATGGTCCTCTCTCATAGCAACGATGACATAGGCGATGAGCACGACGTTGGCCATGACGGCTGCGAGTGCCCCTGCGAATGTTGAGTTTCCTGCCATTGGTCGTTAGCGTACGGAGGGATATCGCCAGGCAGTAACGCTTTTTTCGAGGGGAAACAAGGCAATAGTTGCTGCGGAATTGAAAGAAACAGGTTAGGTGAAAACGTTACTACCTTTGAAGATTGTCTCGACTGAAATAAAATAGGAACCGATGGGGAAGGCAATCATGGCGAACGTGAAGCCCAGGAGCTTAAGGATCACATCTGTCGGAACGGCTGGGGTGATGTCGGACCTGGGACTGCCGGCCTGGGTAGGTCTGGCCGGATCATCTTGGTCCAGGAAAGTCTTCTCGTTTGAGATGATGCGTCGTGTTGCCATTTTGGCAGCTCGGGTGGTGCCTGCTGATGGAGAAGGGCGACTGTGTTTGAGCACGACTGTTTGAATGAAAGGGCCGCGGTGGAGATGGCTGATTACAGCTGTCAATGAATCGTTTATTAAAGGTTGATGGGCTCTCTCTCTCCCTAGCAGCTTTAGCAGAAGTTGGGTGTTGAGAGAGTATTTGGGTCTCTCGGATTGTTATAAAATCGCATTCACCCTTGCTCCTGCTGCTGTACTTTCGGTACAGACGACGTACTCCGTAGTAGTTGAGAATGGGGTGAACTTAGAAAAGATGTCACGTGTTTTCGCGGGTCGGGAGGGGCGGTTTGAGCGCGTCTTTTCCCACCGCCAACCCTCAAATATCCACTATAAGTACGCGTGTACGAAAAAAGCAGGTACACTCTGCCAAGACCAGAGGTACACAAATCCCTCAATGAAGGTAGATGCTCAGATTTCGTAAGCGCCAGACTGTGTAGACGCCATTTCCCATCTCAATTTTCACACATCAGAAACAGATTTCGGTCAAGATGATGATGGTATTATCTTTACTATTACTAACATCTGGGGGATCTCTAAGAAGAGCAAAGGACGCCCAAAGTGGTCGTCTTTTGCGTACAAAAAGAAATGCTCGGAGGCGGATTCGAACTGCCGTCAATGCAGTATTGTAGTATTAACCACAATGCATCATCCTAACCAACTAGACGATCCGAGCTTCTTGCTTGTTTCCGTCAAGAAGAACAAACAACATCTGTCGCTGCCAATATGATTCCGGATTCTGATTCTCTTGTCCCATATAATATATTACACACCCCGCAGATGTAGCAAGGCTCCCCGGGGAGCCCAAGCTTGAAACTGACGAACGCTGGTAGCAAGAGGCTCATTAAATTCAATCTGCTTCGCATCTAAGTCCATACGAAAAGAATACTGAGTCGATACCGGACTCTATTACTTCACATTTGTGCAATCGCCGTTGCTGCTTCTGTCATGCGTCGTATCGCTAGATCAACCCTTGCCGCTGTGTCGTCGCCGACTAGAGGCCGAACCTCCGCAAGCCTCCGTTTCCAAAATCCCCATCGTTCGGCATTTAGCCCCGCATATCCAGGAAATAGGTCGCCAGGGCTGTACGATCTCTTTTGAAGGTCGTTGAGCTCTCCCATCTCTTCAAGACAGCGCCGGAGGAGCAGCGGCGAGGCGTGGACAAGCCACTCGCTAGCCACGGCAACTCTGCAGTCGGTGGGCTCGGAAGCGCTCATCTCCTGCTCGAGACCGTGCTTCAGTTGCCACAGTGCAAAGTTATCCCAGCTGACGATACCTGATCCCAAGAGCCGGGCGTGGAATGAGTTCAAGCTCAGCCACTCCGATAGAGAATATGTCTCCTCCTCGCCCTCTACCGTCTCGAATGTGGGATCTGTACGGAGAATATCCATTAGAAGATCTCGTGGTAGGTCCGAAAAGAAGGGAGATACGCGAACCTATCCAGTGATCTCGCATAATCCTTGCCAGACACGGCAAGTCCTTCCATGCCTCTGTGGCGACTAGGATGCGAAGGACTTTGATAAGAAAATCCTGACTCTCGTGCTGGTAGTGAAGATGCCGCGCGATGCTAATGAAGGCTTGCCAGATAACTTCGAACTGGTCTTCTGGTAACTCTGGGGATACGAGCTTCTGCAATTCTAACGCAGTGCTCTTCGCTGCGTCATCCGCAGTAGCTTCAGAGAGCGACGCAAAGGCAGATTCGAAAATTGCAACTACCCGTTCTTCTTCTTCTGCCAGGCCGTTCTGCCTGAGAGCTTCGAAATCGACCTTCTCGTGCGCCATCATGCGGGAGTACTCAGTAGTTACCGGTCGGTGGTAGGGGTACTTGAATCGGCGATTGCAGACGCTGAGGTGGGTGTTAATAGTATATATAAGAAGATCGATGAGAAGAGCCGAGATAATGAGAAGATGGTGTATTTGTGATGTGAAAATTTCGACGTCATGAGATATAAAGAATGGATTAAACTTAGAAGTGGACAGGATGCAGTGTAATAAGCGCTGCACAGTGAGGCTGTGTTACGGTGAAAGCGAGGCGGCGAGGCCGCCGCCGCGGCCGCGCGGTTAGAGGACGGTCAGCTACGGAGTACTACTGCTGGTGGTGAACTGCCTGACGCTCCGAGACCTGGGACTGGATGCCTCAGACTCTCTCTCATTGGCTGATACCTTGACTGCCCCGAGTTTGTTGGTGGACGGGTGCTTCCGCCCCCAACTTGCCTTTCTCTTCTAACTGCAACTCTGCAACCAACCACAAACGCCACAAATACTGTCAACTTCACACCTTAAACAATTAATAATGTAGAGCAAAGTCCGGTTGCAAATACTTTTGAAGAATCTGGAATTTCATGCCACACTCTGCCATGGACGAATCGACGACATGTTGGAAGCGACCCCGCGTGGATCCCCGGAGGGATCTTGGACCGTGGTGGTCATCCGGCATCCATTCTACGAATCTACACATTGGAAGGGGACGTCGTCTTCGAGATGGATATAATCCGAAACGAAGTACGCAGCTTGTTCCATTCTATATCCTACCACTCTGCCTGCCACTTCCCTTGTGCCATCGGGAGGTGCAATTTTGTAGAACCAAATAGTTATTTGCGGTTAGATACGGCGGGCTGGTGGTTTGAGGCTGCGGCAACAGGTGACGGCAGGGCTGGGCCAGAGTAGAGCACTTGATGGTAGGTGAAACTGGGCTATCACGTAGTGGCCGAGGCTTGGCTGGCGACTTTGGTGTAACCTGAGCCCCGAGTCTCCATCTGTCGAACAAGCGCAACAAAGGCTCCAATGTGAAGTCTCCGCAAGTCGTCTTCGTATATCGCTATATCTTAGAATAAGATCACAGATTCCGAATTTCGAATCTAACAACAACTCGCGCCGAGTCTTTGTTCGAAAACCGAGAAAAGAGGGTAATGGGGCGTTGGTGATGGGAGAGATGTGGGCGGAAGGGAAGGGATGTATCGGCGCTTCGAAAACGTTGAGATGGACGGACGGAACGGGAGTGGGCCCTACTTACCCGCACCGGCCGTTCCCCGGTCACCGTTTCCTCCACGCGAAACGGTCCGGTCCCGGAAGGACGGCGAAGCTGAGTCAGCGAGTTTGGTGTAGCCGACGACGTTTGTCTGGTGCTTTCTCTAGACAAGACGTCCCGTTCACTCTCTCCTAAGTAAGCCAGTAATCAATCGCCGGAGTAGTAGGAGATGACTGGCGAATTCAGGTTTTTCTTTTCTTCTTCTTTTTTCTTGATTTGTTTGTCGGCTGCAGGGAGGAATGATAATCAAGGTAGGTAATGAGAAACATTTGTCGCCACGGAAAAATACGTTGTAATGTCTCGAGAGGTAATACTTCGCGTTCGATGTGCACAGACCATTATTTCACACGTGACACCGAAGTCGGAGAAATTAGAAGTTGCTCCTTTGGCGCGACACGCGTATTCCAAAAGCTCCTACTTCTCCTTCCGGGAAAACAATGACCGGCAACCCTTCTTTATAGCACCTGTTCTTTGCGGATAGATCGTATCCTTTTCTTTCCACACTCGTTTCTTTTGAGACCCAGGAATTTCTTTCATATACCAACTGTTCTGTAAACAAAGAGTTTTCACAGGCTTCCATTGTTAGAATTTTCCCCCACCACCACCACCACACACGCACACACATATATGTCTGTCCTTCCCATTGGCACCCTCGTCATCGATGCGGAGACCTGCCCTCGCGTCACTCCGACACCCGCCGGCTTGAAATCCAACCATGACCGGCTTCTCCTCTTCTCCTCCTCGTCTAACTAACGAGCTGGGCACTATATCCCATCACCGCACAGCCTTCGACGATATGGACGAATTAACCACAGATACCATGCCTTGCTCCCCGTATGCTACGCAGGCCACGCAAATTGTCTCACGCACTACCCTTGCCCCCCAATCGACCGACATATCGTCTCCCACCACGCCCCGCAGCATTGTGGAGGT
The DNA here is from genome assembly GCF_042370955.1 of Sodiomyces alcalophilus JCM 7366. Taxonomy (NCBI): domain Eukaryota; kingdom Fungi; phylum Ascomycota; class Sordariomycetes; order Glomerellales; family Plectosphaerellaceae; genus Sodiomyces; species Sodiomyces alcalophilus. Next base: position 1,376,373 of record NW_027263533.1, read on the forward strand.
GCCAGCTTCGTCCCCTTTTCAGTTTAGACGCGATGACCCTAGGCCGAGTCCCCCAAGGCCGTCCACCGCTCTCTTCGCTTCGCGGCTCGCACCGGCTGGCACCTCCTTCAAGCCTCCTCGAGCAGCTCAGGCGGCGCCGCGGGGCGTCAAGCGGCCTGCAGCTGAACCAGTTCTCATCTCGTCCGACGATGAGGGCCAGACGAACCCGGCTCGAGGCGAGATTCGACCGACCGCGTTTAAGAAGCATGTTTCGGCCTTTGCCCACGTTCCGGTCGACGAACTCCAGGAGAAGGTCAACGCCGTGTTCGACGCACTGAGCCATACGATCCCCAGGCGGCTGTGCCGGGAAGCACTGGTGGCCTGTCATAATAATGCCAACGACGCGATTAACTATCTCTTCGAAGGCAGGCATATGAACAAACCGAGCTCTGTGCCCAAGAATTCCAACAAGTCCTATACCAAGCCTTCAGAGCCATTGAAGCCGAAAAAACCCTCTGCTCCGTTGTCGTCCAAGGCCAGCAAATTCTTCGCCCCGACTCCCGTAACGGAGACCAAACCGAAGCCCCGACGCCGACTCGTACAAGGACGACGGCCCAATCGATCTCCCTCCCCACCTTCCCAGCCCGTGCTCCAGCCCGCGGCCGAGAACTTTGCCGATATGGATGAGCTAGCCCACGAGCATATCATGATTTCCGACGACAAAGACGACGAGTATGACGACATGCGAGGCGAGCTTGCCGAGTCTGTCAAGGAGAGCCTGCAGGATAAAGCCTTGAACACCATCAACAAGGCACCAATTGACGACCTTGCTGCCATGACCAACCTGAAACAGGACGAGCTCAAGGCCGTTGTCAGCAAGAGGCCGTTTCGTGATATTTCACAGGTGGAACGGGTTACCGTCCCGAAGAAGGGCAGTCGAAAACTTACCAAGTTCGCCATTGGCGAGGTCCTGGTGGACGCCATCATGGAGTTCACCAAGGCCACGAATGCCATCGACGACGTTGTGGCCCAGTGTGAGCGAAACGCCTCTCGTGTCAAGGAAGAAACAAGCCAATGGGACCTTGATTTCAAGGGCCAGAGACGCAATGTACAGCCCATGTCTGACTCGGAACTTCCCCTAACGCCGAAGAGCCTCAAGAGCCAGAAGTACATGGATCCTCCCATTGCCCGCCAGCCTGGGCTCATGGACGGCCATTGCGAGATGCGTCCCTTCCAGCTGTACGGCCTCAACTGGATGACACTCCTCTACAAGAGCCGGTACGGCTGCATTCTCGCCGACGAGATGGGCTTGGGCAAGACGTGTCAGGTCATTTCACTCATTGCGCACCTCGTCGAGAGCTACGATGAGGAGCGGGATGCGGTGCGTCCTTGGCCCAATCTCGTCGTTGTGCCACCGTCGACTCTCTCCAACTGGCAGGCAGAATTCGACAAGTTCGCTCCGGACTTGTCGGTTCTTGTCTACCAGGGATCTCGCCGACAGGACATCGCCGAAGAGATGCTGGCAGATCCCGAGCAATACCACGTGGTCCTCACTAGCTACTCGCAGGTGGGAAAGGAGGAAGATATCGAAGCTCTCGCGGAGCTCCGACCGAACGCGGCCATCTTTGACGAAGGCCACAAGATGAAGAATCCGAAAACCAAAATCTATAAGGACCTGATCCGGATCAAGGCGCAGTGGCGTATGCTCCTCACGGGCACGCCGGTGCAGAACAATCTGATGGAGATGCTTGCGCTCTTGAACTTTATCGATCCCAAGATGTTCAAGCCGCACATGGAGCACCTGCAGTACATGTTCAGCCAAAAGGTGACGCTCCGGGACGTCAACAACGGTGCCTTCCTCTATGGCGAGCGGGTCAGCCGCGCCCGCAATATCCTCGAGCCGTTCATTCTCCAGCGACGCAAGACCCAAGTGGTCACGGACATGCCGGCCAAGGTGTGCAATGTGGTCTACTGCGAGCTCGCTCCCGTGCAGAAGGAGCTCTACGAGAGCTACGAGCAATTATTCAAATCGGAACCCAGCAGTCGGAACAAGGCCAACGCCCGGCAGAATGACCAGAACAACCCCTGGATACAACTTCGCAAGGCGGCGATCCACCCTCAGCTGTTCCGTCGATTCTTCGACGATGCAAAAGTGGAGGCCATGGCCAAGGTCCTGATGAAGAAGGTCCCGCAGACGGAACTGCAACAGCCGCATCTTCACCATCTGATCGGCGAATTGAAAAACTGCTCCGACTTTGAGCTTCACTTGTGGTGCCGGGACTACCCTTGCCTGGCCGGGTTTGACGTGCCCGACAAGTCGTGGATGGAAAGCGGCAAGGTTACGAAGCTGCTCGAGCTGATCCGCCAGTACGAGCAAAACGGAGACCGCGTCCTGGTGTTCAGCAAGTTCGCCAAGGTGGTCGAGATTCTCCGCGAGGTGCTGTTCAGCGCCGGCGTGAAGCACTGCGTCCTCTACGGCGCGACCAGCGTCGAGGAGCGACAAAACCTCATCAACGAGTTCAACGAGAACAGCGACATTACGGCGTTCCTCCTGACGACGGGGGCGGGAGGCACGGGCATCAACCTGACGTCGGCCAACAAGGTCATCATCTTCGACCAGTCGGACAACCCCCAGGACGACATCCAGGCGGAGAACCGAGCGCACCGGCTAGGGCAGAAGCGGGAGGTCGAGGTGATTCGTCTGCTGACGTCGCACACGATCGAGGAGCTCATCTACAAGGCGTGTACCAAGAAGATCGAGCTGGCCAACAAGGTCACGGGCGCGGTGGAGGAAGAGATGGCGAAGAATGCCGAGACCAACCTGGAGAAGGAGGTCCGGAAAATGATGAAGGACCAGTTGACGCCTCCTTGAAGCGATTCGGGACTTTGGTGTCGATATACCCGGGAGTCCCTGAGTAAGAGAAAGAAAATGGTGGCGACATGTACTGACCAGACGATGCATAACAAGACGCACTGCACTGCCCGATTACATGCGAGAAGATGGCCGGATGGTAGACCAACATCATGGCAACAAGCGAGCGTTCCTTTTTTGGCTTTCCTGTGTATTTCTATTCGCCTTGCTGCTGTTCACGGCATGGATCGAGGCGTTGGACGGTTTGTCATCCTCTCCGCTGTTTCTAGACTAGAAGGACGAGGCTGGTGGGATTGGAGTTTGATTAGGGTCATCATGTAGACGCACGGCATGGCAGAGTGTGTTTAGATCATTTCAGGGGTGGGAGCCGGCATGAGTAGGACAAGAACCAGGGGTTATGTAGGCACTTTGGAACGGTGCCATACGAAGTACGGAGTACAAAGGGAGACATACGTGGCGCGAGACATGGCTACCTGAGGCGCTGCGCGCCTGGTGCTTTTCCAAGGCAACATTGCCTTGGAATCTCGCGTACACTACCTTGAACTACGAATAGATAAGGTCAAAATGTCGTACCTACCTTGTCAAGGTACCTTATGTACTGAGGTATCGACTGTATTGGTCAGGGATCGAACGGATGGGCGAATTAGGTGTACTGAAAGCTTATCAGCTTGGTATCAATGCCATTTGGTACCGGAATTACGTTGTCAATATCGGCGAGCGTGTGTTTATTCTTGGCATATTTTACTCTGTAGTCCAGCACGACTTGGACCGTCTTGAGAGGCAAAGAAGGATGATATGCTGGCTGATTGCCCACTTTGATCCTCTCTGGACTTAAGACACCACTACTGCATATATACGACGGAAATATACGAAAAGGGAGGTACCTAATCAACAGCAGCCAAGAGTCAAGTGCTGGCTAGGTTGAGGTTGGGTAGGTAACCAATAGGGCTGGGAATTAATGGAGATATGAATAGGTGCCTGTTGACATCCCACGTGCGGCTGTGACGGGCGCATATACGTACGTATACGTATCGGATACTTTCAGAGATGAATACCTAGTACGCGATGGACTATCAGGGTGGGGAGTCACAGTGACACTGCGAACCGATCCAAGCGACGACGTGACTTATCTTTACTATTTACGCTTATCAAGGATAAGGTAGCGGGAACAGCTTGGGGTCTGGGGTGATGGTCTGCTTCTAGTGAGTGTACTTTAAAAATACAATGACCAGCTGACTCTGGACCTCATCACTCTCGTCTGAATTTCCCTCCCTTCATCTCGTTGATCTTCGACACCCGTCTGTTCCTCCTGGTCCCTTTTTTTGATATCAACCACGGGGACCTGCCAACGCCAGCGAATATCGCGCTCCCCTTCGCAATGACCACCTCAGAGGTCTCGCATGGCCGTGGCGGCGCTGGCAACATCCACCCCGACGACACGCCCTACGCCGACGGCTCGGTTGTCCGGGCTGGTCCTGAGGGTAGCCGTGGGGATGGCGCCTACAGCGTAGGACGAGGTGGTGAGTGAACGACTGTCTTCCCGTCTCCCATCTCCCATCTCCCGGACGAGCACAACTGGCTGGTTGTCCTCGCCTCTTCACTTGGCGCCAAGCCAACCACCCAAATTTGGCGCTCCACTCTGATCTCCCCTTCCGTGTACTTTCTCACGAACTGACAGATTGATTACCTAGGCGCCGGAAACATCGGCGACGCGGGCGTCAAGGCCCCGCCAACCGGCCGCTCCGACATGGACATCATCCCCACCGAGGCCTACCGCGTCTCCACCGACATGGCCGAGCACCATACCGGACGAGGCGGCGCCGGCAACGAAGTCAAGCCCACCCAGTCTGCGAACCAGACACCCGATGCACCTCCCGCCGGTGGCGACATTCACCACATTGGTCTGGCCGACAAGCTCAAGTTTAAGATTTTTGGCAAGAAGTAGATGGGGTGGGGTGGACCTGGGATCCGATTCGAATCGTTGGAACGGGAATATGGGAGACGTGGCATGGTGGAAGAGGTTTGGTCTCATGGTCCTGTTGGGCGTGGATGATTACCATGGAAGAGCGGCATGAATGATGGGCGGGAAAGGAGATGGTCTGTCTTCACTTGCTGAGGTTACGAGGCGTGGCAGCTGTCGCGTGCTCTGTGACGATTCTCTTGGCTTGTTTGATTCTTTACTTTACCTTGATTCCCCTTCGATACTTCGATACCATAGTTGACCTCACAGGTAGCTGTTGTTCTACCCTTTTATATGCGACGCTGTTACTATCACGGTCCTGGTCCGCATTCTCTCCTCTGGGAATGGACCGTCTCGAAGCGTAGAAAACCGTCTCGTTTTCTTTCTTAAAATCTCGATGAGAGCTAGGCCGACCAATTGCGATATCAAATACCATGCTGGTTTCTTGCATTCTTCGTCATCCCATCATGTCAGTTTGGATCTGATCCTCCAACTTTTCTTTTGCTGGTTCCCTTCATTTCTCGAGCCTCGATTCCCCTGGCCATGTAAAATCATCCATTCTCTTTTGTCATCATGTACAAAGAAGCATAGAGCCACTGAAAAGCAAAACCTCCCTAATACAACCTTACGAAAACCCCACGGCTACCACTCGAGAGGATCCTCCTTGACATCGCCGCGGTTTGTCTTGGGAACCGGAGCGGCCTCGACCATAACCGGACCACTCCGCTTCAGATAGCCCGAGCCGTCCAGCCAAGGCGTCTCCTTTGTCCTGCGCTTCTCAAACGCGCTAATCTTGTCCTCCATCTGGATGGTCAGACCAATGTCATCCAGACCGTTGATGAGGCAGTGTTTCCGGAAGCTTTCCACCTCGAAATTGGCCAGCACCTGGCCATCGGCCGACTTGACCGCCTGCGAGGGGAGATCCACCTCCACTTCACGTCCGGCCCTGGCCTCAGCGGCAACCTTTTCCAGGGATTCCGGGTCCAGGACAACCGGAAGCATGCCGTTCTTGTAGAGGTTCGTCTCGTGAATTTCGGCCTGTGGCACGCAAAGTTAGTTTCCGTGTTCGGTGACGTCGGGCTATTTTATACACCTTCAAAAACAAGAGCAACGCGAGGAAAGGGACTTACAAAAGAAGGGGCGATGATGCAGCGGATGCCAAAGTCGAGCAGAGCCCAGGGAGCATGCTCACGGCTGGACCCGCAGCCAAAGTTGGGACCCGTCACTACCAGAATCTTGGCGTTTCGGTACGGCTCCTTGTTCAGGACAAAGTCGGGCTTTTCCTTGCCCGTTTCGCTGTCATAGCGCCACTGGTAGAAAAGCGCAGTGCCCAGTCCCGAGCGCTTGATGGTCTTGAGGAACTGTTTCGGGATGATGGCGTCGGTGTCGACGTTGGCAATCTCCAGGGGAGCTGCGATACCCTTGAGTTGCGTGAACTTGTCCATGCCTGCAGAGCTGGCGGGGGCACCACGATCCTCGGCAGCGCTGGCCGAGGCGTCCTCCGGCGCGTCCATGATCCGGTCCAGATCCTCGTCATCGAGAATGTCCTCCATGACAGGGTCGGCGACTGTGATTCTGGGCGAAGCCTTGGCAGGCGACGCGTGTTCCGCGCTGGCGACATCGCGAACGTCAGCGAGCTTGCCGACCAGGGCGCATGCCGCCGCCATGACAGGAGACATGAGGTGAGTCCGGCTTCCGGCACCCTGGCGTCCCTCAAAGTTACGGTTAGAGGTAGAGGCGCAGCGCTCCTTTGGCGCGAGAATGTCTGGGTTCCTGTAGAAGGGGTAGTGATATCAGCAACTGTCTCGGAAATGAAGAAAAAGGGGGCCGGTTCCTGAACAAGTATCCGGGAGTACACTCACATGCCGAGACACATCGAGCACCCGGCCTCGCGCCACTCGAAGCCCGCATCAACAAAGATCTTATCGAGGCCCTCTTCCTCGGCCTGCTGTTTCACAAGGCCGGAGCCGGGCACGATCATGGCGCGCATGATGTTCTTCGCAATCTTCTTGCCCTTGACTATCCTGGCAGCCGCGCGCAAATCTTCGATGCGTGCATTTGTGCAGCTGCCAATGAATACCTTGTCGACCACCACATCCTGGACGCGGGTTCCGGCCGTCAGCCCCATGTACTCCAGGGCACGCTTGCAAGCCTCCTTCTTGTTTGGGTCGGTGAAGTCGTCAGGACCGGGGATGACGCCGGTGATGGCGACGACATCCTCAGGAGATGTACCCCAGGTGACGGTGGGGGGGATGTCGGCGGCATTGATGTAGATCTCCTTGTCGAACTTGGCACCTTCGTCCGTGTGGAGGGTGGACCAATACTGAACCGCACGCCTCCACTCGGCGCTATCGGGCTTGGGGGCAAGAGGGCGGCCCTTGAGGTACTCAAAGGTGGTCTCATCCGGGGCAATCATACCGGCCCTCGCGCCAGCCTCGATGGACATGTTGCAGATGGACATCCTGGCTTCCATGCTGAGACTGCGGATGGCAGAGCCGCAGAACTCCATCACGCAGCCGGTACCTCCGGCCGTGCCGATGAGGCCAATGACATGGAGGATGATATCCTTGCTGCTGACACCAGGGGCGAGCTCGCCATCGACTTGGATCTTCATGTTCTTGCTGCGCCGGGTGATCAGGGTCTGGGTGGCGAGGACGTGCTCGACCTCGCTGGTGCCGATACCGAAGGCGAGGGAACCGAAGGCTCCATGGGTAGAGGTGTGGCTGTCGCCGCAGACGACTGTGGTGCCAGGCAGGGTGAAGCCCTGTTCGGGTCCGATGATGTGGACAATACCTTGCCTCTTGTCTTTCAGGCCGAAGAAGGTCAGGTTGAAGTCGCGGACATTCTCCTCGAGGGTCATGCACTGGGTCCGCGAGTCGGCATCCTTGATGAAGCTGGCAATGTCCTTCAGTTCGGAACGAGAGCTAGTGGGAACATTCTGCCAAGGCGACCATCATCAGAAACTGCCACGGCAAGTCTAAAGCGAGGGTGGTCAGGATGGAAGAGACTTACATGATCGGCGGTCGCGAGAGTGCAGTCGGGTCTCCGGACCTTACGGCCAGCGTTTTTCAAGCCCTCAAAAGCTTGCTGCCCAGAAAGTTAGAATCAAGTGGCACTAGTGGTAGATGCAGCTATCCTGCTCCCTAATGACCGTAAGGTGCTGCGACTTACAGGAGATGTGACCTCGTGGACGAGGTGGCGATCTAACATGTAATACAATTAGCTGCCATTCCATTTCATTTTCCCATCGTCTCGCGAGGAAAGACAACTTACCAATGTAAAGAAGAATGGTACCATCCTCCTTCTCATCGACAATATGACTACGCAGGACCTTGTCATAGAGGGTCTGCGGGGTTGCCAAAGCGCCAGGCATGTTGGACAGGGATGAAGCTACGATGAGAACGAAAGGGAAACAATAGGTGGAGGAAAATAACCGTGCCTATGCGCAAGTTGGAGGTGTAAAAAGGCACGCTTGGGGAAGAAGAAAGAGGAAAAGTATGAAGCCTTGAAAACGGAATTGGCCACACGGTAAAAAGGGAAAGAGAGGGAGGCAGCTTTAAGAATTTAGCGGTGGTTGTTTCTTCTTGCCCGCATTGAGGGGAGTTGGGGCCGATGTCGGACCAGCCCTCTCAGGTCCGCATCTCGGAATACCGGGGTCGCCACGTGATTGACGTCAATCTCCTCTGCTCCGAGGTCATCGGAAAAGAAAGTCCTCTGATTTGCCTGTTCGCTGTTGGACCCTCTTTTTTGTACGTCCTTCCTTTTCCAGGAGCAACCCGATATTCGACTTTGTCTGACGGCCGCGAACTGAGACCAATATTTACATTGTATGCCTGTCTAACAACTGCTTTAGATTTCGTACACCAAGCCGATCTCGGGCCCATATTGACCTTTCCACAACGCATCCCAGTCCGACTCGAGCGCTCCGATATCCTGGCGCCATGTCAAGCTTACACCGTGCAGACCACCTCGGCCATGGACGAATCGCGCCCACGCCTCGTCCAGCAACTGGAAGTATCTCGCTTCGCCTTCCACTAGAATGGCGTCGTCCCTCATGGTAGGAGCAGAGACCATGTAGACGCCACTCCCCTCCTCGCGCGTTTCTGCGTCGAAGTGGCTGAGGTCTGTCCGGGTGGGATCCCCGCCAAATAGAAGTCCCGTAACCGTACCGCCCAGTTCGCGCAGCCTGGCCGCCCATCGATCAGGCGCGTCGCCTCGCCCGGCAAAGTCAACCAGCATGACCTTGGTCGCCTTGTCGAGTGCTAGGATGCCGGCGAGTTCTTCCCTGTCGACGTCGTTGTAGACCAGCACTTCGTCGAAGAGACCGGTGCGCTGGGTGAACTCCCGGGACGCCTCCGAGCCCACCGCGACCACTTTGCGAGGCAGGGCCCCGGTGTTTCGCCCGTGCCGAAGCTGGTCTGCGAGCGAGAGGCTCGTCTTGCCGGACGCGGCAAGAAACACGAGCACAGCGTCTTTGATGTCTGCCTGTTGGGCGGTCCACGGAGGGCCCTGGCCTAAGGGATGTAAGGGCTTGGTCTCGGGTCCAGCGAATGTGTACCGGTTCAGCAGATAGCCGGCTTCGAAAAGCGGTCGCAGTAGTGCCTCCGAACCCCGGGCGTCCCGCTCGGCTGATAGGTCCACGTGGGGTGGTTGGCACACGTAGCGGTTGTAGAACGGCATGACGCGAGCCGTCCGCCTCTCGCTCACCTCCAGCAAGTGACCGGGAATGTCCGTGGGCTTGACTTGCAACTCCTCGGGGAGTGTGCCGATGGGCAGGTAGCCGAACAGCTTAGTGCCGACAGGAACATCATCGCGTGCGCTCTCGATGACCTCGCCGTAGCCCCAAGCCGCGATGCGGCCGTACCTAGTTTCGTCGTTATACGGAGCGGGGAGTGAGGGAGGAGTTGGCCAGACGCTATACCAGCCCAGCTCCTCGCCGAAGCGTGCGTAGGAAAAGTTGTTGGTGGTGAGTGACAGAATTCGGCTCCGGACGCGGATGGAGCCTTTTTGTAGAGACGGGAGAGCATCTGTTTCCGGGAGAGACACGATTTTCTGCTTGGTATAGTCGGTTTTGTCGACTACGTGGACTTGAAGTGCTGTAGCAGGCATGTTGAATGTCCCTGTCTTGCTCCGTCGGGTAGGGCCTGTGGGCGATTTACATTTCGCGATGCGGCGAAAGATTGCCTAAATCCAAGCAGGCCGCTTGTCGTTATTTCATATGTCTTGGCTTCGGTGGTGATGGTGAGAAATTTTCTTTTACCGTCCTTTCTTGAAGCCATCATGGTTTCCCCGCTCTGATGCCATCTGCAGGTCGGATTAATAAGCTGTGCATATGTGCATATCAGTTGAGGGTGTCGGCAAATCTTCCTGTGATAGTTTGGTGGAGGGACGTCAACCAGACAAGAGCTGTCGTCACGACTACTGGTTCAAGGGAGACAGACTCAGCAGGAAGACACTGGAATGCCTGTATTCAGTAATTAAGTGATTTCTGGAACTCAAGACTGTCAGCTACCAGGATTTTGAGGTCCATTTTCCTGATATACCGATGGCTTGTAGGCAGGGTAAATGAGAGGCTAGCTGCTGTATATTAGTTGGCTGTTGGTGATCTTGGTTTGACCACTCCCCGCCGGACATCCAGCCCACTGCCGACTTCGTTCATCCGGTCGTGGTTAGGGTCGCCGCCGCGGCACCTTGTTTCAAGTCGGATCGAAGCTTGTCGACCCATAGGAAACACATCGTGGTAAAGGAATGATCCTTCTTGTTGTTGCCACATCTCTCCTCGTTCCTCAAGTCGACCCCAGACTATGACGAACTCACCCCGTATAAACCCCATGGAATTGGAGGAGAGACGCGCACCACCTTACAAGCATGACGCAGGCCGCGCATACTAGCTGCATATATCTTCTGCATGCAGCCCGTGAAGCCCAAGGAAGCAGGAATGGGCCACTCAGGCACCCAACCCATCAAGGCATGATTTGAACCCGGCTGATCTCGACACGGCTAGAGATGAGCCCGAATGGGAATAGCCAAATGAAGAAGGAGCCAGGAAAAAGGGGTAGAGGGATATATACTCATCCCAGACCCCTGATTTTAATCACTCATCTCCTGTTCAAGTCGTTCCTGCGGCGTCCTCTCGATGTTCGCAAACCGCCCTTCCTGTTCTCGGATCCAGCCCATGCGCCCTCGTTCGCCTCGATTCCGACGTGGTTTCCGAGCAAAAACCCCGTGTTCCACTGACACGATTCCCCAGGTGCTGGTTTTCGAGTTACAACGTACGTTGTACATACGTTGTATCCCCATACAGTCGGCTCGGTCCGCCTGCGGCCAGAAACCCCAGCAGACAATCTTACTGAAAAATCTCTTGGTTTGGTTGTTGTGCGGCGGGAGCAAGGATCACCCGTTCATGGATTCAGAGACGGGCGGTTGTGCAGGAACCACATTAGGTACAGTGGCTAGTGTACCTACACTACAACGTACGAATACGTTGTACACAACGCTAAAGCTAGCGCCACCCCCAGGCTAGACCCCCTATCTTAGTGGGGCCGAGGGCGCGTCCGTGGACCCTCGTATCGGGTACAGTCACATTCCACCTGTTTTGGCTGGGTATCTCGGTACCCTGGTACCTACCCCCCTCGGAGTCGCACCCAAGCTTCCGCCAGGCTACTATGGCGTCTCCGCGTGACGAGGGACATGACGGGAAGAACATCCACACCACCACCACCAACCGCACAAACAGTCACCCCAGTCTTCGTCCGTCGCCAGCTCCGCGCCTGTGGTCACACCTATCCAACTTCTCGCGCAAGTCCTTTCGATCCTTCAGTTCCTCATTCGAGGCCGACGACGAGCGTTCAAGCTCCGATACCGACCGCCGCGACGACTCCCATTTCCGTTACAGCCGAGACTGGCACGCGTACGGTAATATGACCGACTACGATGATTTGGATGGGGACGGCGACGGCAATGGTGTCCGGTCGTCGCTGCCGTTGGGTCGAGCGAAGTACAAAGGCGAAGATACCCGTCCGACGTCGCGGAAGGAGCTTGCTGGCTGGTATGTCTACTCATTTGCGGCTGAGACGTATGTCATCTGTGGTAAGTTGGCACCCTCCAGTTATGTATTACTGCGATAAGCGTCTTGATGGGAACGCCTGTTGCTTTCGTCGATGACATTCTGCTGACCTCCTCGTTCTTTTGCAGCTATCGGTATGTTATCCTGTCTCCCCCTTCCCCGTCCGGCTCAGCACACGCCTCGCTGTCGAACCGATGAAGTACTGACTCTTGCCGCTACTTTCCAGGCTCCTTCATCCCAATCCTCCTAGAAACACTCGCGCGAGAGAACGGCGTCCTCGCATCCGACCGGACCACCCCATGCGGCACGAGCGATTCCAAAGGCGATGGGGACGGGCAGTGTATTGTCTACGTATTGGGCGTGGAAATCAACACGGCCAGCTTCGCCATGTATACCTTTTCCATCAGCGTCCTCATCCAGGCTCTCTTGGTGGTGAGCATCAGCTGCGCCGCCGATCACGGCAACTACCGCAAGAAGCTCCTCCTCGGCCTTGCCTGGACCGGCAGCTTCGCCGTCATGATGTACATCTTCGTCACCAGAGACATCTACCTCTTTGGCGGCCTTTTGGCCATCGTTTCAAATACCGCCTTCGGGGCATCCTTTGTGCTCCTCAACTCCTTTCTGCCGCTTTTGGTCCGCTACCACCCGGAGACTCTGGCGTCCGCACAAAAGGTCCAAGCACAGAACCCCGATATTGCGGACCAAGACCTCGAGTCGCATGCCGGACCTGACATTCCCCGCGACTCGGATTCGGTGGTAGAGGAAATGGCAGACTCGACATCGGCACTCCTTCCTAACAGAGCGCGTGGCCGGGGTACCAGCCGTCCTACGCGCCGGACAGCCCATGAGGAACTCACCTCGATCGAGCTGAACCTGTCGACCCAGCTATCTTCAAAGGGCATCGGTATCGGTTATTGCGCAGCTTTGTTTCTACAGTGTGTGGGCATCGGCATTTTGATTGCCATGGGCAACTCCACCTGGGCCCTGCGGGTCGTGCTTTTCATAGTGGGCGCTTGGTGGACGGTCTTCACCATCCCCGCGGCGGCCTGGCTGAGACCTCGCCCGGGCCCTCCCCTTTCCCCCGCGATGGCGAGTGGCTTCACGGGGATGTGGACCTGGGTGGGCTACGTCGTCTACTCGTGGAGGTCGCTGTTCAGGACCATCCAGCTCGCCCGCCGCTTGCTGGACATTGTCCTCTTCCTGGCCGCCTGGTTCCTCCTCTCCGATGCCATCGCCACCACCTCGTCGACGGCTATCCTATTTGCCAAGACACAGCTCCGCATGAAGCCGTGGGCTCTGGGCATGATCAACGTCACCTCGACGATGGCTGGTGTAGCTGGGGCATTCGGCTGGTCCTTCATCTCGCGCCGCTTCGGGTTACAACCGCACCAGACTATCCTCGTCTGCATTGCCCTCTTCGAGCTGATCCCCCTCTACGGGCTCATCGGTTACCTGCCCTTCGTAAGGGAGTGGGGTGTTTTTGGGTTGCAGCAGCCATGGGAGATGTACCCGCTCGCTGCTGTGTACGGCTTCGTCCTGGGGGGCCTGAGCGGCTATTGTCGTTCCATCTACGGCGAGCTCATCCCTCCAGGATCCGAGGCGGCCTTTTACGCCTTGTACGCCATCACCGATAAGGGGTCCAGCGTGTTTGGCCCGGCCATCGTCGGCGTCATCATTGACAAGTCTGGCGGGATCCGACCGGCCTTCTGGTTCCTGGCCTGCCTGGTGGGCTTTTCAGCCCCGCTAATCTGGTTCATCAATGTAGACCGCGGAAAGCGTGAGGGTGAGAAGCTGGCGAGGATCATTGAGGGCTTTGACAGTCCCCGTGGGGATGAAGTGGGAGGTGATAGCGGGAGCGAGGACCGTCCCATTCTGAGCGCATATGACGACGACGATGGGCATGAGGCACAGAGTCGGCTTCATTAGTGTTTGGTGATGTTTCTGATGTTTATCCATTTCTTTTTGTTTGGGCCATTCCTGTATTCCTTGTCCTTCTCCCTGGCATGGCGATGGCGTTTTGTGCATTCCAGCTGCTTGAATACTATGCGATCAGTTGAATTAGAGGCTTTGACGATGTATCATGGCGTGATCTTTTGGTATACATATCAAATACTTTTCCGTTAACAAAGGATATGGACGCATCTTGTCGTCCTCGTCACTGGCAGAAGAGTAGAACAGATTAGGTATTTTGTAACATTTCGATGGGCCGATGCAATGCGACGCTCCCGGTAAGGGGGTTTTGGACTGATGAGGAGCGTGTTGTTCTATTGGCCAAGTTGACCGGAGATTAAGACACGTGATTGGAGAATTACTAGTAACGGTGACCAATTGCTTTGGGGGTGGCGGGTGTCCACCATGGGCCGACTGGTCTTCGTTTTCCCCTCCCCGTTTCGAGTAAGAGTAACGTTCGAAGCCTTTTCTCGGCATGTTTTGCCCGCGACTAATATCGCCATTTTGCGACTTCACCCTTACGTCTGTGTCGTGACTACGTCGCCATTGCGATTCTTTGCTTTATCGCGTGTTTAGCAGCTATTACGATCGCGGCGACATTCCATACGCCCCATCTCAACTCTCCAAGCCAATACCCTATCCAGACCGCGAGGCGCATCGACTAGAAGCTGGGCAAATCTTTTTTGGATCATACGTACCTGCCTTGTTTGGCGGCGCAGCATCTATACCGACAAACAAACGTCGCGTGTGATTATCTCATAGCTCAAAGCCCCACGACTAGACGACCATCCGTTCCATCATCCAGTTGCGACGCTTTGGTTCTCACATAGCCGACAGAGACCACGACCGTTGAAACCCGGCCGGAACCCATCGCAGGCCGATCAACGAAAAGCGTCGTGTCGTTTCCATTCACGTACTATACTGGCCGGACGAAACGCGGCGCCGCTTCCTCCCAAGTCACCGTCAGCCCCAACCATGTCCTCCAGCTCTCGGAAACGGAGCCATCCGGACTCATCGGCCGACGACGGCAGGGCTGAATGTCCCTTCACCATCAAGTACGTGTCTCCCGAGGACAAGTCCAAGGGTCAGAAAGGCAAGAAGAGAAGGAAACAATCAGAACTGGAGGAAGACGATGTTGCCAAGATACAGAATTCGCCCTTTACACCCTCGGGCAAGTTCAAGAGCGACGAGAATTTGGACCTACACTATACGGTGGAACCCCGGGATAAGTGGATGGGCATGACGCGCTACAATAGTTTCGTCTGTACGTTACCGGTACCGAGAGGGACCGCGCATCTCTTCTCTTTCCTTCTTCATCTTCCCGTCCGATACGGCGCACTAACGTAGAGGGCGACCGGTCCTCAATTAGTGAACCAGGCCAAGTATTTCAGCGAAGGATTCATCTACGTTGCCAACGACTCGACTATAGCGCCGAAAGACCCGCCCCAAAATGGCATGGCGACGCGGAGACAACCTGACGAATGGGTGGCCCGCATCCTGGAAATCCGCGCCGCCGACGAACATCACGTCTACGCCCGAGTCTATTGGATGTATTGGCCGGAGGAGCTTCCGGTCGGGACAAAGGATGGCAACAAATATGTCTCAGGGCGCCAGCCGTATCACGGGCATAATGAATTGATTGCATCCAATCACAGTATGCTTCCTCCATCCACCATAAATAAAAGGCGCAGGGAAAATCAAGGAAACAAAGCGACGACTAACTTGAAATAGTGGACGTAATCAACGTGGTGAGCGTAACGCAAGAGGCCAAGGTGAAGCAATGGTTCGAGGAGAACGACGAGGAGATCCAGGATGCACTGTATTGGAGACAGGCCTTTGACATCCGAAGCATGCAGCTTTCGGTGAGGAACTCTTTCAACTTTTGTTGCTTCCACCTGTCCGCATGGGCGCTAACTTTGAGCCAGTCGATCCAACGAACCTGCAAATGCGACCAGCCCGCAAACCCCGACAAGACCCTCATTGCCTGCTCGGATGCCAAGTGCAGCACCTGGCTTCACGAAGAGTGTATTAGGCACGATGTGCTTATGAAGACCTACGAATCTTTAGGCAAGGACAGGCCATATCAGAAGCCAATCGCGGACGCCACGAAAAACGAAGATTCCGGGAGCAGTGATAAGGGAGCAGGTGGGCCGCTGAGCCCACCAGACAACGGGTCGGAGGTCCAACAATCAATCGACGCCAAGGTCGGCCCCGATACCGAGAATGGCATCAAGGCAGAACAGCGGTCATCGCAAGATCCGCCCAACGTGGCCGCGGGGAGAAATAGTCAAAGGGACGCTACATCCGCCGACAGATCGATCACGGCGGCACCGAAATCGGGGAGACATTCGCTAGGGAGGAGGAAGAAGGCGGATGTCAACCCAAAGCCGTACGAGGGCCTCTTCGATGTTACACTAAAACTGGCCGAGAGCCCGTCGGTGGCAGAGATTCACGATCTTCGCGCAGACGTCAAGGGCGGCGAGAAGACATGGACCGAGCCATTGACCTGTCTGATGTGTGGTGCATTGATCAGTTGACAAGACAAACAGCAAGGGAGGCTCGTCTCTTTTGAGCAGAGGACAGGAAATGGACGAGAGCAAGACCTGAAGCTATAGTCTGGACGCTACTTGCTCATCTAAGTGTGTAACTATTGTGAAAGGGACGGTACGGTGGTCTATCATGACTGAAGATGGTTGTCCTTGTAAGCGGACCGACCAGGATAGGAGGGAAGGCTATTCCATGTGCATGGTGCCCGATTGTCGGTACCGCTGCTAGGGGGTTTTTGCGGCGTTCGGAGAAGCTTGTTGGAGTACTTTGGGAGCAGATCGCTTATCAGAGGGGTTTGTCTCTTTTGGAGTAGGAGCCATTCATTGGATTGGGGTGCATGTGGAAGGGAGAGACTCTGGGGCTGGGGTGCCAGAGGGGAAAGGGAACAGCGTTGTATGAAGTAGTTGAATAAATGGCCCCGGAACGTAAAAAGACGAGGGAATTCAGGTATGCTTTATGGCTTACCAACTATAAATCAGGAAGAATCCTCTTAGCGTAGTGTTTACTTTGAAAGCCATGGAGCCGAGCGGCTGTAATAACATACCTAGGTACCGTACTGATTCCACGGACTTTGAACAAAAGTTGCGCAGTTCAACTCTAGATGAGGTACAGAGGTTGCGGTTCTGACGCTATTGGCGATCCGGACAAAGGTACAGGGAGACGGGTATCTATCTAGAGCTCTGGTGGGGTCACTGTTTACCCCGCTACCTAGAGTAAGGCATGTACTTCGTATAGTGTACCTCGAATTGGGATTGGGCAAGCTCCGGCCTTCGGTTTCTATCAAGACAGCCTCGCCGTGCCAACTAGCCAAACGACCGACAAGACACTCCCACGACTTAGGCCTCCATTCGTTAGCTCTACAGAAGAGACTGCCTTGTCCGTCCAAAATGACAACCGCCGACCCCTTCGATGCGGCACTGTAAGCCAGCCTCGTCCCCTGAGCCCCCTCCCACCGAGAGTACCTTTACGCAACGTGCCCCTCCGCCGAACCTCTTCCCCCCGGCATCAACCCATTTCTGCACGAAACAATACATCCGAGGCAATCGCTAAATCCCAACATCCGTCCAGTGACCTCCTCCGCCGTCTCAACCCGAAACATACCACCTCGCACCTGAATTCCATCATCTCCCTCGCCCCCGACCTGACCGAGGACCTCCTCTCCTCCGTCGACCAGCCCCTGGGCGTGCGCCGCTGCCGCCAGACGGGCCGCGACTACCTCCTCTGCGATTACAACCGCGACGGTGACAGCTACCGCTCTCCCTGGAGCAATGAGTTCGATCCGCCCCTAGACGAGGCTGGTCTGGGCGGCGTCTCGGGCGCTGGGAACGACGGGGCCGGCGAGGGGGCTGTCCCGTCGGAGCGGGTGCGCAAGATGGAGATTAAGGCGAACGAGGCCTTTGACGTCTACCGCGATCTTTACTACGAGGGCGGTGTCAGTAGCGTCTACTTTTGGAATCTGGATGATGGGTTCGCTGGGGTTGTCCTGTTGAAGAAGTGTAAGTTTCTGCCCTCCGTTCTCCTTCCGTTTCCTTTCTTTTGTCGCCCTAAGACTGTTGGCCATGTCTTCTCCCATTTTGCTTGGGTTTGTTTATTTTTATTTACTGTTCTCTTGGATATGTGCCGACCAAAATGAGCGAGGCTAACGATACGCACCGCAGTGTCGAACCAGGGAAGCACTTCGGAAGGTGTATGGGACTCGATCCATGTCTTCGAGGCCATCGAGCGTGGCCGGTCCACGCAGTACAAGCTCACCTCGACCGTAATCCTCAACCTATCGACGAGCGGTACGGCGCTAGGCGAGATGGACCTCAGCGGCAACATGACGCGGCAAATCGAGCAGGAGCTTCCCGTGGATGGGGACGAGAGTCACATTTCCAACATTGGCCGGCTCGTCGAGGACATGGAGCTCAAGATGCGGAACTTGCTGCAGGAGGTGTACTTTGGCAAGGCCAAGGATGTCGTGGGCGATTTGCGCAGCATCGGGAGCCTGAGTGAGGCGGGAAGGGACAGAGAGGCACAGCGGGAGATTATTGGGAGCATGCGGAGATGAGAGGGGAGGGAAGTGGTCTTTTGTTTACTTCCTCCCCATTTATTCTATTCAAGCAAAATAGAAAGATGCATCGCTGGCTGGTTCGCTTGCTCCTAGATATGTTCGACTGAGACTTACTTGGGCGACTTGGACACGAGCAGGTCAAGGGATCCAGGAGCTAGTGGGAGTTTGGTTCCGGATATCGTTGAACGGCGTGACGATATACCAGATGACTTTTCGTCCGTCTGTTCCACACACACTTGTCCATGATGAGCCAGTCCAGTTGCCGTCTGTCCATCTGCACGCGCCCAAATCCTGTTACTCTGGTTCAAGAAACACCCTCTTCTTTTGCAGTGGTTCTATTGCAAAGTACAACGTATTATCTGGACGCGGCTCGGCAGAGTTTGCCTTGTAATCTGTGCCTGATGTGGCTTTTCTTTCTGCTTACTGGTGGAACACCCGCCACGGGTACTGAAATAGATCAACAGTGGGAGTGGACCAGTTCCGTATACAGGTGAGCAGGGGCTGGCGTTGGCGGGAATCGGCCCCATGCAGAACGGTTAAAAATGTCCTCGTTGTCCTTGACGCGCTGCAGCGCAGCCTGCAGGGGCACAGATTAGGGGTAGCCATATCATCGTACGTTGCCAATGCTCGTTTATCAAATCCACAGACCACGCTCGACCGGATGAGCTGAGACGGAACGTCGAGAGCGGTCAGTAATCACCAACCTCGACGTGGTGGCACTCGGGTCAAGGATTCTGAATGGCTACGAGCACCGTGGTCCCGATGGATTAGATGTTTTAAGAGTCCTATCCCCAATATTCAGGTGTAAAACTCGTGACATGGCGTTCCTAATCGAGCAAGCGCTAAAAAGGGCATGATGGTAGGTATCCATGACTATGGTCGGGAGCCAACCTTTAACGTCTACGCTAGGATCACCGGGCCCAAATCTTCTACGTCACGTGATGTCCGTCCCTATGAAGATGCCCCTTTTCTGTGACACATTCTGCAGTTCTTCCCCTTCATGCCCCGCCTCCATCCGTCTCCACTTCCACCCGTCCCCGCCTAGGTAGGAACGATCAGGTACGTCCTGTAATTAATTGAATGCTGTACGAAGTAATCAAGCGCGGACCCCACCCCCTTTTTCTCCCTCACACCACACGATGTCTTGGTCTCTTCCTACCTTGCCATGCCCTCCTTTTTCTTTGGCTTCTAGTTTCTCCTCCTCGATCAGTACAGTGCCAGCGTACTCTGGGTAGCGTAGGTTTTTCTACCCCGTCTTCCTGAGGAGCTTTTTTCTCCTAAATTATTCCAAAATCATCCTTACGTCGCTTTATCCCCTTCTACTCTTGTTCACACCGCCTCAGAGCCGATTCACCATCTCCCGACTGCGGCACTGGACTCGCATCGTTGGGTAACCCCTGTTCTGATCTCCTTCTTCTGTGAGCTGCAAACCCCTGCCCAATCCTTGGACAAAAAGACAGGCTCGACACTGTCCACCACCCACTTGGTACTACGTCGGCGAACGAAAGACACTTCCCCTCACTGGTTCCTCTTGACATAATCGCGATATTCGAATTTCGAGACCCCGCCCCCCATTCGATAGTCGAAACCTGAGAGGAAAAGAGTCCTGCAGAATACCTTTTTCTCACATAACCAGCACGCCTTCTTGACTCTCAAGACTCAGCCAGACAGCATCCGGGTCGAAGCAGCGAGGACTAAAACGACACTCCTTTCCACCGCCACAGACAACTGTACGATCACATCTCCGTAGGACAGACAGTAGGTTGGTCCGATAGCTCGAGACGGCCTCGCGACACACCATGGCGGAAAAGCCCTCGGTCCTCATCATCGGAGGGCTCGGCTACATTGGCCGCTTCCTCGCCCTCCACATTCACAAGAATGACCTCGCGTCGGAGGTCAGGATCGTCGACAAGGTCCTGCCCCAATTGGCATGGCTCGCCCCCGAGTTCCAGGACGCCTGCGCCGGTTCCAAGTTTATGCAGGCCGATGCCAGTAGAGAACGTACGTGACATGGCCTCCTCCCCTTCCTCTCGCCCATGCTTTGAACCTGGCTCGCAGACGCCGCCTCGACCAATCCTCCGGCGCCGATTGGCGCGTTTTGGAATGGGATGGCTTTCCGAAGAGGCGGCGACGTGTGCGGGATATTTGCGCTGACAGTGGGGTCTTGAAAATAGAATCGCTAGAGCGCATTTTCGACCGGAGCGACGGGAAACAGTGGGACTACGTCTTTAACTGCGGCGGCGAGACGCGGTACTCTCAGGAGGACGAGGTATATAAAGTGCGCTCGCTGGGGCTGTCCATCGCGGTGGCCAAGGAGGCGGCCAAGCGCAAGGTCAAGGCGTTCATCGAGCTCAGCACGGGCATGGTGTACAAGCCCGACTCGTCGCCCAGCAAGGAGGGTGACAAGTTGAAACCGTGGAGCAAGATTGCCGTCTACAAACTGCAGGCCGAGGAGGAACTGGCCAAGATTGAAGGGTGAGCCAAGAAGACGCATTCCCCCTTTTTTTTCTCGGGTATCTCTGGGGCTAACCAATGGATGAAAAAAGACTGAACCTCATCATCGTCCGTCTCGCACACGTGTACGGCCCGTATGCGTCGCAATGGGTGGCGACGGGGCTATGCATGGCTCGTGTCTACCAGTACCTGGAGCAGGAGATGAAGTGGCTGTGGACCAGGGAGTTGCGGACCAACACGGCACACATCCACGACGTGACGCGGGCGCTGTGGGCCGTGGCGCGCTGGTATGACGCCGAGGGCGGCAACGGCAAGGCGTCGTGGGACTTTAGCCAGGGGGCGCCGACTTTCAATGTGGTGGACAAGGGGACGACGACGCAGGGGACCATGGCGGATATCATCGGGGAGCTGTTCAAGATCGAGACGGGCTTCCAGGGACAGCTGATCAGCACGTTCGCACGGCTCAGCCTGGACAGCGTGGTGGACGACGTCAATGACGAGCTGCTGGGTCCCTGGGCGGAACTGTTGGAGAATGCGGGCATCTCGCGGCCCGGCCCGTTGACGCCGTTCCTGGAGAAGGAGCTGATCAAGGACACCGACCTGAGCATGGACGGGTCCCGGCTGGAAGAGGTGGTGGGGTTCCAGTATGAAAAGCCGGCGATGGACAAGGAATTGGTGGAAGAGGTTATAGAGAGCTACAAGAAGATGAACTGGTGGCCATGAGGGAGGGGTGGACCGCCGTGGAGAGAGACCAATCGGGAGGGCACCCCGAATCAGACGATTAACCATGACATGACGCGACCGAGCTACGACTACAGTTGACGCGGGAGCGTGGAAGGCGACTTGATCTGGCAGCAACCAGTATTTTTTGTTTGTCCTACCCAACGATACGCTATACGAGAAGCATATCTACGCATCTATGGATATTTACTAGCGTCATTTCATGGGCCAAGATACCATGACACTTAATAGACACACATTCATGCTGTGGGGAGGTCACTTCTTTATATGTTGTTCTTATCATTTGAGTGTCGGGTACCAGGCACAAGGTAGCTTGGCTGAGGTACCTACCTACCTTAGGGGTAGGTATGAAGCATTACGTATCACAGCAACCTGTGACAAGAGAGGGGCAGCCCCTCATTTGGGGGTCCGGTCATCGGTGCCGAGGCTGAAGTGGCTGAGATGAAGTTGCATGTGTCGTGTCGGAAAGACCAGCCACCCACATCTGACTTAGCACTGAATCATACGGAGTAGTGTACGAATACTTCGTACAGATGGCCGTGACCGCTGCGTACAAAGTACTACGGTGTACCTGTACATCTCACCAGCCCATTCTCATCTCAGATAAAGTACAGGTGCTCGCGGATATTGCTCCCATAAATGGCATGTCCTCCGCCCTCCTGGACGACGCTTTTTCCTCCCCGTGAAACCACCGACGTAGACGTACGTGACCGCTTCACTCTTGGCAGACGTCGCCGAAGCATGTGAACTCGCTCAGACGGGGTCTTAACAGAATCCGGGGTTTCTTCAGCCACCTAACGGAATTTTTCCCTGCTCGCAGTATCTTGCAATACCCCGCAAGAACCAAACCTATAATAACAGCTATAGCATCGTCGTAACGTCGTTCCTGCGTCCTGTCCTACAGATTCCCACCTATAACCTCAACGAGTGTCTTGCCTTGCGAGGAGTTTTGTGGCTCGGCGCGAACTTTCTGCCATCCTTTCAGAGAATATACATCAGAGCAACCGTCTCTTACCTGGCCTGCTCTCTTACACCCGCAAAGGACGGATTATACAATCGTCGACAACATGGCCGCACCTCCCAACAAGACCATCGGTGATCTCTCGGGCAGATGGGTGATGGTATGTTTCCGGCCCTCCGTCTGCGCAGTTGATCCTTTTCCGTTCCCTGAAATTACGATTTCTTTTTTCTCTTCTTCCTCCCTTCGTCGTGACAAACGCTCATCCTCCTCCAGAACACCACCCTCTCCGACTCGCCGGAGCCCGCCCTCGCCCTCCAAGGCGTCAGCTGGATGGTCCGCAAGGCCATCGGCCTCGCCACCCTGACTCTGCACGTCAAGCAGTACGAAGGCCCGCCTAAGCCGCCATCCACCTCCACCGACCCGGTGGTGCACATCGACATCACGCAGACCGCCACCGCCGGAATCAAGGGCACCACCGAGAACCGCTGCGTCGACACCGAGTGGCGCGAGCACTCTGACTGGCTCTTTGGCAACTGCCGCGCCTACAGCGCCTGGCGCTCGCTTGACGAGATTGAGGCCCCGTTCCTCAAGCAGGGCTGGTTGACTGGTGATGCCGAGGCCAAGGGCCCCGGTGGGAAGAGCCTCCTCATGAGCCATGTCGAGAATGTCGATGATGGATGGACGGCTACCCAGATTTGGGGGTTCCAGGACTTCAACGGCGAGCGGAGGTATGCCCGGAATATTGTCGTTTCCAAGGGCGACCAGAAGGTTGAGATTCGTCTGGTCTATGACTGGCTGGGCGAGGAGCTGGAGGAGTGAGGCAAAAGGGGAGGAGAGTTCCTAGATTTTCGCGTGTATAAATATATAAGCCTTACGGTGTAACATGAGCCTCCCTATATGAACTCGGCTTTTATTCAGAATCTGCTATTATATAAGATCTTCATGTCCTTAGATTGTAGCATTCGGCTGTGTGCCGAGTCCAGCCCCGGCTTCCGCAGATGCAGCATGAGTGTCGGTTGCCCCAGTT
This sequence comes from Sodiomyces alcalophilus JCM 7366, assembly GCF_042370955.1. Lineage (NCBI taxonomy): Eukaryota > Fungi > Ascomycota > Sordariomycetes > Glomerellales > Plectosphaerellaceae > Sodiomyces > Sodiomyces alcalophilus. The sequence continues at coordinate 1,399,983 of NW_027263533.1, forward strand.
TCAGCCGGTCCATCGCTTGGATTTGTCCTGTCCTCCTCCCCCGTCGTCTTCTCCTCAGCGAGTACGGGCTGCCCCTCCGCCTCGGCCCCAGTCTCCGGCGCCTTGGCATTGGAATCCACCGGCTCAGGAGGCGCGGTGGGAGCAGCCACCCGCTCAACCTCGGCCTGGCGATCCAGCGCCGTCTCGAGACCGGCGAGCAAGTCGGGGCCTTCCTCTTCCGCCTCGGTAGCCGCACTGGTGACAGGAACCGGAGGCTCGGGCGCCTGTGCAGCTTCGGTGGGTTGAATCTGCTCCTCACTCGTAGTGTTATCTTGTTCCTTCGTTTCCTTCCCTTCCTCCTCCTTCTGTTGCGTCTCCTGTGTCTGCTGTGTCTGCTGTGTCTGCTGTGTCTCCTCCGGCTTCTCCCCTGGCCTCTCCTCCGGCTTTTCCTCCTGCGTCTCCTCAGGTTTCTCCGGGTTCTCCAACATCTCAACCGGCTTCTCCTGCATCTCCGGTTTCTCCTCCTGCATCTCCACTGGCTTCTCCTCATGGCCTGGCTCTACCGGCGCTGTGGACTCCGGAGCGGATTCTGGAGCTGGGGCCTGGAGAGGAACCTCCTCGATACTAGACGGTTGGACAACTGGTGTTTCTTCGGACTTCATAACTTCTTCCGCGGCGGTGGTGACTGCAGCGGCGGGAGATTGTTCCACAGTAGAAGCGTTCTCTTGCGGCTCCGACATTGGCTGTTGCTGCTGCTGCTCTCCTCCTCTTTGTCCTTGTTGTTCCTCGGCGGGTTCGGATTGCCCTGTCATCTCGACATCATCCCCATCCCCCATGACCACGTCGGCCGGGGGTTCCGGAGATGGAATGTTGCCCACGCGGTCAGCCGGTGGGATGAAGTTACTGGGTCGTTGCTCCGCTTCACTGCCTGGCGCCGGCTGATCAGAGGCCGCCGGAGCCTCATTTGTAGTCGTAGCTTCAGTCGGGGCTGGGGGGATGGGGACCTCAGAGCTCTGTATGGTATCTTCTGGGGCCGCAGTCCCGGCAGTGGCGCCTTGTGGAGTCCCGTCGGTCGCCGGCGAGGTCCTCTGTGGCGAGATATCCGTAGGGGACGGCATGATGACGTTTTTGAGTGGGCTACCTTCGAGCTTAGGGGAGGCAGATGCAGCTGGGTCCAGATGCGGCGCCAGGAGAGGGTTCGTCAAAGAGGGCTGTTGGGTTGGTGAGGACATGGTCGTGTCGGCCACAGGTTCAGCTGGGCTGTCTGAAGACGACTGGGGTGCTGTTGGGGGAGCGTCCGTCATCTCCTGATCTTGTTCTTCTGTATTGTTGCCATCGTCCTTGCTCTCGCCGTCTTCTCCTTCGCCCTCCTCCCCTTCCTCTCCCTCGTCGCCGTCGTCATCGCCTTCGTCATCATTTTCCGCCATCTCGCTGTCGGGATTGTTGGACTCGCTTTGTTCCTGCTTGGGGACCTGTTGTGCGTGAAGAAAATGAAGAACAAAAACATTAGCCAAAAGCCCGTGCAAACAAGGGAGAGGGTGGGGAGTGTGGATGTCGCACATTTTCACCACCGGCAATGTCTTCTGGTTTCGGTATAACGGCTGCATCGGCCGTCCCGGGCGCCTGATTTTGCACCGGCGCCGGCAGGGGAATCAACTTCTTCTTCCGACCACGACCAGGACCGCCGAGCTTCTTTTGCTTCTTCGGCGGCGGAGGACGACGATTGTTTCGAGGGGGCGTGGCGACGACCTGGTCTCCCGGAGCAGGGGCGGGGACGACAGTGGTGGAGATGATCTCGCCGTCTACCTGTTGGCCGTGCTGCAGCGTGACCTCCTGGGTGTACGGGTTACCGGCCGCATCGATCCTCCTGACGGTGGCACGGGTGACGGTGGCGCCGGTGAGAGGGGCGATGACCGACTTGGACGCGATGGTGACGACGCCCTTGCGGCGCTTGGCGAGATACGACGGGGGAGAGCCCTCGGCATTGCGATCGACCTGCTTCCACACCTTCGCCTGGAACCCCTGGGTGCACGTGTCTTCCTCCTTCTTGTCGGTCTTCTCGACGGCCACTTCCGGATCGACCTCGTCGTCCTCCGCGGGTCTCTTGTAGAGACGGCCGGCGCGCGCTGCGCGTAGAAGCTCCTGGCTATGTTGCGGCAGTAGGGCGGTGTCCCGGGGCATGCCCCAAAGGAGTTCGCGTGACCAAATGTCGTTCTTCCGCGTCGTCTCGGGGGGTGGTGGGGATGCGACCTGTACAAGTTCCTGGCGCCATTGACGGACGGGGAGACCTTCGAAGTCGTCGTGCTCGACAATCCCGGCGCGGGCGGCTCGCCTGGTCTATATTTTCGAGATGATGTGAGTGTTGGTCGGCTGGGAAATAGTGGTCTGTGGAGGAAGGACTTACGCCTGGAGCCATCCTCGTGAATGCCTTTCCCTCGCGCGCTTCGAGAGAAGTGTTCTATGAAACTACAGAGCTAATACAGTGCGTGTCGGTATTATTCACCCGCAGTATTTTAGGGTATGTTGGCGGAATACGATCGGAAAGTGCCTCTATCGCGTCGGGGCGCGTCAGGGTTCTGGGCCGGAAGATGATGGTAAGGTAATGGAGGGCGAGGCCGCGAGACTCGCTAGCCAACTGTGGAACGAACTAATTCAACACTCGATGCCGGTTTCTCAATGTACGCATAGGATTCGAACCATCCGGAACAACGTCGAGGGCAGGAAAATGCTGGTTTCCCTTTGTCGGGGTAGCTGGGAATTGGACTATGTCTGTACGATGGTTGACAAACTGCGTGCGAAAGTACATGATACCATGGCGTACGGTTTACATAAGCTCGTTGTTTGTGCCGATACGGAAGTACAATAGACTTGGCCGCCACGCACAGTCAAATTGTGCCGACGCTATCCGCCCACTTATATACACTGAGCCTTCACTTGTAATGCGGTAAACTCCCCCTTGAACGCTGGTCGATCCGTCATTTCTCTCTCCAAGGATGCCGAAAGATAATCAAATATTCATTATGGATGCCCTGATCAACGTGGCTAATTTCGGCGCCTGGTTCGAGGGAGACGTCCTTGGCCTACCTAAACAGCTACGCTATTTCCACGAGGGCGGCTTAAAAGGACTTGTGGACGTTATACACCTCATCATCATCACCTTCCTAATGATCGTGGTCTTCCCAATTGCCGAAGCGATGGATGGGTTCCCTTGGTCCTGGCGCCGTAGTGCAAAGCAAGCGGCTTTCGTATTGATTTTCTTCTGGGCCTGGATGCTTCTGGTGAGGGCCTCAAACTCGAGTAAGTCCCTGGTTAGAAGAGAGCTCAACTAATACGTTTTGATAGTGGAATTGGATCATCGACACCTTAGACCAATACTTCGTACGCGTCCAATAGATAGCACTGCCATGTAATTTCTGGTTAGAATAGCTTAAGATGTTCCGACTGGGCTCTAGGTGCCGACAGCGGACACATAGCCCAATCAATCCAACAGTTAATCAAGGGCCCCTTAATCGATCCATCTCAAGACTGCGTTTCCCGCTCTTCGCAACAACCTATAGCTGTGAGATTGGGAGCAGCCTAGCAGAAGTTACGTAAAGGGACCAGTCAATTGTGTAGAACTGTTAGCCACTCGATCCCCTGTGGGGTCGAGTAGAGGTACTTATAAACAGGGACTTTCCTATATAAATACGATCCGTTTAAGATACCCTTACTCATATAACTCCCATCCATCCTGATAAACATTTCCCTACGTCCTTACCGATATTTCCCTGCTTCCGGCCTCGGGCGCAGAGGCCCGATATAGTTACCCTACGCCCGGCAGATATAATAACCCGGATCCGATATCCTATAGAAGCTTATACTCCCCTTCGGATCGTAGCGTAATTATAGCGGAGCTACGATCCGTGGTGCTAAAACAGTTAACTCGATTAGTTAGTAGAGTAGGCCGGGATCTTTTCTATCCGAAGCAGAGACTTAAAGTAATTAAACGGGCCCGGTTATAAGGGCTTAGTGAATCTATTAGCCGGGTTATTAGCGTTATCGATATACTTAATTTAGACTTCCTTATAATCCACGGCGTTAAAGATATAGGCGTGGTTAAGCAGGGTAAACTTACTATAATAGGATTATTAGGACTTAGCGATGGCCCCGGTGTTATCGACTTTAATAGGAATAGGATTAAGTTCTTCGCCTAGCTTATATAGCAGGTAGCGGATCTATTAGGCGGTTTAGACGGCGTTACTAAGGGCGTAAAACTCGGCCTCGGGTATAGATTTTATAACGCGGGCCTGGCGTTTAGAAGACTAGGCGATAGGACCTCCGGCTATAAAAAAGACCTATCTAGTAGTGGATTTAGCGCCCTCGGCGTCGGTAAAGCTAGAATCGGAGGCGCCGAATAGGCCGAGGCGGTTACCGTGTTATTATTAATAGTCGGCTAATTAGCGGTATATAAGGCCGTCGGATTAGTTATTATAAAGGTATTATAGGATCCTTTTAACGCCTATAAGGTGGTAGGTAAAGGGCGTATAGCTAAAGCGGCTCTAAAAAGAGGCGGCGTAGATAATATCTGCTATGCATAAACGTGTGCTGAGACCGTAAGGTCTGTATAAAGATTTTTGTTAGAAAAGAAGATAATCATTCCAAAGTCCGAGCTCGTGGAGCTCTGCTATAGAGGCAGACTTTTATAAGTCTGCTGGCAGCTAACTAATCTAGCTATGTGCGTATATGCGTATGTACAAGTATAACTTTTGTGTAGTAAATACCGCCCCCCTAAAATGCAATCGTCCCGATTATATTAGTACTATTATTAATTTTTTTTTTTTTTTTTTTTTTTTTTTTTTTTTTTGCTTATGCATAGCGAAAAGAAAATTATACTTATTGCTAAAAGGCTTTTATACTACCGGGGAACGAGATAAAAGAAAAGCAGGATCGTAGTTCTTAGTCCGATAAGTTTGCCTATTCGTTAGCTAGCTGATTGGCTTAAGGCTGTTATTACTATTAGGACTATAGCTATTACTATTACTAGGTTTAAGGTTATGTTTGTGGTTAAGGCTATTACAGTGGTTGCGTGTATAAGTTTATCCGTGATAGGGGAGGAGTTGCTTATAACGTTTTAGCTAATTTTGCAGCTCTAGCTAGTTTCTTTATAGCGGCGTATATCTATTATAGCTTATTTAATTCTATCTGTATTTTAACCTAGGCACTCCTAATATTAGTTAACGTTAAGTTCGTCTTACCTAATTCGGTTATATTATCTACGAGATCCTTAGATAATTTTTTATTCTATATATCTATCTATAGTCCTATAGCCTTGCTTTGTTTATCGATTACTTTCTTCTATTTATTTTACTGTTTTACTAGTTCGGCGTGTCTCTTAGTTTATTCGCTATCTATTCTCCTTTTTAGTCGTTTAATATAGCTATTTATATAGTCTTCTAGTAATTTAATCTTAGCTTTGGTCGCGGTGGCTTATATAGGTTTATCGGCGGAGCTTATTACTATAGGCTATAGAGCTACGGTAGTCGTTAGAGCAGGTATAGTCGTCTTCCTTTTCTTTAATAGGTTTATATTTATAAAGTCTGCCGAGTTACTAGGTAATATAAGTCGTTTACGAAGTTTATTATCCTCCCCGTCTATATGCTATAACTTAATCTGTTAGACGATTATATCCCGGTTTAGAATATTTAGCTAGCTATCGCTGGGTATTCCTCTATCCCTTAGTGTTAGCGTAATAATATAATACCTAACGGATTTATTGCCCCGGGCTAGCTTTTTTTATAGTCTCTCCTTTAGGCTTCTATAATCGAAAAATATAGATCCGATTAATTAATTAACTCTGGCGTTTAGGTGCTAGTCGATTATACCGTCTAATCCGAGGACGGTAAGCTTCTAATTTTTAAATATAGTCTTAATTATATCTTCGTAGTTAGTTTATATTATAGTAGTTAACTATAGAGGTTATATCGCTATTATATTATTATTTATTTACTAGTTTATATCGCTTACCTAATAATCCTCCCTATTCGCCTATTAGTCCGCTTTATCCGTTAGCTGGTCTATATCGTCTATAGTTATATTATTTACGATCTCGATTATTCCCGTGTTTAATAGACCGGCCTTTATCAGAGTCTTAGCTAGTTATTTTCCCTTATATAGTCTATACTCGTTATCTCCGTATACTAAAATCTAGCTATTATTTATAGTAAAACCTCCTTTCTTAACTATCTATCTATGCTTATCCTTAATTATATCCTTATCCTAGTCCTCCTCCTGCTATTACGGGTTTTCCTAGTAGCGGTATTTTACTATCTTTATTAATGCTCTTTTAAATAGTTCTAGTAAGTTCTTATTATTAGGCAGGAAATTATTATCGTCTATCCGCTTTTATACCGCCTTTTATTCCTTCTACTAGCCTTTAATTTAGCGTTTTATTCCTTATCTCTATATATAGTATACTGCCTCCTATGCCTCGAAGATATATAGGCTAAGGTTATTATTAACGATATATTTACGTAAATTTCCGGGTTTACGCTTATTACCGCTAGCTATTATAGTCTAGGTTAATACGAAAACCTGCGATTTCGGTCGCTCCTAGGTAAGCCGTCTCTACTCTGCTAATAGGAAGAGAAGAATATCGTGAAACTATTCTTCTATACGATAATTACTATTTAGATATTTAGAGATTCTTTCTAGTAGTCGGATATTCTTTATAGACTTCTTAAAGATTAGCTTTCGCTAATCGAGGTTAGGTATATTACTATAGGCTTTAGGGGCTATATTATTTATAGGACTATATATCGGGTATATAGTATAAGATTTATAGTGTTATCGGAGGATTATTAGAGGATTTCTGGATAATCTTAGTGTGTTACTAGGTATAATTTATATTAGTTAGGGTTATACGGGAATATATGCTACGAGGTTCTTTTATTAAGGTCGCGATAATTATTCTAAGTATATAAAGGGATATAAATATAAGAGTGAGATAAGGGAGGCTAATCCTAAAGCGGAAAGTTAGTACTCTGGAATTCTGACTTTAAGGTAAAAGAGCTTTTTTTTTTTTAGGGGTGTTTAGAAAAGGAAAAGGGGGTATAGGGTATAAGTGATACTAAAAGGAAGGTATATAAGTGCCTAAAAGAATGGTTTAGAGATATAGTGTAACGTTAGTTATCGATATTTATCCTAAATAAAGGCTTTTGGCTTTACCGCTTTCTAATCCCTTTAAAATTTCTCCCTATCCTTTTCTTAATCGCTGTTTTCTAGTTTAATTTCTCGGTATTCTATATCGTCGCTCTGCTAGCCGTGTAGTAGTATTAACTTAATTAGTCTCTAATCTATTTATCTACTCGCCCTAGCTAGTCGGTCCCTTATCGTTTACTCCCTTGCTTAGCTATCTATATCCCTTATTTACCTGCCTAATCCCGTTAGACCGTTTTCTGTTTATCCTATTAGTTTAGCGACGGTGACTGGTTATTTTCTCTCGAAATCGTATACTAAATCGCTAGCGTTTTCTATTAATAGTTTTCTTAGATACTATTCGTCATACTAGGCTGGCTAGTCTTTCTACTTTATAAGATACTCTATTTATAGGCGGCCCCCGATCCGCACCACTCTTTACCTCTATAGCTGTTCGATCTTATACGACCTTTATTCTCTATTATCTCCGTCCACCACGATTAGTCCGGGTCTTATTTTCTCTCTACCGAAAGGGTCTCCTGTTAGTACCGGTACTAGTTATACAATAGAGACTACTCTATATACCCTCTAGGAACAAGGGAAGTCTAGTTTATACGCTAAAGGGTTCACGACTCTTATTACTCAAAACGGTCTAACCCGCTATTAAGACTATTTACGGGAGTCTCTAGAGTGGCCTAGCAGTTTATAGCCTTTATATAAACGTAAATATATAGCGTTACCCACTTCGAAAGTGTATAGTCTTCTTATCTTATTATATCGCCGTTTTATATTCTTTATTACGATTATAGCTAGATATTCTGCTTCCTAGTAATATAAATTTCTAATATAGTCCGTCTATTCCTTATTAAACGTTAGCGGCACTCCTATACCTATAGTGAGTTCTGCTACTAATTATAGCTAGAATCCGAGTAAGAATTCGTTTAGTAATATATTAAGCGTTATTATATAAGCTTAATTCAGAGCGTACTATACTACCGGAATAACCTTAGGCTAGGGAATATCGCTTATAGATATATAGTATTATAGGATAATTTTAACGGATTAGTTCTTTCTCTCTAATAATCCGTTTATCTAAGCGTGCTATATAGTAGAAATTACTAATAAAACTCTAAGTACTTTAAACAGTTCTTACTAAAATTCGGAAATAAATTTTAGGTCTCTATCCGATATAATCCTTATAGGCAGTCCCTAATCTATTAGCTAAAGTATACGTAAAAGCAGTTCTGCCTAGTCTTTTACTATATAGGTAGAGTATCCTAGGATAAGGATCGTCTTTTTGCTTATCTTATATATCACCGTTAATATTATATCTAATTTATCGACCGGTTTACTCTTAATCTTCCAGAATAAGTATAGGTATTCGATAAGCGGTAAGCCGATAATAAAGTCGATTATAATAACGGAGAAAGGAACTATGGGTGGTATAATTAGCTATAGCTCCCCTAAGGGCTTTTATCGATCTATAGCGTTATCTAGATAAACTGGATAGTATCGGGCCTAACCTTTAACTACGCGTACTTTACTACGGAAACTAAAACTATTAAGTACGTATATTATTCGTTTTATTCCGAAGTAGTGATTATTATTATAAACTATTTATAGCATTTTTCGGATTAGAGCCTATAGGATAACTAATCTAAGCTTATTTACTTTTTTAATAGTATAGAGAAGTCCGTTTTCGTAGCGTGTCGGTGGGGCTTTTCTGGGTCTGCCGCTTAAAGTGCGAGCTCCCTCTCGGTAAACCACTACTTCGTCGATTATTTTCTTATATTTAGGGTCGTCTCTATAGGCTTATTAGAATTCTGCTTTTAGATCGTCTAGTATTATATAGTCGACTACCACGTATATAAGTGCTTGCTTATATCCGTTATCGGCTAATTCGGGGTTTATAAAGGCGACGAACGCCGCTAAGGCTTCTTCCCGATCTGCCTAAACATCGTCTAATTCGCTTACGTGTAGTGGCTTCCGCTTATCCGTTCTCTTCGCCTTCTTTTTTCCTATAAGCTCCTATAATTCTTTATCGTTTACTATTAGTAGCCGAGATAAAGCGTCGGAGACTACGTTCTATCTGCCCGGGATATATCGTATATCTAGTCGGAACTAGCTAAGGAAAGTCGAAGCAGCTACTAGTCGTGGGTTAAGTTTATTAATATCTATTATCTTAAGCGACGTTTATTCCACCACTCCTTTAGTTACTTAGTGGTCTATTAACACCACTACTAGTTATTTATATAATTATAGGCGTATACGTAATATCTTATAGGCCTAAATAAGTGTATAGACTTCGAGTTTAGTTAATTTATAGCGTGCTTCTATGGCTATTAGCTTTCGGGAGAGGAATAGAATAGGTTAAATCGAGTACGTAGGGATTTTTCCGCTATCCTAGGGGGCTAATAGGTGGAATAGAAAGGCCCCTAGGCCGTTTCCGCTAGCGTCTAAATTAAGAAACGTCGTCTTATCTAGCATATAATAGTATAGTCTTATCTCCTCGGTGACTTATTTCTATATAATATCGAATACTTATTTTTCGATTTCCGTTAGTTTATAGGTTAGTTTCTTAGTTTACTTCTATCTTATATATTTTAAGGCGGATAAAGTGATTTTACCTATATCTCTGGCCTTATTATTTAGTACTATCTTTCGCTTCTATAGCGGCTCGACCTTAACTTAAAACCATAGGATAAATCGGCGCAGGAATCCGACTTTTCTAACGTATATCTCTAGATCCGATAGTTTTTCTGGTATCTTAATTTATCGTAAAGCTTTTATTCGATCTATGGTTATATATAAACCCAGACCGTTAACCTTAAAACCTAGTAAACGAATAGAATTATATACGTAGAAAGATTTCTTAGGAGATAGGGCTAACCGGATATCCTAAAAAAGTTTAAGGATCGTTTTTAGGTATTCTATATACTCCTCGAAAGTATCAAAGAAAATAATAATATCGTTAATATACACTCTATAGAAATGCCGATATTTAAAAAGCCGCTAATCTATAAACCTTTATATAAATAGTAGAGAATTTCGGAAACCTATTAGTATAACTTCCGGTTATTCTAATCCTCGCGGGGAGACGATAGTTATTTATTCCTTATATTCTTCCTTTACTAGTAGCTAGTAAAAGAACGAACTTACGTTAAAAGCACTAAACCATTTCTTCCCTTATAGCGATTATATGATTTTATCCTACGACGGGATCGGGTATATATCCGGTAGAACCGCTGCGTTTAGCTTACGAAGATTAATAACGACTCTACCTTTTCTTAGGCCTTAGACTATACGCCAGACTATAAAAGCTAGATAGGCGAAAGGCGTGGGTAACCTTTACTAAGTTATTTAGCCGAGTTTATATATTCTATCGAATTTATTATTAAGAATATCTTTATCCTCTTTATTAAGCTAATATAGCCGGGAATATAGGTTTACTATCTACTAGTTATCTATAAGGTCGACTCGTATATATTTATATAGTAGTAGCGGTATAATACCTCGGTCACGCTATATATTAAGGGATTCTAGTAATTTTACGATTCTTTTTACTTTATCTACGTTAATAGCGTAGACATGGACGCCGTCTTTTATTATAATTTCCGGTACGTTATCGGGTCGTTCGGGCTTTATTATACTATGTTTCTGTTTCTTTATAGGTGGCGTTCCCTTTACTAGTACTCCCTAATTATGGTTTATTATTTCCTTTAGCTACTCGGGACTCGCTTTTAAGATACGTCGTATAATTTCCGAATCGTTAAATTCGCCTCCCTTAGCTATTATTAGCGCGTAAGCGTTTACTTATTCGACTTATTCGGTTTTATCGTTATCCTAGGAATCGCGTAGACAGCCTATTTTATCGTTCCTATATAAGGTCTTAGGCGTGTTGGTTTTATTTATAAAGTATACCACCTTTAGGGTATCTGCGTCGTAGATATATAGCAGGGCGTTATATCGGCTATATAGCTTAAAGTAGAACTCGTGGTCTCTAGGCAAACTACTATATCTTACTAGAATTAGTATAATAGACTTTAGTGGCATTATAGTCGTTTACGCTATTATCACTCTACGTTAGTATCTACGTCCTGGCTTCCATAGGTATCCTAGGATTAGGACTATTATACTATAGTAGCTAATAAAACGTAATTATCTAGATAAGTAAAGGATATCGACTCCGTAGGTTTTTAAGAAGACTATGCCTAGTAGCAGTTTCGGTTCTAGTTTGTCTAGCACCTAAGCTATAACTATAAAATAGCCTTGGATCGGTATATCGCGTACGCGACCGTTAACGTAGAAGTCGAATATAGCCACTTCCTATACGTTAATTATTCCGGTGACTCCCTTTATAGGCTTCGGCTTTACCGTAGTTCCGTATTGCACGTTCTGGGTATACTCGTTTAACTATTTTCTATCGACTAGGATTATAGAGTATCCTAAGTCTACGTAAACGCTTATCGGCTCTCCTAAAGGGGTGAATCTAATACCGATTTTATAGTACGTGTATCTTTCGAGTCCTCGTGTTTTAGATACCTATACGTTAATAATTTTGTTAGGTTTAAATAAGAAGAAACTGTTTAGGGCTTCCGGCTTTAGGGGTCTTTACGGTTTATTAATTATCTCGCTGGCTGGTTCGTTAATTTACTATATAATTATTAGTGGTTAAGTAATTTTGCTTCCTGTTTTATTATTTTAGGTAGTCTATTCTATCTCCGAGTTTAATTTATTATTCGTCTCCTTTATTATCTCCTGTTTTGGTTTTATAATTTGTAGGGTAGTTTTATATAGACCCTATCCTTTCGGCTTTAGGTCTATATAGGTGTTCGAGAATATATACTTAAATAGCTGCGTTCCGCTTAAGAAGTATGCTACGTATTTTCTATATTAGTGCGTCTATAGTTTCGGTTTAGTCGGTTCTTTTAGTTATATTCGTCTTTTTTAAGTAGATATATGCTTTCGGCTAGTTATAGAGGTGGCTACGCCGCGGTTATATGCTTACCGGTTTATAGACTGTGTGGGAGTATGGCCGATTCGGCCTAAGAAATAAGAATAATAGACGTTAATTTTATTAGCTAGTTCCTCCTCTTCGATCTCGTAAAAGTATATCTCCTCTCCTTCGCTAAGTACTTTATTAACTAAAATATATCCTTTCTCGCGTAGTTCCTCCTTATCGTCCGCTCTACCTGGGTTATCTATAGCTATATACACGATATATCTATCGTAGTCTCCGTTCCTGTTATTTACCTACTATCTTATACGTCGTTAGTAAGGACGTCTATCCTCACGGAACCAGCGGCCTCCTCTACGGAATTACCGGCCTCTATAGCCATAATTACTATAATCGTCGCCGCTCCGGCGGCCTTAAAAAAACCTATCGCGGTTATTAGGATTACTAGGGTATAATTATCTATAGCCGAAGTTATTACTATTAAAACGGTTACCTTAGTTACCCCGACTCCCTTTAAAACGTCCCTAATTCGCTGACTCGCTTACCTCCGTTATCTTATCCGTCGTGTTATTATCTATATAGTACACCACGAGTCTATTAGTCTATAGCTGCTATATATAGTTAATAGGGTTATTTACCTAGCTAGTTAAGGGGGGTCCTAGCTGCTTAGCCCGAAATATACCGTTTTATAGCTAGTATCGTAGTAAAAGTTATCGGTTTACTATCTAATCTTTAATTTATCGAATAAACTTATCTAGGTATCTATTTATATCTAAGCGAGTATAAATTTCTTATAATAAGGGATTAATACGGTTTTAGATTTCCTGCTACACGTTGAGGTTAGTTCTGGTATTAGCGCCTAAAGCTTTATATAGGCGGGTAACTTAGTTCGCCTACTCGGCGAATACTTAACCGTTAATAATATCTCGCGCCGTAAAGCGTAGGTCGGCTATCTTTACTATAGCCACTTCCGGATTTATTTACTAATAACGGCGTAGAGCTATATACTATCCGTCTAATAAGCGCCGAACTTCGCTACGCTATATAGCAGTAAGACTAGTTAGCTACTAGGAGGCGGCTTCTCCGATAAACAGAGCGTGTAAATTAATATAGGCTTCCTTAATTAATTTAGGAGTGGTTACTTATTCTTTAATATTTTCGATAAATAGCTTAATATCGTGCTATAGAACTTTCTTACTAGACACCGATTATAGTATTAAGGTTAGCGATAAGTGCTTTAGTGGGCTAAAAAAACCGATCGAGGTTAGCTTACGGTAAAAAACCTATAGATTATTAGCACCTTAAGAGCTATAGTTTGCGTTATTATTTACGCTAGCTGCGCTATTGGTTGCAGGTCTGCCTGTAAAGACACTTATTATCTGCTGGAATTGCTTAGCGGATAGTATAATTACGGCCGGGGCTAGTATAGGGGGTAGGGTTAGTTGCTATATCGTTTACTGCTAGGGTTCTGGTTAATACGTGCCTAAGCTAGATACCTGCGTTTCTTAGTCGATATCTATCCTGGTTATCTAATATATTTATTCTAGTGCTTATAAGGTTTTGCGTGATTAATAGGGGGGTGGTTATAGAGTTAGTCTTAGGGATACTATATAATTATAGTACGGGGGTAGTTAAGTAGTAGGGGTTTATATAGGGGGAGGAGGGCTTTATATAGTAGGAGGTGGTTATTAGCTTATGCTCTGCGGCTCTATATGATTATGGTATAGGGGTGTCTGGTTAGGGGAATCTTATATAAGGGGAAGCGGGGTTATAAAATTAAATAGGGGTTTACGGGGTGCGTTAATATTAAAAGAGGTGAGTTAGGTGTTAACCGAATAGAGTCTGTTTTTAATCGAGTATTACTATCTATATCGTTCTATAGCCTGCCTACCTATCGGTGGAATATCCTATAGGGTTTGGCTTAATTATCGTGAGTGTGTTCTGCTAGGTTATCGGCTTCTATTAATATTTAAATATCTAAGTACCGTTACGAGTATAGCCCTTACTGCCTAGTTATCTGTTTCCTATTATAGCGGGAAAGTCGGTCCTGTATCTATCGTTCTGCTTCGGCTACTGCGTCTACTAGTACGATACTCCCTCTCGGCTCTGCTTTATAGTAAAGATCCTTCCTAGTGGATAATAGAGATTACTCCGTCTAGTAATTATTATTATCTTACTTAGTCAGGTCGTGTTTATAAGAATCTATGGATATAGAAAAGCTCTCTCTTAGTAGTTATTAAGGGTTCTATTTATAGTCGCGCTTTAGACTAGCGAGAGTATAAGGAAAAGTTTATAGTAGGGGCGGGGTAAGATTTATGCTTATAGCAGGGAGGGGTAAAATTATGGCTTACTATCTAAGTTTATAGGAAGCTGCGTTCGGATTAGTGATAACGCGTCCGCTTGAAATAAGGTTATAAGAGACTACTAGGAAAAATAAAGAGAAAAGTGGGAAAAACGATAGGAAAAACGATATAGGAGTGAGTATAGAAAACGTCGAGGAACGACGTGTTTAACGTCTTTAAGTTACTAGTGATAGCGATGGTTTATTTATAGTGTTTATAGGATAGGTGGTTTACTGAATATGGTCTTTATAGAATTATATAGTTAATAGTGGAATTATAGGAGGGGATATTTAACGAAGTCTGCGATAACTTATTCGATTACGTGGATAAGTGGTAGAAGAAGAAAAGAGGGTAGGGGTATAGTATAGGCGCGAACGATAGCTTCTATTTAGTTACTACTATTTGCTATGTATAAACGTGTGCTGAGACCGTGAGGTCTGTATAAAGATTTTTGTTAGAAAAGAAGATGATTATTCTAAAGTCCGAGCTCGTGGAGCTCTGCTATAGAGGCAGACTTTTGTAAGTCTGCCGGCAGCTAACTAATCTAGCTATGTGCGTATGTGCGTATGTACAAGTATAACTTTTGTGTAGTAATATCTAGGCGTATAAGGTAGGCGGGATAAAGCAGGTTACCGATAATTTAATAATATAACGTGTATTATATAGGGTCTAGAGGAGAGTTAGTATCGCCGGGTTAACTAGTATTACCGGCTTAACGGCCTATGGCGGCTATAAGGTGGTTAGGATCTATTAGCGTTATAACCGGGCATATACCGTTATAATAGAGTTACTTAAGGGCTTCGGCGATATAGGCGTTTTATAAGATAGTAATAGAACTATTATTCTATTATATACAGACCCTAAGGAAGTAATCGGCGTTACCTAGATTAATAATATCTAGGCGGCCGGCTAGCTAACTAAAAAGAAGGGACGAGGCCGAAGGCGGGCCTATAATCAGGAAATCGTTAATATACGTGGAGACGATAACGCCGGTAGAGGCGTTACGATAGATAGCCGGGTTAGAAATCAGAGGCTTATATCTAAAAAGGGCGAGTTCCTTATAAAGGCGTTACTACCACTAATAGCCTCCCTGCTTTAATCCGTATAGGGCTTTTCGGAGGCGTATAATATAGGAGGGCCTCTATCTAAGCTTAGGAGCCAGGTGCTAATATTATAGGTCCTTAAAAAACTCGGGCAGTATTATAAACTGCTTTATATAAACCTCTTTATTAAGGTTACCGTGGAGGTAGGCTCTAATAAGGTTAAGCTAATATACAGGCTATCTATTAATTACTATAAAGGCGATAATAATACGCTATAAGGCGGCCTTAACAGTAGAGGCGTAAGTGTTATAATAATCGATACTATAGCGTTACTAAAAACCACGAGTAATAACGCGAGCCTTCCTCTTTTCTAGCAGACTATTCTTCTTCTTATATTTTATCACGATCTTTATAGTTAGCCGGTAGTCTTATTACTTAGGAAGAGGCTTAAATAAAAGGGCACCGTGGCTAATTAGGCTAAGGATTTTATCGAAGATAGCCTCCTACCAGGAGGGCTAGTCGGGAAGGCGGCGTGCTTCAGTAACGCTCTTTAGGTTAGGTATAGTCTAGTAGGCGCCGCTATTATCGGCGGCGGAGGGGGCGTTCTTATTATTATTATTAGTATCATATAGGTAATGAATTTTAGAAGGGTCTACGCCGGGAGGTAACTCGGGAATTATAGTAAAGATAGCGTTAAAAGAAGCGTTATATTCGGTTAAGTTAACGATAGGCTCTAGGTTAAATTATTATTATTATACCGTAAGATAAGGCAGGTCACGCTAACCGGCGATAAGAGGGTCGTTATATAGGCCCGAACTTACTATAACGCCGGTGGATTCCGTATCGTATATAACGTCGTAAACCATAGAAAAGGACGGGCCCGGGGGCGTGGCCGGCGGGCGTTTAACTTAGGAGCCGGGGTTACGCTAAGGGGAATCCGATAGGCTACGCTGGAAGTTGCTGGGTGGTTAACTACGAATAGCGGCAGGCTTAGGCTCCGTGGGATTTCCACTATTATAAAGGTCTTTATGAAAAACGACCTGGCTGCTAATAACGAGGCGGCCTTTAGGCTTATTAATTAGTCCGGTAAGAATCCAGACTCGATATAGGTGCTCCCCTTTAAATCCCACTAAGATACCCTCCTTAGCTCGGGCTTTAAGCTTATATAAGCGGACCCTCTTTTCGGGAGGGATATAAACGAAGGCTTAGTAGCCTAGGGTCCGTAGATAGTGGATAAGAGGCTTATTATTATAGCTAGGGGCTAAATCGTCGTAATAGGCCTAATAGGGCGTCTTGCCCTTAACTACAGAGGACGCCGAGACGTTACTAATATATACAGCGGCCCGGGTAACTTTATCCTAAAGGAAGGGCGGGATATTACCGCCTATAGCGATCTTCCTCCCTTTATCTAAGATAGCTCGGATAGCGTGTTCGGCTACGCTATTTTGCTCGTGACCGTAGGGCGGGCTTATAGAAAAGAAGGTGCCTTAAGCTTAAGGCAGTTAACGGAGCACATTACTAAGGAATTCCCCGGCGTTATCGGAATATATATAATAAACAGGCTAGCCTTATCGGTTACTATAGTTAAGCAGGGCGTTTAGTAGTAGGCGGGCTAGATTAGCCTTGGTTTTAGAGATTAAAAGACCTTTTTTCCGGGTAGCGTTATTAGTAATAGGAAGGCTATAGCGGTAGCCGGAGGCGGCCTGCGGCTTAATATTAAAGATATCGACGTGCTAGACCTCGCCGGCATAGGCGGCCCGGGGCCTAGGGTCCTTAGGACTATAACGTAGGCTATAGGAGAGGTTATAAACTACGCAGGGCTAGCTATAAAGCCGCTTATAATTAACGCTATATAAAGGTGATATTAGCTAAAGGGTTTTCCGAAGATTAGGGTAATTAATATAACCGAGCCGTTAGTGCTAAAGGCGGGACTAGATCTAGGCCTAGGAAGGCGCGGCCCTAGTAGGAGTAGGAGCTAGAGGCGGTAAAGGCGCCGGCTCCGGCTTAGCCTATTAAGGCATAGGTGATAAAGGTATGGCTGGTATAGCTGGTAGTAGTTAGAGGGATATCACGGAGCTAGGCTTAATAGAAAAGACGGCGGCGGGGTCGCTGGGTTGGCTTAAAAAGAAGCCACGCTTATAGACGTTAATAGTAGCGATACCTTCGCTATCCTTATTAAATATAACGTTACGTTTTAAATATCCACCGCTTCTATATATTATTTCGCTGGATATAATATTAATATAGAGGCCCGGAATAAGGATAGTCCGGCGGAGGAGAATTACCTTTTCGGTCCTATTAGGACCTTAAAGAACGGCCTTAGCGATGCCCCCGTGTATAGGTTTAATAGTCCTACTAGCCGTGATAATAGTGAAATTAAGGTCCTCCGGAATAGGGAAGTGGTGGATAAAGGCGTTAAAATTCCTAATAGAATAGAGGGAGGCGCCCGAGTCCTAAAGCCAGCGGCTATAATAGGCCAGGCATTTAGCTTTATTACCTTTATAGATATAGTCTAAATAGATAGCCGGCCCCGGGACTATATACTAAATAATAGTACTATTATAAGCGAACTAGGGTCCTGGAGCCGGCGTTAGGCCTAGGGCAGGGCCCGGGAGAGGGCCCGGGGCCGTAATAGTATTATTCTAGTCTGGTGTTTTAGTATAGTCGTGATATTCCGATAAATCGTTAATACCTTTAAAAGGGGTGCCACGAACCTGCGTGTTAAATAGTTTATCGAGCTACTTAAGAGAAGCCTTTAAGGCTATAAAACTAATAAAGATACCGCTGTTTTCTATCTGCTTTTCGAGGTCCTTAAAGACCTTAGCGGTGCCTGCTATAAAGGCGTTATAGGCGTGGTTTCCGCCGGAACTGCTGCTAGGGCTATTACTATTATTATTATTATTATTAGAGGAAGAACTAGAAGAGCGGTTGCTATTAGATCGATTTCCCCTATGGCCACGGCCTTAGCCGCGGCCACTATTATTCCCTTAGTTACTATTACGGTGCTAGTATTAATTAGTGCCGTGTATATTAGGCTTAGGGTAGCCCGGTGTTATATAAGGGTCCTGGCCGTTATTATTATTCTGATTATCCTAGGCGTCGTTAGCCTAAGCCTTGCTATTATTATTATTTCCGCCGTTATTATTATTTCCGCCGTTATTATTACGGGATCTATTACTACGAAAACCACCGTGGCTAGAAGAGCTCCGGCGTTACTTAATAGCCTCCTCCTCTTTTATAAGTCGGTTAGTTAAGAGCTAAAGGTTAACGTTATTATCGGCCTACTAATCGAGGTAGAAATTCTATTAGTCTTTAAAACGGTTATAGGCCCTGGTAAGGCCCTCGACGATATTAGCGGCTATAATATTATTATTATAGGTCCTGTCGCCGCCGGTAGCGAGGATCTAGCGGAAGTCTTCGTGTTTAGCGAGGTAGTCGGCTATATATCTAAAATCCT
The DNA here is from genome assembly GCF_042370955.1 of Sodiomyces alcalophilus JCM 7366. Classification (NCBI taxonomy): domain Eukaryota; kingdom Fungi; phylum Ascomycota; class Sordariomycetes; order Glomerellales; family Plectosphaerellaceae; genus Sodiomyces; species Sodiomyces alcalophilus. The sequence continues at coordinate 1,418,934 of NW_027263533.1, forward strand.
ATAGCTTTAGGGCCAAGGCCTGCTTAATTATTAAGGCCCGGATCTTATTCTTAGAGGGTGCGTACTTCCTAAGGGTCTGGATTATATCCTAGGGTTATACGATATCTTCTACCTCCCGTTAAAGGGGCGAGGTTAGGAGAGAGAGGATAAATATACGGGCTTTCCTACGGGTCTTAAGCTTATACCTATAAATAGCGGATTTAGTAGTCTAATTTACTATAGATAGCTGTATATTAGGCGGCCCGAGGTTAGTGTCTTTAGCCTTAGAGTCGCTAGCCTTCTTCGCTTTAGCTTTCTTTAATTAAGCGGTTATAGCGGCGGACTCGGCGGTCTAACTAGGGTAAATAAAGCAGTCTTCTATAGTCGGAGGGTCATCTTTAACGATCTTATCCCCCTAAATATAATCGAAAAGGCCGGCGGCCTTAGCCCTACGTTAGGCGAAGACGGTCTATTCGGCGTAGTTATTCCTGCCCTTAAAAGGGGGCACCTTAAATAAAGCGAGGTATTCGTTTTCGGATATTATAGGAGTATCGGCAGGCCTAAAAAGGCAAAAAATCGGCTACGGCGTTTAAAAATCGTGATAAAAAAAGGTTAAAGAAGGGGGAAAATAGACGGCAGAGTCTAGAAGAAGGGAGGGCTTATAGGCAGAAAATTAGTATAAAAGGCTTAAAAAGGAAGGAGGTGAATAGTTATAGCTGCCTTAAAGGAAGGGGCGGCTAGTATAGAGGGGTGGATCGGAGACCCAGTGCTATGTCGTTGAGACGTCACGTGACGTTATAAGACGCGCGCTTTTTTTTTATTTGTCTTATACATTATATATACGTGGCGACGCCACCTAGACACAGAGGATGCTTATTATCCTATATAATTATTATCCTTTTAACCCTAAGTTCTGCTATGTTTATTATATTCACTTTGTTTAAGCTATATTACCCTAATCAGAGCAGCATATACCTCTAGGAACTTCTTTTAAAGGTCTCCTTGTTATGTGTGTTATTTTGGTTATATGCACTTCGTGGTCTTAAGCACTCCTGTTATCGAAGACTTATCCGAGATTATACTGCCTAAGCCGTTCTGTATAGTGACGGCTTCGCCTTTTTTTAATCAGTGCTCGGAGGCGGATCTATTCGGTGCCTAGGAAGTCCTGATCGTCTAATTAGGGTAACCGAAAGCACTTAAGGGGAGTTCCGGCCTACCTAAACGAACTACACGTTAATTACGGAAGTGGAGAGGGAAGTATACGGCTAGGAGGCCGAGATTAAAAATAAAGTATTAATATTTAAAATTAGAATAGAGATTACGATAATAGCCTAGGAAACCTGCCCCCCCCTAAATAGCCTTAATAAAACCTAATAACCAGAAAACGGGGACGGATCCTCCCTACTAAAAATAAGATAAGAGCCATAGACGGAGAGATAGGCCCCTACCGCCGATAAGGTAGAGGTGGACGGAAAAGCGAGAGATAGCTAAGAAAAAGGTACGACGAATAGAATAAAGAATGGATTAACTATAAGATAGATTCCGGATATAGTATAGATATAAATACCGAGGGCGCGCTCCCTTACCGGAATAGGAAAAGCTACGGATATAGACTATTAGGGGCCATAGAGCCTAGATATAAAAAAATCTTTTACTATAACCCACTAAGTACGAAATAACGATAGTATAGGGTTAACCTTACTATAATCAGGGTAACGAAGGCCTATACGAATAGCGGTAAGTCCTTAGCCCCGAGAATTTTAAGAAAATCTAGTTATATAAGGCCCCGATAGTTAGAAGAACTTATTAAGGAGCCCCGAGATACCGCGCCCTTATAGACCCGGCGGTTAAGTAAACCTGCTAGTGGATCCCGGATACGACTTAAACTAATCTCCTATAATAGCTAGTAATACCTTATCCTATTCCTTATAGGTATCTCTGTTAGTCTAACCATAATAGGTTCCCTCCTAAGCCTTAGCGGAGAATACTTATATTATATCCTTTAGGGCCCCTAAGAAAAGGGCTCCTCCTACCCCCTATCACTAAGTGGAATTATCCTTAGACTTATAGACTTAATATATAACTGCTTCTTATTTCTTAACCCTTTTTTTCTTAAAGACCCTGATTCCCCTAATCTACCTAAACCAGTAACTATAATAGATTAACCCCCCCCTTTTAATAATATAACGGCCTTATAGTGGACCGACTATCGCGACCCCCCCCCTACGGTTATAGTCTATAGCGACTCTAAGCCTAACGATAATAGCACGTATACGGCTATCCTGACCCTAGCGACCACGGTTACGCCTAATTAGGGTAACGCCGCTTTTATAGCTAACCTACCTTTTATAACCGCCTCGCTTAGGTAAGGGGACGTAGACCCCGGTATCGGCCCGTTAACGACCGTCTCTTACGGTTAGGGCGCCCCGGCGTCCGGCTACAGAGCCGTATCGGCTTCCCCTTCGCCTAGTCAGGGCAACCCGAACCCTAGCGGCAGGCTAATTCCCCCCGTTTTCCCCGGACTAAGCGCTCCCTAGCAGGCCTACGCTCCTAGTATAGAGGTCGCGCCCCCTAATAACGTCCTAAAGAACTTTAAGGCGAGCCTTATTATAGAGACGCTCGCGGCTATCCACTAGTATATTAGCCTATACGATAATAAGAAGACTCGAGCTACTATTATATCTTACGCGCCCCTAAACCCCTTCGCCGCGGGAGCCCCTCGCTTTAGTAGAAGGGCCCTATCTAACTTCCTTAGGGACTACGAGGACTATACTAAGCTTAACCGCCTTAGCGAGGCCGATAAGATCTCCTATATTAGCCTATTCACGGAGCCTAGTATCTATCCTACGGTTAATAAGATAATCCGACTAATCGAAGTATCCGGTAGCCGATAAAAGCACTTAAAGTAGCGGCTTATTAACGAATACTCTTACCTAGATCCCGACTAGCAGCTTAACCTATCCGACTAAGTACGCTAGTTACGACTTACTTATAAGCACGAAAAGGTTAAGACCGTCTAATAGGTTAAGCAGCTATTAATAAGCGTTACGGTTTAGAAGTTAAGAATAGATAAGGTCGGCGGCACCTTTATCGAAGACTATAAGCTTTGCGATATCTTCCTTACTATCTTATATAGAGATATTAATATATAGCTCGCTAACCGGATAAAGAGTAAGTTTATTAACCTAAAGGACTAACTACGTAGGTATTACGATCTATCGGATATATTAAAAGAGTAGGCAGAAGATATCTAGGTAGCCGACGGGCGGCCTATTAACGAAGTAGCGAGTATTATAGATATTCCTACCCCTATACTAACCACTAAACCGATACTAGCCATTACGCCTTAGCCTAATCAAGCTAACCCGATAATATATACGCCGATTATCTTACGGAGGCCTATAGTGGTGCCTAAACCGGCTATATAGATAAGGAGCGATATAAATAAGTTAACGGAGCTTTTAGAAAAGTACGCTATCTTTATAGTCTACGACGGTACGGGCGTTATTAGGAACGCGGTCCCCTAAGTTATAGCCCTCTCGCGCCGAGTAGGAGCCGATAAGGTTAACGCGATCCTAGCTACCGACCCCCACCTAAAGACCCCGTTCTACGCCGCCCTAAAGTAGTCCACTTCGGAAAGGCAGGACGCCGCTCCGATAACTTATTATATTACCCCTAATTAGACTAACGTCGGTATATATAAGGACGATATATAGTACGGGTAAGGGCCACCGCGGTATAGGAATAGGAATTCCTACCCCTATTCCGGCGGTCCGTTATAATACCACCCTATCAATAACTAACCCCCCTATTACTTTTATTATAGATAGGAGCGTTACCGCCACGAGTAATATACGGTACTATAGCTAGATAAGACCTAGTACCTAGTTAGGTTCCGTTACCCCGATTACCTCGCCTTAGACTAGAATAACGAGTAGTAGCCCTGCCCCTAGGATATATACCTTAAGCAGTAAGACTAGCCGTACCGGCGGTCCGTCCTCTACTAGCTTAGCACGCGCCTTTAAGGGAAGTATAAAAACCTAGCTAAAGCCTACCACGTTAGCACTAACTCCGGAAGCCTCCCTATTAAGATAAAAGACGTTATAAGAGTAACGTTAGAATATTATACTAGGCTAAAGGAAGAAAAAGCGAAGGCTAAGGCTCCCGTAGTAAGTATTAGCGTTAATTTCGTGTTTATTACGTCCGATTATTAGTAGGCGGATATCTATACCGCGTCGAAGGATACTCGGAAAAAGCAGCCCCCCGTATAGCCTCTATACACGACTAGGAGTAGGAGGATCGTTAAACCCACTCCTAAGGTCGTCCGTTTCCCTAATTAGGTTATTAAATAACGCCTATAAAAGTTAAACCCTAGTCCTAGCTACCGGGTGCCGACCCTAATTATAGCTAAGGTCGTTAATAAAGAAGTGGAGATAAAGGAAGCGCCGATATAGCCCGACTAGTAATAACCTAAGGCCGTCGATAAAGGCAAAGGCAAGGCTAGTGCCTCCGCGGATAACCCTTATAACCTAGAGTAAGCATAGAAAGACCTGGATAGGTAAATCAGGGATCTCCGGATTAAAGTTCCCTTATAGTATCACCTTATTAGCGACCTAGATACAAGGCTAAGAAATAATAAAAGAATACGCGCCGCTAAGACTAGTTAGCCTTAGCGTAAAATCGTTCGCCTAACCGCTAATAAAGCCTTCTTCCTTAATAGATAAGGTCCCCCTAGTATACCTCCTCCCCCGCCTTCGTCTAAGGGGTATACCGTCTTATTTACCCGACCTAATAACGCTAACTTAAATACCCTTACTATCGTCGAAAAGGAGGCCGTCCCTAAGACCGATAACCCTTTAGTTATTACCTGATATATAGTCTTAAAGTGCAGGCTTACTCGTAAGGGTGCCTTAATATATAACCCCGATATTTTTATTAAGGCTATTATCGATATAGGGGCTACCTTTAATACTATCTTTATAGATACTATAAAACGCTTTGGTTTAGAATATCGTATTAGCTAGACTAAGATCCGAATTAAGGGTACTAATAACTAGGAGGGGTAACCGTGTACTAAATACCTTAAGGAACGTTTATAGGTTAGTAAGTAAAGCGGCGTTTTTAACTTCTAAGTCCTCCCCGGTCCAGGGCCCGATATACTGCTTAGTATACCATGGATCTAGGAGACTAGAGCATCCTTTTCTTTCCGGGATAGGTGGATTAATACCGACTTTACGCTTAGTAACGCCCGTATTCTTATGCCTATCGCTTATCGCGAATAGATTAAGGAGATACCGAGGAACTAGAGCTAGCCGAACTACGAGGCTAATAAAAGGCGTCGGATCGATAAAGATCGGTCTAATTAGGCTAATTAATATTAGCTTTAGGATAGCGACCCTACCTATTAGCCTAGGGCCGCTACCTCGCTATCCGTTAAGGAAAAGGCTAACTATTACCCTTTAGACGTTCTAAAGGAGGGCGATAAGATTTAATACACGATTAGGGACGCCGACGCAGCGTTTTTAGTAGCCTTTATATTCTCTAAGGAGATTAAGCCACTTTTACTAAGGGTGTGCGTGGCCTTAAGGGCGATACTATAGAATTAGGGCCGAGGGTATAGGAAATACGACGAGGAAGCCCGATAACACTATAAACACCGTTTTCTTCCTTTATTACTATATTTATCTATAAGTCCTTATCGTAATTACCCTAATTAGCCTAATTTATACTAAATCACTTATACTAATTTTAAGTTAGAAACGTAGAAGTCTTACTAGTCGTTAACGTTATCGGCTCTAAGGGCCGAAGACGCGCGTATTACTAGCGCCGCCGTAATGGCCATAAAAAAACTATAGACCCCGAAGAGAAGAAAGCACTAAGACCTGATTAAGGAAGTATATTATAAGCCTGATTAGGCTATCTATACTATATATAAGCCGAAAGCCCTTAAGATTCACCCTATAGACAACGCGCCGTCTAATAGTTCTATCCCTAAAGGCGACCCCCTCTAGAAGCAGAAGATCTTAGCGGAAATCCCCGAGGATATATAGGAGCAGGAAGACGACCGTTTTATTAGCCTAATTACCCTAAAGTTCTCTAAGATTACCCCTTACTCGAGACTCACGGAAGAGCGACTTAAAGATATCTTAGACTCTACTAACTATCTACTGCCTATAGAAAAGGAGCTTTTAGCGAAGACCCTCCTAAACCGCGAAGCTGCCCTCGTATAGGATTAGTAAGAGTACGGGAGACTCGACCCTAGAGTCGCCCCGCTATAAAAGATTAAGGTGGTTTTATATAAGGTATAGTAGGCGAAAGGGATCCTGATCCTTAGAGCCCTAGAGTCTATTATCGTTAAGATAATTAAGGATAGGAAGGATAAGGGGGTTATTAAGGAAAGCTATACGGTATACCGAAACCCCTGGTTCCTCGTAAAAAAGAAAGACGGTAATATACGCCTTATTAACTCTACCACTAAGATTAATACTATTACCCTACGCGATGCCTTTATCCCGCCTAGGGCTAATAAGTTTTCCGAGGACTTTAGTATATATAAGATAGTTTCCTTTCTGGATTTTTTCTTTAGCTATGATTAGGTTACCCTCGATAAGGAATCGAGGGACTTAACGACCTTCGCCACGGTTTTAGGACTCTTTAGGATATACACCCTTCCGTAAGGGGCGACTAACTTAGTGGCCTAATTTATATATGCTATAACCCGTATCCTCTATAACCTTATTCCTTAGTGCTATTAACCCTTTATTAACGATATCGCGGTTAAAGGGCCGACCACCACCTATAATAATACCCTGATTAGACCCAGAATTCGCCGTTATATAGCCGAGTATATTAGTAATATCGATAAAGTCCTTTTTAATATAGAGCTTACTAGAGGCACTATGGCTAGCGCTAAAAGCTAATAGTATTAGAAAGTAGCCACTATTATAGGCTACGTATACGGAATAGATGGCCGTTCCCCTAAGCAGGCTAAGGTAGCTAAGTTAACTAAGTAGCAGAAGTGCCGGACTATTTCCGAAGTCCGCTTTTTTCTTAGTCTCGCTACCTTTTACCGTATCTGGATCTACCGTTTTGCTATTATCGCGGGGCCGTTAATAGACCTACTAAAGAAGACTTCCGTTTTCCTATAGAGCGAGCCTTAGCAGTACGCTATAGATACTCTTAAGGTTACCCTGACCTCTATACCAGTTCTAATTACTATTAAGTACGGTAAAGGGGCCGGTATTATCTACGTAATCGTCGATATATATATTAAGGGCTAGGGCGGGATCTTAGGCTAGTATATCGACGGAAAAAGAGCTATCGCCCGGTATAAAAGCGGTAGATAGAACCCGGTAAAGAAGGTCTATAATACCGGTAAGCTAGAGCTAAGGGGAGTATTAAAGGTGCTTCGCCGACTTCGTAACTATCTTTATAGAGTCCGCTTTATACTAGAAACAGATACTTAAGCCTTAGTATCCTAGCTTAGTGGTTCTGCTACGGACCTGCCTAGCGTATTTATTACTCGGTGGATTACCTAGATCCGACTCTTTGACTTCGAGGTTAAGTATATTAAGGGGACTAAGAATACTACGGCTAACGGACTTTTAAGGATACCTGCTACTCTATCTAATTAGGCTAACGACGCTACGGAGGGAGATATTAACGACTTTATTAACGGTCGAATCTTCCTTATAGATACGGATAAGAGGTTTAATAACCCTACCCTGGCCAAAGACGTTTTAGACCTAGACGTTACCTAGAGCCAGTTCTCTTAATAAGTGGCCTTATATTTAATAAGCCTACGGATACCCTCTAGAATAGACCCTTATAATGCCCGCCGTGTCTAAGATCGGTCGACCCGTGTTTTTATAAAGGACGGTCTGCTATAGACAAGAGTTACTAAGAAAGATTCGACTCCTAAAAGGTGGATTAATAATAAAGAGACTTAGGTTACCCTGATTAGGAGGGCCTACGATAAGTCAGGTTATTATACAAGGGATAGGATATACTAAAAGCTCGCCCCCTTATATACTTAGGATAGGATCTATAAGCAGACTAAGGAGGTTATCAAAGTATACGCCGAGTATTAGAGCCGCCGAGGTAAAGCACGCGAGGATCCCCTAATCGCCACTTAACTACCTTAATAAGCCCTCCCCTTTATATAGGTAAGTCTCGATATCTAGTATCTTAACGGGTATTACTTAGTAAAAGCTCGATATATATTTACGGGATAGGTTAAAGCCTATTTACTACGGAAGAATACGTTATAAGCTATCGCGATATTCTTATAGGAAGACGTTATTTACCGGCACGGGCTATACTAGTATATTATCGTGGACGGAGGTCCTAAGAATAAGGGTAGTATAATCAAGCTAAATCGGGCATACCTAATAAAGCGGAAGGTTATCTCTGCCTATTACCCCCGCGCTAATAGTCTAAACGAGGTAGGATATAAGCCTATCGCCTATACGCTAGCTATCTAGCAGAAGATTTACCGCGGTACGTTATATAAGATCCTGCCTATAGTCCTTTTCGTGGACCGTATAACTATCCGAGTATCTACTAGGAGGACCCCCTTTTACCTCCTTTATAGCTACGAGGCTATCACGCTTATAAAGACGACCTGCCTTACTTAGAGAGTGCTCGACTAGGGCCGCGTTAAGACCCCTAAGGAAAAGATATTACTACGCCTAAGGGCCTTCGCCTAGTTAGAAGCCGACCGGAGGACTACTACCGATATAGTTAATAAGTAATAGTAGCAGAAGACGGACTCTATTAACCGTTTAAGAGTCAGGACCCTGCGTAAGCAAAGACTCCGAGTCGGCGACCTTATCCTTATACACGATACTAAGCTGGCTATCGATATAAGCCGCGATAAGAAGCTAGACTACCGTTAGAATAGCCTATTTCGTATTATATTATCTAATCAGGATAATAAGACCTTTAGGTTATCGACTTTATTAGGGGAAGAGCTCTAGGGCGTTACTTTTACCGCTAACCGCCTTAAGAAATTTATCTAAGATAAAGACGGACACTAGGAGCCGGAGGACTAGACGATACTAGAAAGGGACTACGCTAGAGAACTAATAATTACGTACCCTGCCCGCGGCGTCCTTATTAATAAAGAGCTAGTTAAAGCACCCCTCCTCCTAGGTGAATCCATTAATAAAGATACTAGGGCCGAGGATAATAAGCGTTAAGAAGACGCTGGTTCCCCTGATTAGACCGTTAATATACTCCTGCGATGGTTAGCGAGACTTCGGGATATACTAGGCGAGTATTATAAGAGGTTAGAAGCGGAGCTCCGGAAAGCGATATAGTCGGGAAGAGTTAAAGTCTATATCCCTAGAGATCCTGACTTTAACCTAAGTAAGTATAAGGACTATACAGGAACCTTATACTTTATTCCTTACTATTACTTCCTACCTAGTTAACCTAATCGTGGTAATACTATACTTAATAGGAGTCTTACGTATAGTATTAGGGCCGAGGATATATAAGGCACCGCTATCTGCTTATTATCGAAAACTAACCACTACCCCTTAAAACGAAAACACCACTTTTAGGACTCCTTAACTCGCTTTTTTTCCTATTTCTCTCCCGTTTACCCTTTATTACCCTGATTACCCTATTCCACGCCCTTCCACTTATTATTTTATTTATTAGTTCCTTTTATTTATATTTTACTATCATTATTTTCTGTTTATACGCACTAACTAAGTGGACACCGTAAAGACATATCCACTAAATATATTTATTATTTATCTATCTTTCCTTTACCCGTTTACGCCCCGTACTAAAATAAAATATCCTAATTATACTAAGGTTACCCTGATTATAGTAATCACTACCCGAATCACCTATCTATATCTTACTCCGGCTTACTTTTATAGTCACTATTACTAGGGCCGTATACTTCCGACTTATACCGCTAAACCTAAGCCCTAGAGATAAAGGGAATATAATACCACTCCACCGTCTCTTCTCGATCCCTTTTTATCGGGTTATTCTAAATAGTATAATAGAACTTCTTAAGATCGTCCTTATATTTATACGCTAACACAGGGACCTATACTATTATATAGTCCTACGGTTTAAGACCCCTTCCTCTATAAACGTCGCGTATTTACCGAGCACTTTCACGGTATAGAGTAATAGTGCTTACTATAAAGACGCTATATCGAGGCGATAGCCGTGGACGCATCTTATTATCGTATACGGACTATAATAGTACTAGGGAGTCTTTAGTATACGGATTAGCGTAACTAATACCTGTATAGTCACTATCTAGCTATAAGACCTCCTAATTAGACTAATAGAACTGCCTTCGGAGCTTATTATCACGATACGTGTAAGCTATCTCGTGAAAATAGCAGTTAGCGTAGTCCGGAAATCGATTATTACGTTAAAGCGACACGTACTCGAAGAAAGGATAAGTGATCTTATTATTAACCCGATCACTTATAGCCGACCACTATTCCTTATAGCACTAGCACGGCACCTTATTAATAACCCCGAACCCTTAGATAATTAGGGCTCTAACCGTATAAGCCCGGGTCACCGTCTTTATAATATACTCCCTCTATAGACTAGCGAGGTCCTTAGCTATAAATACGCGGCGGCGAAACAGAGATAAACCAGTGCCAGACCTTACCTTCTTAAACAGCTCCTGCTCTATATCTCTATTAGTAAGATTTAGCAGGCTATCCTATACCCGGCCTGCGATAGCAGCCTTAGAGTCGCCCTGGATAACCTGGCCCACAAAGTCTAGCTTAATATATAATACACCACCTTTACTAGCCACTTTATACTAAATAAAATACGAGTTTGCCTATATCCATAATATCAGCTTGCCCTAATCAGGGTAACACGATAAAAAGCGTAAAGAGAACTTACTACTATATCTTAGACCGTCGTAAAAACATTATATTTATTAACCGTACCCGCGATAAGTCGTGTCTTAGACTAGAAACACGGTATAGGACGAACTGACTCTTAACGAGCCACGGCTTTCTTACGCTTATAAGAGCTAAGGTTATTAAGCCCTATAATTAGAGCTTTAACGGATATATCGATAATCTTATTATTAATATTAATAGTGGGAAGTTAATAGGAAAACGCGATATCGAGTTATAAGATAATATAAAGACGTAGAGCCCGAAAGATACGCCTCTGGCTAGCAGCCCTCCGCCTTATATCCCTTAATAATAGGTGATATAGCCTAGCGATTTATAGTTTAGTGACTTAAGGAGGCGTAGTTAAATAAATAGCCTATTTTAAGTTACTAAAAAGATTAGGCTTTAAGCGTGATTCACGATTACCTTCCTTACGTCGCTTTATTATATAGTCGCGACTATAGGTATAATAGAAAAGGTGCTATCTAATCTTTTCGTCTAATTAGATCGGTTACACGGTAAGCCGACTTCCGTATTTAGATCCCGCGCCTAATTTACTAAGTTACTTTTATCCGAAAACCATAAATAGTATTAGGATTACCCTTTCTTTAATAATCACGACCCTATTTAACTAGTAGCCGTAATAGGAACTCCGGTTAAAGCCAGTCTTATAAGGGAGGCACTGCTTAGGAATATTAGACGTCGATAAAGGATATATATCCCCTATTACTAGCTCTAGTTAACCCGTTTTCCCTCTCTTCCTCTTTTTCCCTATATTATTAAGTTTATTTTTCTAATTTACCCCCGCTATCTATTTCTTTACTATCTACTGCCTCGCCGCCCTTATATATTTTTCCCTGTATCCACCACTTATATATTACCGTGATTAAGCTAATAGAGATATTCAGAATATCTATATCCCCTACCTTTAACTATTAGGAGCCGGCTCCCGCCGGTCCTATCCTTACCGCTAATATTATTCCCGCTACCCGTGTTATTATCGATAAGACTATACGCCCCCGCCGTATTAATAACCCTAATAATAGCCGATAGGTATTCCCTATATAAGGACTGCCGTACCGTTTATTTAACGTCCCCGATAACGCTGCCCCCTTTATAGGTTTTCCCTAATAGCCGGAAGATAATATACACGTAGTCTAACGCCTCCTTAAGAATGCTATAGACAGCGAGCTTAATACTATCACGGTTAATATAATACTACCTTATATTCCTATAGTGAGTATATTCGCCGAGAGGCCGCGGGATGCTTACCCGGCAGTTTAGTCGTCTTTTAGGATATATTATAACCTAATAAATAAGAGATAGTTAGAGCGGGGTAGTCTAGAAGATATAATACGCGCTATGTTTAAGCGCAGATAAGGGGATACCCGTCCTATAGTATAGATTAGTGTTACGCCTTACTAGGAGTTAAATAGCCGCACGGCGGTCTACTTATCTTAGCCGCTAGAGGTAATTAACCGTATTAAGAGAAGTCGCTTTATCCCTATTATTTATTACTTTAAGAATCACTTTATTAGTCTAATTATAGATTAAGAGATATAGTGTATATATAGGTATAATAGTATTTAGAATACCAGTAATACTAAGGACCGCCTTTTACGGTTATTTAAGTACGCTATAGGATAGTTACGTAGTATTAATGCACCTAATAAGGCCGTCTCTAGCCTTACCCGCCGTTTCTATATTATTCCCGGTCCTCGCTAAACGGATAATTACTTATACGGCCTCTTTATTATCGAGTAGATATAAGCTATTATCTAAGAGGGCTACTTATTCCCTTAAAGCTCTAAGATTCACCGGTTCGTATAAGGACGTTACTATAGAAGTGATAGCGTAGCTTATACTTATTATATTAAGGAAGAGTGGCTATCCTATATTAGAGTAATTCTCGGTTTCGGTTATTAGAAGATACTAGCGGTCCCGGTAGTCCCTTAGTCCCCTCTACCACCACCTCCTAAGAGTATAGGTTTTACCCCTATTAATAAACCTATTATTAAGTCTAAGCCCGCTACCCCTGGTTCCTTTAATTAGGCTAAGAAGAAGACTTAGGCCCTAGTTACGAGTACTCCTAAGTTATAGGAGCCTAAGAAAGATACTAGTGTCCCGGTGCGTCCTAAGACACCTAAGGTTATCTCTAAGAAGCCCTCGGCACTAAGCACGCCTAAGAAGATCGCTAAGGTTATAAAGAGTCCTAAGAAGACTCCTAAGTCCTCTAAATCTTCTAAGTTTATTAGTATTAACTTAAATAGCTACGAGATTATTTAGATATCGCTAAAGAAGGTCTTAGTATAGCCTAGGAAGATTAATATCTAAGGTAAATAGGTTAAGGATATAGAGGAGCAGGATAAGGGCGTTAAGATATCTCGTAGTTATCTGTTCTATAGACTATATAATCCTCGCCCTACGGACTCTCGTGTTAGTCCGATTAGACCTAGCTTATTCTCTTAAGATAATTAGGTTTATTTATATAATAGTGTTTACCGGGTAATACTTTACGATACCGCCGTTAATAGTTCCTTATATATACCGCCTTTACGCGCGATTCCCTAGGAAGGATAGTTACGGTATAATACTAGGATTAAGTAGGATAAGGATATAGTTATAGCCACTGTAGAGCGAGTATATACTAAAAAGGAGGATTATATAGTTAGTGGACGGACTCTCCGTAAGCGTAAGTGAGTTTTAGGATGGTTTTACTAGATTATACTTAACTTAATTAGGGTAACCTAATTATATTTAGAGTTATTATAGCTACGAGGGCGTGAGTAAGATGACTAGGGCCGATTATAGAGGGGTAGATCGGAGACCTAGTGCTATATCGTTAGGACGTTACGTAACGTTATAAGACGCGCGCTTTTTTTTTATTTATCTTATACATTATATATACGTAGCGACGCCACCTAGATATAGAGGATGCTTATTATCCTATATAATTATTATCCTTTTAACCCTAAGTTCTGCCATATTTATTATATTCACTTCGTTTAAGCTATATTGCCCTGATTAGAGCAGCACACACCTCTAGGAACTTCTTTTAAAGGTCTCCTTATTATATGTGTTATTTTAGTTATATGCACTTTATGGTCTTAAGCACTCCTGTTATCGAAGACTTGTCCGAGATCACACTGCCTGAGCCGTTCTGCATAGTAACGGCTTCGCCTTTCTTCACTAGTGGGTTATTAACGAATTAACGATTAACGCTTAAGCTAGAAAGCGAGCTATTAACGTAGTTAAAGCTTAAGCCGTTAAAAAAGAGGCGAGCTAACGATAGGCTTAAAAACAGAGTCTCTAGGCTATAAAAGAGGTTAAAGATCGTTCTGCTTAACGCCGGCGGCTTATAGGCGGGCGGGCGGTTAAAATCGGAGCTAAAAAGCTTAAAAAGAGAGGCCTAAATAGGCTTAAAAAGAAGAGCTTCGTTAAGCTTAAAAAGAGGGCAGAATCGTAGAGCTATCCAGAGCTCCTAAAAGCAGTAGTTATAGTTACTACTATATAAGATTAGGAGCAGCCTAGTAGAAGCTATATAAGGGGACTAGTTAATTATATAGAACTATTAGCTACTCGATCCCCTATGGGGTCGAGTGGAGGTACTTATAAACAGGGACTTTCCTATATAAATACGATCCGTTTAAGGTACCCTTACTTATATAACTTCTATCCATCCTGATAAACATTTCCCTGTATCCTCACCGACGTTTCCCTGCTTCCGGCCTCGGGCGCAGAGGCCCGATACAGTTGCCCTGCGCCCGGCAGATGTGATAACCCGGATCCGATATCCTGTGGAAGCTTATAATAGCTGACCTCACGATGGCTCTGATACGGGTCTGCCTTTTACACTCGGATACGAGGAAAGTAACAATCGAGTCTTGCAGTGCACGAGGAAGAGGACGGAGGACGCGGAAGAGGTAGGACAGTCGGAATATCCTCACCCTCAAGAACTCGTATCTTTGTCGATACAGTGAACACCCGCCTACCTACCCGGACAGTTCCCCTTCCTAAGACACTCCAAGACTAAAATGGCTCGACAAATTACGATGCTGGATACTCACAAGGGAGTGTATGCTTACACCGGTACTGCCTCTTGGGCTCCCACTCCCATACATCTCCATCCACCCCGGCCTTCAAGACAACTTGCTCTTTCTTCCATGCATTTAGTCTGATGTTCCTAGAGTCATGGGCCGCCTTGATGTATTTGTTCGTTCCTCTCTACGAAGTACATTGAGTTTGGTACTCCTAACTTATATACGCCACGGACCGCCACCCACCCCTATTCTAATAGAGTATTCTAATAAAACCAAGGCGTCTGTATCTTCCTCATGCATGAAACCCGCGCTTCCCACCCTCCCTCCTCCTTTTTGTTCGTCGAGACCATCCTGCAGCAGCAAATATGGTTCATGTCCCCTTCGAAATCCCCCACATCCACCCCTCCTACTTCTGCTTCTACTTCTACATCCTGCTGGTCGTGCCAGCACTGTGGCTGCTTTCTGCCACGTATATGGGCCTTGAGTGCAGGCTCGGGACAGAGCACCGCAGCGTTTAAAACTCTCCTCAGTCTGGTGCCATGGAGGCCAAGGCCTCGCGGTGACCAAACCGCTTTTCCCGCCTTGAAGCGGCCTGAAGGTCGGAACTGCACTTCTCCGTTCTTCGAGGTCAGCCTCGAAGACAGTACAGGCCGCCAGGCATGTCTCATCCAATTTCCTATTTCTGGTGTCAGCTGCTAATACTTATCCAAGCCCTCTTCAGATCAGGCTAACAATGTTCCTGCCTATGGTATATCGGCGGATTATTGGGTGCCTGGAAATGGGACGTATGGGATGGGGATTCGACACAGAGAAATTAGGATGGTTTAAAAAGCACCGCCGATGCAATTCCAACAACGATGAAAAGTTGCATATTCCGCAGGGATTCCACGCCGTCGTATTTTGGGGCAACCGACGTATAGTAATGGATCGCCGCCTCGAGTATTTGCACAAAATCAGTGACCGACCCTACCGCTCCACTGTCATGACCTTCACCATCGGCTCTTTTGAGAAAACAACACGACCCCGTGGTATCCGACATACAATTACTGTTACAGTCCTCTCATCCCACCATAGATAATATTGTGACAGGTCGGCAAAGTCCGTCTTCGCAACAGCATTTCTCTAGCCGTCTTCCGTCTCTTTGTTCTTTCCCTCGTCGACGATCCCAGGTCCGCTCAATCCCACCTAGAACCGCTGATATTAGCATGCGTCCATCCCACTCTACGCCAAGTTCGGGGGTTTCAAAACTTATCGCTCCTTACCCTTGTTCCTTCTGCCTCATAACACCGCCATGATCCCCCGTCTCTTTGCCCTGTTTCCCTCGTCGTTAGCCATGTATTCCCTTATCTGCGGAAAAAAAGGCGAACACGTACCGATCTGCCTCCCTCCACAACTAACCGATCCATCTGGTAAAACTGGCTGACAACAGTTGCCCTCTATTCATCTCTTTGTCAGCACGGCGCTTGCTTCCCACCCATGAAACTGCTGTCTCTATCCGGATTGCCACCTCCAGCTTGACGTAGTGACCTCCACCACCGATGCCAGCTGGAATGGGTCTCCGCGGCGGGAAAGGGAAGGAATGCCGAGACGAACCTTCATGACCTGCAGCTCCTTCAACCCCTTCTGGATGAGCTCCTGCACCCTCCTCGGGTCGTCCACGTTCTTGTTCTCCCGGAACGCATCTCTCGTCCGCCGCTTCGCGTACTCTCGGAAATTGTAGGCCGCGAACTGTTGGCCTTGTCGGAGGAGTTGGCGGTACTGCGCTCAAATCGTCAGCTCTGCGTGGCTACAGCGGAAAGCACGCCGGGAACTCTCCGGTCTCTCGATGGTTCGTCGGGACATTGGGAGAGAAAAAGAGGATTTTCCAAGGAACAAACGCCCGAAATCACCGGGGGACGAAAAGGAACGTACTAATGAACGGGCTTGCTGGGGCGCGTCGCCCTTCAGCGCTTGTATTACTGTCGCCATTGGTGTCGAGAGGGTATTAACTGTGCGGGAAGGCGCTTGGGAAAACTGGATGGGAAATGTGTGAAATTGGCGATGGCTGTCGATGGGTAGAAGTCGGTTTGATGCAGCTTTCGACCTATGATGCAACGTTTTTATTTTCACCGGGGAGAAGCTGCCGTAAGTTTTAGCCACAGGGCGAAGGCTCGGTATTATAAAGGGTCGGAGCTCGGTGGATTCGGAATGATTAATCAGCCACCTACGGTGGGCATTGATCCGGTGCCGATCTCACTCCTTGGCCCGAAACTACGACGACCATATGCCGTGAATAAAACTCAAGAAAAGAAGTCATTGGTCCGCTATTATATCATTTATAGGCGTGTTTCGTGGTCTAATCTTTTTCCAAATGGTGTGAGAACTGTATCGCTCTTACGTCTATACGTTCGTAAATGTCTTTTGGTCATGCTAATGCGAAAGCCGCAACTCATCCGCCAGTCAGTCCTGCTGGGCTGGTCTACCTCGTGAATTCAACTGCCAACAATCTACCTCCCGCCTTGCTAGATGAATACTATGTACCACTCTAGGGCTGGAGTACAGGATTCAAACTGTCGTTGGATCGCGGTCTTTGTCGTGGACGGGCCGTGGGGAGTGTCGTTCTAACACGTTGGCCTCATTCTCTTGCTTAGGCTGGGGCGCAGTGAGGTTGCAGATTCTGGTCTTCTCAGCAGCCGTTCTGTCACCGGGCGAAAAAACGGCTCAAAGTCGTCCAACTGACAAGTTTTCCAATCCCCGACTGACGTCCGGCTTTTAACAGCCACGGAATGCCATACTGGTCATTGGTCTGTTATGGATGGCCAACTCACCCCCATCGCCTGATTTTTCTCTTCTTTTTTTTTTTTTTTTTCATTTCTCATTTTTGCTCCAGACCTACGTCCAGCAAGTTCAGGGAAACTCCTGAGTGTGGCCGCCCAACATGCCTGTTTTCACGACTTGCCCGACTTGGCCTCCACGAACTTCTGCAGAGTGGCCTTCTGCAGGGCGCGCTGCTCGTTGATAATCTGCCACAGCTCATCCAACTTCTTTTGCGTCTCCAAGTCGTTCGCAGCTGCTTGGGGGGCCGGTTCTGTGAACGACAAGATGGCCCTTTCGAGAACGTCCTCGGGGAAGCCCGGCTCGTGCAGTATGGTATCGAATCGGGTTTCGGGTCCGAGGTCCGTTTCGAGCTGGGACGTGAAGGCGTAGCGAGGTTCCCCGAGGCTGGGCTTTACCACGGCGGTAGGTTTCGTCGGGGCAGGGTCTTGCAGAAGCGGGGCGAAGGTCAGGTTCGTGACGGACGCGTTCAGGTCGGCCAACTCGGTGGGGTGTCCGTTGTCGGTGAGCTGCCACTGCATAATCTTGCCCTTGGTGTGACCGGTCAGGACGGTGGTGCCGTCGTGGCTGAGGGCCAGGCACGACGCGGGCCCGATGTCCGGGTCGGCGACGGCCAGGGGGGAGGTGACCTGGACGACGGTGGAAGACGTCTCGCCACTGTGGCGGCCGATGAGGGGCTTGTCGCCGAACAGCTCGATGAGGTAGAGGCCGCCATCCTCGGTGCAGACAAAGACGGCGCGGGAGCCGGGGTCGATGGCGACGCAGAGCGGGACGCTGGGGAACAGGAGGGTGCGCAGGGCTTCGCCCGTCTGGTAGTTCCAGAGGACGCAGGTCTTGTCCTTGCTGGCGGACACGCAGATGCTCGTTTCCGGGTTGGCGCTCTCGTTGAGGGCGAGAGCGGTGATGGCGCCGCGGTGGTTGGACAGAGTCAGGTCAGGTTCCAGCTCGGTGGAGGCATTTCTCTCCAGGAGGCGAGACAGAGTCCAGACGTGAATGTTGGAGTCTTCGGACCCAGTTAACACGTGATAGGGTGTGGCCGCGAGACACGAAACGGGCTGGACATGGCAGGGGGGTGTGGTAACCATGCGTCCTGTACAGGTCTAATACGGAGGGAGGGGGGTTAGTCGACGTGCTGCAATAGAACAGGGCAGAGCGGGCCAGAAAAAGAAAAGGAAAGAAAAAGACTCGCAAGTCGCGACGCGTCACGTACCTCCCATAAGATCAAGCTCCCCTCGTTGGTGCCCACGGCCAGCACGTCGCCGACGAGAGTTAGACTCCGGATGCGCTCGGGAAAGGTGACGGTGACCTCCTGGTTGCCGCGTGCTCTCGAGTACACATGGACCTGGGATTTGTCTTGTTGCGCGGTGAAGACATGCGAAGGACCTAGAGCCAACCCGTTGGGCGGAGCCGAGCTCTTTTTGAAGGTGGATTTGATGGCGTAGCTAGGGGTAAGAGCATGACAATAGATGCCAACATCCTTGGAGATGGCGGTGTTGGGAGCCACGGGAGGCCCACATACGGACGAGTAGAACTCCTCGGAGAGCATTGTGTCGTGACGGGAGGTGTGTGATGAGACGGGTTGGTGATGGAGTTGACGGTGAAGATGCGCCAGAGGAAGTATGGCGGCTTGTGAGGTGTGAGGTCTTGATGAGCCCTCAAGAGCGGTGTAAGTAGCAAAAGACACAGAGCTGAGATTGTTTTCAAGCAATAACCAGAAACCCCTCCCGAGGCTCTTTTGGGGAATTCAGGCGAAGACAATTCTACTCTCGTCGTTGCATCGGTTTGTCTGCCAGTCGGCAAGTTTTTCTTCTTGATTCAGCTGGGCTTCCTGTATGTGTCTCGCTGTGTTGGTCTAGTACTGGGAATGACGACAGGTCTAGATAGATAGAGCTGAATAGTAAGAAGGAAAAGGAGAAAATGCAGTGAAATTCGAAGAGCGGAGCGGAAGTAGGGAGTTGAGAACCGGTGATATCGTCAATGCATGGCGATGGAAAATTTGGGCGTCTTGGACGTCTACAAAGTACGGTCGGGAGTGTTGTTTTCTTACAGCTGTTGGCAACTGCCGTAGTAAAAGGAAGGAAAAGGCACTGCACTGTGTTACTAATCAATACATCCAGCTGGGTTGTGCCTGCCTAACCCAAGAGTCGTCACAACTTCCATGTGAACAGAATCACGGCGACACTGTCGAAGGCATTCTTGATGACGATAATCATTGAAGCAGTTAGACATACCAGGGGAGGCACCTTTCTCGGTCCTTGCCAGCGTACCGATTGAGTAGGATCGGGTGGCTGTCGTACAAATCTTCCTCTACCCATTCTGATCATCATTTCCTCCCGGGTACCTACATTGCGCCTGAATCATTGAATCATGGCCTCTATCCCTACGTGCCGTCACGGGGAAGAGACCGAGACACCATTGACAAAGGGCTTGCTCTTATTTACTGACTAGTGAAGAAGCCATCGTCTTTTCTTCTTCCAAGACTGGAACATGTTTTCTGATATTGAAACTGACTCTGCCCGAGACGTCGTCTCCCCTTCAGTCTAGATTTTCTTCCTTTTTTTGTGTCACGCCTCTCCCTCGTTTTTCTCGTACTCGAACGAATGACTGCTCGGCCGCATGCGGTTTGATACACAAGATGGCAAGACCCCTGTGTAATGCCAAACCAACATACCGTGTCTTAATTGAGGCGGGTGGCATCCCATCCAGCTCGGCTGCCATACAACGTACGTACAACGTATTTGTGCGAGGCTGTCCGAGTACATACGATGCACGAAAGGAGACTGTGCACGAAGGGACAAGCTTCGCGGCCTTCGCCTATTTGTACGTGCGGACATTCGACGATGAAGAAGCTCGGCTATTCTTTAAATTACAGCACCACGTGAATCTTTCTAGAAATGATGATCTTCTCCTAGTCCAGCAATGGGGGCCATGGGGCTCAGGACAAGGGGGGGTAACATTTAATCCAGTTGCTGTCTCGGTTCCAACGAGAATTCAACAACAGACTCCAGCCTGGCCAATACAATTCACAGGAGCAACTCGAAAAGAAGAGCACCCTGAGCAGTCCATCACAAGGAGGAACCACACTGTTTCCGTTGATCGAAAGGGTCCTCGGAACTCATGATGGCTACCGACTCATGGAAGAAGCCGACCAGCCAGTCGGTGGCGAGTCTGATGACCACAGAGATGTATGTTGTACGCCGCCGTAGATGGGATACGGAGCCCTACGCCCAGCTCCGTGAGCTGAACTGGCCGATGTCGCATCGCATCGCATCATTCACCTGGATCTGGGTGCGATGACCTGCACGCTTGCACGCTTGCCCCTCTGCGGCGTCACGATGCAACCGATCCGAGACGACGGGACGGCGCTTAGGCTGTGATATCACCATTATTTTCCACTCCTCTGGGCCTATTATTTCTCACGGGTTGCCCTAATGATAGCGTTTTCGGATGGGTGCAGGAACCTCATATGAGAACGAAAGAGCCTTATCTCTCTGGCACTCTCCCCATTTTGTTTTGAACTGATGAAGCTGTGCAGCTTTTGCCTGTAGGCTCCCGAGATTGAGGTCCTGGTCGATTGCTTTTTTTCTTTTCAAAAGAAAAAAAAAATGTCCTGCAGCTCAGCTCGATCCCAAGACATGGAGGAATATTGATGCAAATTGCAAATCCGGGCGTCCTTGTCGCTCATATCAGCTTTGCGCACATTCGCGCGTTTTCACTGGATTGCTTTTATCTACCATGCCGTCCGCTACTCTGTTGACGGTCTGTCTTCTCGGTATCCTTCCGGGTTCTCGGCGAAAGGCTCAGCATCACTCGTCAGCGACTTTCCGTCTTCACCAGAAGACCCTTGCCGCAACCACCTCGTGACACCCTAGTCGGCTCTAGGCCCAGTCCATGGTCTGTCAGAAAGGGAGCCTTTTGAGACGAGAGGCAAAGAGGCAAAAAATCTATTTACCCTCTTTACAATCTACCTCGTCAAGCTTTCCTGCAAGGAGACCGACGGGGAGAGGGATATACGAGGCATTTCTTCTCATGCCTTTCCACCCACGACGCATGTTACCTCTCACATCGATAAGGAAATCCGAACAAGGCCATTGTCATTGCAATGTCAGCCAGTCAGCTCCTCCATCATGCATATTCACCCCGCAAAAGACGGAGGGGTTGGAAGCTCGTGCATTCAGTTCAGTTGACGTCTTGATAGCTCGGGCCCCATACACATTCCTTTTTTTTTCTTTTTTTCTTCCTTTTTTATCCTTCGATGGCAGCGGCACAGCAAGTTGCTTTTTGCTTCTTTTTCTCTTCTTTTTTCTTTTTTGGGCCTAGATGCCCACGCCAGTGCTCCATCTCCCCGACGACTTGGTTCATCCTTGTCTCCCTCCTGGTAAGCTCTCCACTCCGCCCTTGGACTGTTATCTTACCTACCCTCGCAGGTGGATCCGTCCTAATGGGCGACTGGCGTGGCTTGTGGAGAATGGTTCGGAGTCGCACAGCACTAGTTGTGCCTGTCTCTGGTTTGGCACCTTGCGCAAGTGTCTCGCAACCCGGGTTTGGTTTCTTCTTCCAGTATGTATGCATCGTGGGTGTCGGCGTCGTATCACGACAGATGCAAGTATCCTCGTCCAGCTCTAACCAGCGCCCTTTTTTTCCCCTCCTCCAATTCTCCCTGGCGGGGCTTTTCTTCCCGTTTCTCCCTCTTCTCCCCAAGCTCTCCCCCCCAGGAGATTCTCTATAAGACTATGGCGATCACGTCCAAGTGGCCCAGGGGCCCATGCCTGTCCTCTTCGTCCCCATCTCTTCATCTGTCCAATGACACTTCCCACGACTCCTCTACCCTTGCTGCCTGCACCCCATGTTCGCTTTCGACATTGCACCTGGCAGTTCGCGTGCCCCACGGAGTCTATGCTCCCCCGGCGGCGCTCTGGCCAGGAGAAGGACTTTTTCTTCATCTCGTATTAAAAGAACCGATCCCCCATCCCTGACGCGTCGACGCTCCGTCCGGAGCATGAAACGCCTGTTGCCCTTGACCCTTCCCTCGAACAGCCAGAACATCCGTCACCCGTCGACCGCCTTTTCCTGTCTTGTGTGTATACGCGGCGGCACAATGGCCGTCGTCGAACCCGCTTCTCCCATCATGGACTCCGTTAGCGTCCCTGCCATGGACGCTGGAGCCGCCGCCGCCGCCGCCTGCAACTTTCCTGAGATGCTTGCCCGCGACCTCGAGTGCTCGAGCCTCGTCTTCGCCGCTCGGGAATTGACTGCCGGCGCGCCGTCCCGCGAGTTAGCCTACGGAAACGGCCAATGGCACCAACCGCAACGAGAGCCTGCGTCCTTACCACCCTTCTCGGCATCTTCAACCCCGTCCAATCCACTGGATTCGCCGACGCAGCTACCCGTCGTCCGCTTCGAACGCATCCGGAATACCCCCCATCTTCCTTCGACCAACGCCGCAACACGGGAACGGTCCAACTCCGACTCGGATGTCGCGTCCATCTCGAGTGGCCACTCCTTTAGCGAGCTCGAGCCTGCTTCCGTCAGGCAACACTCCGTCATTACCGCAGCAACTTCTATTACCGGCGGTGGAAGGAGGTCGGCAGCATCACAAAAAGGAGACCACTCTCCATGTCATACCACAAATGCTAGCTGGATCGACCTGGAACCTGATGCCGACGGCGACGTGGAGCCAACGGAACCAAAGACAATACAGCTGACCGTCACGGGGAGCCCCGGCAGCGACAGACGGGAAGCAACAGCAAAGCGTCCTCCAAGTCCGCAGAGGGCGTCGTCGGCAAATGCAGCTACCCACCGACCGCCGAACCCTTTCACAGACTTACCTGGGTCAGGGCCGGTAGATCGGACATGGAGCCTGCAAGCATACCCGATCCCTCCGTCAGAAGACTGGAGGCGGAGGTCACTGCAGTGTATTGAAATCTCCGTCCCGCAACGACGGTCGTCACTCAGGAACCTGGACGCCTACGCCACACTGGAACCGCCAGCTCCGAGTCGGGCCACTTTCAAGGAATCGACCAGAGCTCCGATGCCACCACGCTCTTCTTCACCGAGTCCAAGGCCGGTCGCGAGACCAGAAGAGCCAGAAGAACGGGAAGATACAGGAGAGCGAGCCAGCCCATTGGGATCCCCCTTTGACGAGGACCTGAAAGATGAAATCGAACCGTGGTTCCGGTACCTCGACGAGCAGTATGGCTCTCCCGAAGGTCCGAAACGATACTCGGCCATGAAACACCGTTCACTGTTGTCACGCCCAACCTCGCCCATTGACGAGGTGCAACAGTGGCTAGAAACCTCCATCGACGCCTCGCCGGCGGACGAGTATCAGAGCCGTCGAATCCCCCTGCCACCCGACGTAGTCGAGACCCTGCGCGTATCCATCACCTGCTTCCCCGAGACGATGCTCCTATGCTCCAGTCTCTCCATCGAGACGATCCGCAGCTATGCCAGGAAAATGAAGCACCCGGCAGACGAACCGGTCCACTTGCAAACCCCTCCCCCGTCGCCCAAGAAGTGGAAGTGGTCCGCCGTGCTAGGCCAACGACGCAGCGCCTCGTCATTGAAGCGCGAATACGCCAACCAGCGTTACTTCTCCTCCGAACTCAGGTCGGCTTCCGCCGAGCTGCCCCCCGCCATCATGACGCCGTCCGTCCCGCAACCACAGTGGTCACGGCTGCGCAACATCTTTCCCCAGGGCTCGGATTACCTACTCGACGCCCTTTTCGCCCACCTCGTCGCTTACAGCTACGTCTCCGGCCTCTTACCTCGACTGCCGCCAGGACCATCGCCACCACGTTCCGAACGCTGCTCGAGCGACTCGGCGTACCACCCGCTGCGCGAGAGCAGGGACTCGTCCAACGACATTCCCCGGAAAGCCTGGAAGATGCTGGGTCTAGAGGACATGGAAACGGGCGGCCATACACCATCTCTGCGCGCGTCCGTCGCCCCGCTGTCCCCGCAGCAGCAACACCAGCAACAGCAGCGCACCGTACGCAAGAAGCCGAGCTTCATGGACAGTATGCGGCCCTCGCGGCTCCAGCCCCTCACGCAGACGGGGTTGGCGGAGCAGGCGTCGATGCGGGAGCTCCAAATCGGCCTGGCGCGGTGCATCGGGAAGCTGGTCTCCACGCTACGGGCGGGGCCGGACGAGGGCGACGAGCTGCCCATGCTGGCGGGCGAGTGTCCGAAGGCCGGGGAGATTGACCCGCTTCTCGTCAGGACGTTGTGCGAGATTGTCAGGTGCTGCGAGGCGGTATGAGGCGCAGAAAAGTGTGACGACGACTGATCTGACGGACAAGTGGGCCCTTTTTTTATTTCCTTTTTAATACCATTAGGGGAATGGGTGATCGATAATGGTGTATGATCCGGGCTTTCCTTTTTGTCTCAAGACGCCGTTTCAGGCACGCTGCCACTTTCCTTTTTCTTTTTCCATTTCATATTTTTCACTCACTTTTCTTTTCCTTTATCTCAAACTATGGTCAGGATAGGCTATCAATATCTCCAACGGCGTCAGATGGCGGGGGGAAAATATACCCATGCTTTTTTATTCGTATCTATCTCACTCTGAGACTAAAGTGTACTTGGTAGGATTCTATTGACAGTTGTGAATCAAGTCGGGATCCCAGAATCTGTGCCATCGCCTCTCTCTCCCTTTTTCCCCGTCCCCCTGGGCTTTCAACATTGGCGACTCGGCAAAGCTGGGTACATCACACGGCCATTGACGCGCAGACAACGGACGAAGAAGTTGCTAATGCCCAAAATGGCGGCGCTGATGAGCAGGAGAAAGGCGAGGACGATGGCGCCGGCCTGGGTGAGGTTCCCGCTGAGGGCGGCGGCGAGGTACATCAAGGCCTTGGCGATGCCCTCGAGGAGGCCCTGTCTTCTGCTCAGGGGGCTGAGAAACCCGCAGATGGTGACGGCTTCGAGGTCCCGGCGGGTGCCGCGAAGGATGACGGTAGCGGATGGCGAGAGGGGGATGACGTATTCCGTCTTCCTTTTCCGGTCGGGCCCGCAGGAGCGCTGGGTCCAGTACGTCGACGGCATGACGAACGAGGCGGCGGTGTCGTCGAAGGGGGCGAGGGTTATGGAATCGGTTGACATGGCGGGGAGAGGGTCCATGGAGACGGAATCGGGATCATGTCGCTCTTCGATGATGATCATGTTTATGGCGCGGGAAAAGACGAGCATGAGCGTGATGTTGAAGCCCCACCCTAGATGTAAGTCAGTCGGAATAGGGGCAAGCGAAGAGACGCGCGAGTGAAAAGAAAAAAAAAAAAGACAAAAAGGGGAACAAAACCAAAGGAGGGCGGTTGGCCTTACAATCTCGCAGCATAATACACAGGACCAGGGCGGCAACAGTGAGAGGAGGGATACTGAGATAGAGAAGATGGCTAACGAGCTCTGCCACCATCCACGTCCTGTCCTCCTTCACAGAGGTGTCCGGCGATCGCATGGGCTTCTCGCCGGCCCAAGACACGGCCTTGGGCGCTCGCTTCCACGCGGCGTCGAGGTACGACGTGTAAGGCACCATCTCGGGCCAGACCTCGAGGCCGACGTCAAAAGTCCACACGCGCATGACCGAGGCACCCCTGCCGCTGTTCCCGACGAGTATCGAGTCTTCCAGGCTGGATCCGGCGTCCTCGGCGGCGGAAGCAAGAGGCGCCATGGTGCACGGGAAGTCGTCGCTGTGGATGACGCGCTGGAGGAAACGCAGGGTGGCGTGGTTGTGGACAGGCCAGTGCCGGATTTTCGCGGGACCGGGTGCGCGGCCGCCCCCGGGAGTGGTGGCGGGTTGGAGGGTCTCGAGAGCCTCGGGGAAGCGAGAGTACAGGCCGCAGATGTCATCCGCGGATTGCTGGTACTGCAGCCCGGGAGCTAGGACGAGGACTTCGAAAAGGGATACGCCGCCCCTGAGGGCTGTACGGTCGGGGATGCTGTGGAAGTCGGCGATGGCGAAAAGGGTAGATGGAGACAAATCGAACCCTGGGATAGGAGTGCTATTCATTCTGGGCGAAAGGATACTATGTCGATACGGGGGAGGAGGAGGAGGCAGAGGGTGAGTATGAGCCACATGTCGACAGTAAGGTGCACTATTCAAGATGATTACTTTTCGGTTCGGGGGTCGTTCGAACTCTCTTTCCTCGCAAGGGCCCGACCATCGTAGTTTCCTCGTCTTCTTCCGCGTCCGGCCACCACCTCTTCTGATCTTACGTGCAAGGGTAGTCGCCGGAGAAGAACCCACGGCATCATGTTGGGAATCCAGTGATAGGCTGTAGGAAGGTGCCCAGGCATATTGAGTCTACGTACGGACACATCATGACTTACATTGAAAGCAAAGACAGCATGACAAGAGAGCGAAAGTCGGAATAAGTCAAGTCATCGTTGCGGTGTGGGATATCCTTCGTTTTTATCCTCAAGTGCGTAGAAGACCAGAGTCAGGGATGCTGTACCCAGTAGAGATGTAGAGTTGGTGATGGTTCCCGGGCCGCTGGCCTAAGGTAAAGCTCATATTCTTGATTGATCCAAGTTTGACTCCCAAGCGAGACCTCCCCGGACCGTGACAGACAGGACGTCCTGGGCAGGTCACCCCTACCCATCGACGACCAATGAAGAGGGAACCGATGTGGGTCAAACGGTTTTGTTACATAAGCTGGTTTTGACAAACTGCTTTCATCAATCAGCCAAGGCCGTCTGGCTCAATCGGTAGAGCGTCTGACTACGATTAGTACATCAGGAGGTTGCAGGTTCGAGTCCTGCGTCGGTCATTTCTTTTTGCCTTTTCAGCAAAGCTTTATTTTTGCTTTTACAGTCAACGAATTAGTACGGACGGACGGTCAGTCAAATAAATCAGAGTGATTCCGTTGACTGCTTGTTTGTTGCCTTCACATTATTGGAGACGTATTTTTTGCTCTTTACGATAGACATTTCATACTTAATACTGCTCTGTGCATATTTGTCTCTATCTGTGCTCTAGTACTGCATTCCTTGTTGCAGAAACCAATGCAACTTGTTTGCATAGATAGGTAAGGATAGCCAGATGGAGCTTGCAAGCAAGACCTTTGTCTAAGGGCACAGGGACCACCTATCTACAGTAGTAAGTCAGTTTGTCTATGATTTTCCTAATAGACCGATCGATGTCTATGAGAAAAAAGAATGAAAGAAAAAAAAAAGAAATATAGAATTGAGTTCGAAACCAAAAAAAAAAAAGAAATCTATAAAAGTGCAAAAAAGGAACTTCCGAATCGGGGAATCGAACCCCGGGCCTGTCGGCGCTCCCGGATGAGAGCGACAAATGTTAACCACTACACCAATTCGGATTGGTTCTTGTTGAAGAGACGTGGCTGTAATCAATCCTATAACGCTATAATTGGCCCAGCCACTGACACAGCTCCGATAAGACGATAAGCCGATAAGATGGAGCTCACCCAACGTCCTCCACCGACGACGACTTCGACCTCGATGCCGATGGTCAGCATCATCAGCATCGCCTTCATCGACGACGGCATGCCCAAGTGTACGCGACAATATTGAAAATGGTGGACCCCAACTTTACCGTTTATATTAGGCTCCCCATCCCCAGGGGTGACTTTGTGGATCCCCCTCCCGTGAGTCCTCTGATGGTCCTGTGGTCAGCTAGAGTCAGCTCGTTTGACCAAGCACTGCCATCGCTGATCAAGAGATAGGTAGATTGGAACTCCTCGAAAGATGATGAACTATGGAGTATTGTGTCAGGTGCTGCCAAAACCGAGATAGACTGTGAGTGCACAAGCCCCAGAGTCCCGTAGCTGGTTCTCGGTCGCCCCTTTCCTTACAGCTAACCGACTTTCCACAGGGGACGAGCTGTGAGTTACTCAAGCACCATCATATAACGCGTTTCTCCACCTTTGCAGCGAGCTCACATACTCCGCCAGAGCCCTACATTTTGACGTCACGGTCCCCTTCCTCCTCCAACAAGTCGCATACCTTACCGAGCGCCATACGTCACAACTCCGAGCCCAGGTCCGTAAGGCCACCGCAGCGGCTAAAGGGTCTGCGGCCCCGTCGCCCGTTCCGATGCCCGAGCACCCGACGCAACACGCCCGCGCAAACTCTGCTCTTTCCCTCCGCCGTGATTCCCGAGCCGACGGCAGCGGTGCCGGCACACCGGTCCCTTCCTCTTTCCGACCCAACATCGTCTCCCGAAACACCTCCATCAATACCGCAGCCCATGCTAGCGTAAATTCTGGCAGTGGGACAGGAGCGAACATCACATCGCCCCGTACCAAAGCCCCGCCACAGAAGCAGCAACAGCAGCAGCAGCAGCAGCAGCAAAAGAAACTCCATCGGCTCTCCTCGCTACCGGTCGAGACACCACAAAGCCCGGACCTGGCATCGCCGCCCCGAGACGACTCTAGCTCGTTCGACTCATCCGACGACTCCGAGTCTCTGCCCGCCCAATCCCGCATCATCCGCCGTCCGCCGCGCTTCCAACCCGCCCACCGAAACGAGGGGGGACCCCGCGACCTCGACGATGACGGAGACGAAACGGACGCCGAGCCCGCGTTTGCCGCACAGCCGGCGACAGGAACTTCCAACAGCTCCGTACAGGACCTGGCGTCCACCATCCGCGGCGACGGTGCCACGCCTAGGCGCCCCGATAGGGGAAAAGGCAAGGGCAAGGAGAAGGCCACGCACCATCCCGAAACATCGGACTCGTCGACCACTAGTTCCCCTGCTCTGCCGTCACGCGGGGCCCCTGGTGGTGGATCCCAGCGGCGAGCCCAGGGGCAAGGGCCGCTTTCTCCCCGGCGGGCGGCGGAATTGGCGGGTGGGTTGCGGAGTCCTGCGCGCAGGGAAGGGAGCGACGGCACGCCCAGTATGGGCAGCAGCTTTAGTGACCTGGATGGTATGTTTCGTCTCGTCCTGCGTTCTTTGGTCCCAACTTGGCTAACGGCAACGGTGTGACACAGATGCGTCGGTAACGCAGTCTGCCCTCGAGGAGGCCATAGCAAGCAAGATGCAGGATGGCGCCATGGGCAGTAGGTTCAGCATCACTCAGGCCTTTAGGAGTCGCTATACCCCTAAAGGGAGGTAGGAGTCGGCATTGGGTCTCGTTCAGGGGTCTATCATACCCTCTTTGCTGTGAGATGGGTGTCGCAAGGGCATGAGGAAACCCCATCGGTATCACCTAACGGACTTGAACATGCAGGAAACACAGGACTGCACGTGTTTTACAGCAGCGACGGGCTGGCTGGCTGGCGTTTAGCGGGATCTCCTTTCATTTTTTTCGTGGATGACTAGGCTATAGTTGCAGCACAGTAACGTGTGTTGTCCTTGATTGACGGACGGTCTTTACTCGGCATGAACATGAAGATGGTTTCCAATAACTAATACAATACGCTACAGACGGGGAAAGAAAAGGGGCCATCCATCCACCCTCCCCCGTTATCATCCCTGAACATTTGGCCATCCATCACCAGCCCCAGGACCACCCCGAGAATACAAAGCTAGCGGTTTTGAACCGGATGGCATCGTATCGTCTCGGCACCGACCCTTCAATCGAAGTACGCGCCATCATTCTTGATCAAGCCGATCCTCGGAACCGCAACCCGGGTTTGGTATGGAGTGCGCAGAATCGGCTTGATGCGGCGGACCTCGGCGCAGGAGACAGCGCCGGCAATACAAAGCGCATTGAGTCTCTTCAATCCCATCCACGAATAAAGTCAGCGTTTGGGTATAACCGGGGAACGAAAAAGGGGGGAGAGTGGTTCCCACCGCTTCGATGTTCTGAAGAGCCCAAAGGGACCTCTCGGTTGTCTCGCTCTTCCTATCGGCAAGGTGAATCTTGCGCCCTGGCTGCGCGACAGTGTGTCTTTGCATGGTAATGGTGGTCATCTTGTGCTTCTTGATGTTACACGGTCTTCAGAGGCTTTGAGTTGTGTGGGTCGCAGGAGATGATGTGCGCTGTGGCTAAGCCAAGCCTACAGGTCGATTGGCCGAATGCTGTTCTGCAAAACAAAGTCTTATTGGGGTTGATTTCCGGCCATGCAAGAGAGCGTGTCGGTTGTTTAAATGGCTGTGTCGATAAAGTGTTTATATCGGCGATGCGGAATGCAAAAAAGGGGTAATATGGACACCCAGACAACGACAAAGTGCAAGCCGTCTTCAAAATAGTGGCAGACGTGTCTTGGGCAATGCGATGTTCCCTACCTGTCATTCATTCATCGTCAAGAGTAGGAAGCGCTTACAGGGAACAATAATGCATCAATCGCCAGGGAAATCAGACCGGCAACGAATATTCGGTCCCTTTTGTTCGTCACACACCTCCCCTGGGATCAAACAAGGACGACCTTTCAAAGGCGCATGCAGGTACCCCGGTATTCGAAAAGGACAGGCTTTTGTATCATGTCCTTAAATAGAAGTGAATTCCGTGGTGTCTTTGTTTGGGACTGGGTTACACGGAGACATCAAGACAAGCAAGGGTCACCAATGGTATGTGGCGCTTAGAATAAGACGGTCTCTTTGAGTATGTAGTCGAGGTCTTTCAAACCCAGTCTCAACTCGTACTGGACGTCTCGAGATCTTCCCTGCCGGCCTCAGAGTCCGAGGAACAACGGCTGGAAGCTGCCACGACGGAGGCGGTGTCCCCGAAATAACCTAGAAATACCCCTATATTCAAAGTCGGGCCACTTTTTGCACTCCGATACCGAGAAACGCCATGATTATAATGCACCCTAGACCAACCTGACCGAACTTGACCGATTTCGAATCAACAAGCCCTTGCATGGAACCGCATACGTCCGAGCCTAGCCAACCCGAGCAAAGAACATAGACCTGTACCCAATGTAAAACGAAGACGACAAGAATTGGCCCTTCCATGCCGTAATAGAATCACTTTCCAGTCCCTGTCGTTTTTTACTAATCTTCCCCAGAGGAACGTAACGGGCTTGACTATGTGCCGGGACTCCTCTTGCTGAGCCTCTTCGAACGCCGCTCAACCACTGCCGATAGAGGGGGGTTGGCTGGATCGTCATTGCTAGTGCTCCTGCTCCCACTCCCGCTAGCTTCGCCCTGTGCGACACTCGGGTATTGATAGTTAATAAGGCGGCTCGGAACCTGATGGATCGTACCCTGGGCTGTCGTTTCTATCACCGGCAGATGGGTGACGACACCACTCGCGCTGCGCGGGGGAGCTCGGACAGGCGCATCTTGTTGGCTGGGCGCCCCTGACGACGGCAACTCGGGACCTTTGCCTTTCTCGTCAGCCTCGGAAGCTGCACGTCGCAAGGCAAACACCGCGGCGAGCCCCTTCAAGCTGGTGATGTGCCTGCGAAACTCGAAAAACCGCTGGTTCAGGGGCTTCTCCGAGGTCTCGTCCATGAACAGCCAGATCAGGACGACGACAAGGGCGGTTACGATGACGGCGGTGAGGATGGCGGCCCCGACGCGGTCCCTGGTCGTAATGGCAGCGAACCTCATGCCCTCGGGCTGGATGCGACCAATGTCTTCGCTGCCGGCCGACGGGTCGCCGCGGCTCGTGCCACCGGAGCGCGTAGTCACGGGGTCCGGGCGGGAGGCGACAATGTTGGCGAGGGTGACCTGCATGGCCATCATCTGGGGGCCGATGCCCTGGATGCCGTCCCACTTGCCCCTTTCGGTCCACTGGAGACCGCACATGCGGCCATTGTCGCCGCCGACGCAGGTGGAGGCGGCGGCAATGGAGGAGGCGCGGAGCTTGGGCATGATGCGGTCGGCGAGATGGGGCGCCCACTTGGTGGTGGCGGCGAGCCAGCGGGAGAGGTAGGCCTTGAAGGATTGCTGGTCAATGTCGCAGAGCTTGACGGTTTCGCAGGCCACCTCCTGCATGATGTCCCTGTTCGGACCGACGAAGAAGACGTCGGCGGCGGCGACGAGACTGTCGAGGCGGTCCCGCCAGAGCTGGGAGCCGGTGAGGTTGTACATGGCCGAGGCGCCGTTGATGAAGACGCCGGCGTTGTAGGACCATTGGTAAGGGATGATGTTGGTGCAGTTGGTGGTGGTGTGGGCGCCGTCGAAGACGCGGTAGGTGGAGTCGATGAACTTGACGGCGACGGTCCAGTCCCACGTGCGCTCGGCCCATTCGGCGTAGGAGGAGTTGCCGGTGTAGAGGGCGAGGCGGGCGGCGAGGGCGAAGAAGCAGCCCTGGGAGATGGAGTTTTTATAATCAAACCCCTTGTTCCAGGTAAAGATCTGCCAGCGCAGGCCGCCGTTGCAGTGCTGGGTGTCCCAGCGGGCGGCCTGGGTATTGAAGACGGCCTGGGCCAGGGCGAGGTAATGGGGCTTGCCCTGGGGAGGATCGGGGAAGCGCTGTTCGGCGGCGGACATGACGGCGAGAGCCCAAAACCCCTGATCGTCGTTGCCCTCGGTCAAGGTCTGGTTTTTGGGCATGTAGTCTTCATAGTCGCCGACTTGGTGCATGAGACCCTGGATTACCCGATCGTTCCACTGACCGTCACCCGTGTAGTACCAATAATCGATCATGGCGCCCATGAGCGCGCCAGCTTCCCACCCTATAGTGCGCATGGACGCGGGAAGAACCCCATGGTCAGGAAACAGCCGACATTGGAGCAACGGGTGGGGGAGAACCTACAGTAGTACGGGGGATCCGGAAGCAAACCCGGGGTTTGGCCGGGTTCATGACCATGGTAAAGGGACATGAGATCCTCGGCGATGGAACGGGAAACGGATCGGACCGAGTCTACGGGTACACGGTACGGACAGTCAATACTAGACTTGCTGTGACTCCATTCCATTCGACACTGTTTACGTACCAGGCGAACCTGGGTCCAGGTCATAGGCGGCAGTGAAGAGGTCATTGCTGGTGGTGAGGAGGAGGACTGTGAATAGCCGCGAGAGGACGCATCTTGGCCGTCCCCACAAAGAGATCATGATCTGTGTGGAGTGCCTTTTTGTCCGCTGGTGGTCATAGGTTCGAAGATGGCGAGCCAGGGATGATCAGAGGAGAATATGCGACTCTTCCGTTCCTGGTCAATAACGACAGAGACGTGAAGTGAGGACAGCATGGGGAAAGCGATTGGGGGTCAAGCCGAGCTCCTGGGACGAGCGAATGATGGACTAAGCCCGACGAGGCTGACAGAGAAAGTCGAGAACGAGCAAAGGGATCAAAACGTGGACACGAGGGGCATAGGAAACACTAATAATAGGCTGCCCTGCATGGTGAATGGGCATGACCACTGCCACTGGGGGATACGGAGAAGGCGGGAAAGAATGACCCGAGCGCCATCCTTAAGCCCAGTTGGTAGGTAGGATTGAGTTTGAATGGCGATGGTGTTTTGTGGCTCGTTGGGGAGTATCCTCATGTACTTCGTACGCATAGAGGTACGGCAAGAGGCAAGAGGACTGCTGTGCTGTCACTTTGAGTCATGATACATCTCAGATTGGGTGAAGTATTGTACGGAGATACCTTGCTGTCCAGAGCTGGGCTGGGTCTCTCCTTCCTTTTTCTCATACGAGAGGAGTAGTGTGGTAAGGTCAAGTCTCACGAGTACATGAGGTACACACATCGACCTTCAATATCCATCTGTTCCATTAGGTAAACCTAATTGGAATACCGGGAAGGGGGGTGATGTATCCATTCGAGCTTCAGTTCTCGCCTCTAATAAAAAAAAAAGGGCATCGAGGAAGACTTGAGAAAGGATCGAGCCGACGCGTGTTTCCGCTGCCACACAGCGCCATGTAATGTACGAAGTATCTTTGTGTCGAACCCCCCTGGCCGCTCGCTCTATCGAGTCTCGACTTTCCACGCCTTGGTTTCATACCAAATTCAACCTGCAAGTCAAACTCGACCGTTTCCACCGAACAATTCGTTTTGCACTTGGCCGGGAACCAAGGTGGTTGGGATGGCTAGAATCTGGCGGCAAGAAGCGGGGAAACGCCATGGGGCGGACATGTGACAAGGAGGCAATGAACTGCCTAATTCTGGAAGACATACCATATTCGTATCTCGCCGCTTGGTTTCGGTCCCATGAGCTTTTGCCCAGACTATCTCGTTTGTCTGCGAGGGGTTGCAGGCGGCGCACCGTGACCAAGAAGGCGTCTTAACAAAGGTCTTACTATAAAGCTCCTCGTATCCAAGGGACCGATGCCCAGCCACCACAATATTTCGTCTCCAGCCACATAAGACTGACACTGACACCATTCAGAATCACATGATTGCGAAACAAATCCTACGAAGTACATTTCATAAGCTCTAGGATGTTGGTATACAGAGGAGTTTCAATCTTTTACTATTAGCACATATTTTATGATTAATACTTTTTTCAAAACCATAGATTATACACCGCACGCTTCTTTGTTACCAAACATGTAAAAAAGTACAGACAAATATTTCGAATGGTCGACGGGGTAATGGCACGAATACGTATGTACCTACGAAGTACGTACCTCTGGATTGCGTGGCCGTCCGAGTTGGATCTTTGTTTCGCCGCTCGTCTTCATCTCTGGGCGTCTCATGGATGGATGGACCCACCTGTTCCATCACCCCGGCCAACCAGACTGGACCAACCGATATTATGACACTCTCCGTCTTCCATCTTCTTCCTCCCAGATTCTGTCGTACCGTATTACCATACCTATTCGTACACTTCCTCCAACACCATCACCGATTATCCATCATCTCTCAACGTTGCGAATCTTCCCCAACGCCATCATCAGCGACTGCCTACCACACCCAAGAACGAAGCATCATCGACGCATTCGACGACTACGTTCTCCGTGGCTAGTCACCTCGCGCATCTCCGAGTCCCCCTTCACCACCGATTACCACAGCAACCTACACCATGCCTGAGGACGCCCCCTACGACCCCTACATCCCCAGCGGCCAGTCCGGCGCCGGGGATAGCCAGCAGCAAGGCGGCGGTAACACGCGCACACAAGCTCTTCAAGCTGTAAGTTGACGCCGCTTTTTGGATGTTTTTTGATTCTTCGTCGATGGATTCGTCCCTGGTTTATGGCGGATGACAACACATGGTTCGGACTACCAACTATCGCCGGGCGATCCACTGCGATTCGGTTGGCGTCGCTGTGCTCTACGGACAGCGGTGGCAGGATCCAGCTTCGAGTTTTTATCTTGGCGCCTTGTTTCCGAATGCACAAATGCACCTGTGTCAGAATGATGTTTCCGAACACATCTCGACGTCTCTTCATTCAGATGCCTATCACCAGCCGACCGGGTGACAGGACACAGATCTCTTCGCGATACAACTCACAAAATCACAAGTTCGGATGGTGCAGCGTGGATGGACGGGAAACGGAGAACAGCGATTGAATTTCCAACGACGACTAGTCAGACCCGATCCTGTGCTAACATGTCTCTGTCCACAGCAAATCGACGATACGGTTGGTGTCATGAGAGAGAACATCAACAAGGTATCGCAACGAGGCGAGCGCCTGGATGCCCTGCAAGACAAGACGGATAACCTGGCCGTGTCGGCCCAGGGCTTCCGTCGCGGAGCCAACCGCGTCCGCAAGCAGATGTGGTGGAAGGACATGAAGATGCGAGTGTGCCTCATTATCGGCATCATCATCCTTCTATGTATCATTATCATCCCTGCCGGTATGTCACGCCCCTGATGTTGGCGCCATTGATCGCTCATGAACGTACTACTAACTCCTGTCGTCTTAGTCGTCGCGACTCGCTAAAAGCACACCCCTATCCGGATGCCTTGTTTTACTTCCCCTTTGACGATATACTTGGGACTTGTGGACATCCGACACGGTATCACGGAATATGACATTGCATTTGTTGCCTCGGGCACTCCTGGTTATTCGGCCCTACCTTGGCGAATCAATACCTACCTATACGACATGCGACATGACCAACCTTGATCGCTTGCTTCAGTCCTTTGGCAAATGTGACAAGAGGTAGCGTTACTTGCCGCGTCGGACAAAGGTGGCGGCCGGGGTTCCCGGATACTGTGACGGAATGGTGGTACTTTAAAGCGGTCCTGCTGGAGTTGGTCTGACTATGAAGCACGCAGTTGCCCTTTCTCTTAGTTACGTGACGGCCCTTTTTTGGTTTGGTTCCACTTGGGACAGGGCTTTCGCGGGAGGACATTCTTCCCTGTGGATCTCTAGGACGGTTAGCAGCGGATGTTCATTCTCTGTATGTATGATGGATGGCGGGCGTTCTTTCCCACTAATTGACATCTACCATGACATGTAGTTGGCGCGTCGGGAAGTTCCAATATAGGTTCTTTCCCCTAGAGATAGTTCTACAGCTGCTTGAGTTTGTTGAATGCAACCTTAAGCTCTAGATCTTTAGGGTTAGACCATCAAACGTTGGGCTTTGCTGTTGGAATTTTCACTAAGCTTTGGAGCATGCCAGTCTTACCTGTGCGGCTGGGTTGATATCTCTAGCAGGCAGGTCCCGAGTGACCGAGGAAGGGGTAACTCCGCGAATGCATCAACAAGGTTCTCATTGAACGTTTTGCTGTGACGAAAGTGACGAAACGAACTATGAGTAAGAGTGATTTAGAGTCGAACCCCAGTGGAGTTGGTCTACATCTCGTGATAGTTTCTTCCCGATCTGTCGTATGACTGGAGACTTGACCGTGTTGTATACTCTACTCCCTTCTAGTTACATCTTCCTATCTTCAGCTACTGACGCAATTCAATATTCTTTTTTCTCGCATCCTCGTGCCTGCCGTCGGCTTGGCAGAAAAGCCATGCGCGCAGTCACGTTGCTGTTTGAACCCTCGGCGGCAGTGATGATTTCGACGTGGGCTACGCGCCTTGAACCCAACTGCGAAGCTTGCGCTGTAGAAAGACGGCTGAGGGCCGTCATCCGTTATGATCACTTAAAATTTCAAAAATGGCCGAGCTGAGTTAGGTACAAAATAGTCGACATCAAGGCTAAGGCTCCAGATCATGTCCAATTTAGATGGGCTGTAAACCGGTGAGCCATCTGACGGTGAATCCTTCCGGCATCGGGCATATGTACCGTCGTGTCAATACGAAGTACTTCGTGCGTTGTCACTGGTAGGTACAGGGCTGGGTCGAATTTTTCCAGAACGGGCCGACTTGCGCCGAAAGACATTGGGGCCGCCCACTGGCCAATGGGTACGTTTCCCCTTGGCGAGTCAAACAACGCCGTTTAATAGGTCCTAGGCCGTTGTACCGTCGTCCCTGGCAATTCACTGGCTGGCCTCATAAAAAAGACAAAAAGAAACAAGAGGAAAATCAGGGAAAACTAAACTTTTATCAAGGATACTATTGACTTGCACCTCACGTCAGTAATCATCGTCCTCCGTAATAATTGTCATATTCCTCTTTCCGGCCCACATTGACTTCTGGGCATCGCCAAAAAGCTGGGGGAGAGGAGATTGCCGTTGCTGTCCGTCCCGGTTCTCGGACACTGTCCCGTGCATCCATCTTTTTTGTGATTCATAAGGTACGGTAGCTTCAGCAAAAGGTACATGACATTGACAACACACACGACCCATTCCTTGGCCTCGGCAACATCACATCCTCTTCTCGCTTCCCTGCTTTCGACATCTTGCCATCTCGACGAACCAACCTTCCTCCCGATCCTTACATACCTGGAGCTAATATTTTCCTTCTTCAGTCCAGCCAGCTACCATGCTTGCGGTAGGCTCTGCCGTCGTTCGAGCTGGTGCTCGCCGGGTGGTGCCCCGAGCTCGGCATCGACAAGCCCTCACCCGTTCCAGCCTCGCCTCTCGCGCGACATCGTTGACTCCGGCCGCCGCCCGTTCCCTCTCGACGACTGCCGCCGTTTCCAAGGAAGACTCGAGCGATCGCACCCGAGCCATCATCATCCGAACGCTCAGCCAGATCGGTAGCCGACGCGAGGGCCAGCAGTATCTCTCCTACTTCACCTCCGTCTCTTCCCAAAAATTCGCCGTCATCAAGGTCGGCGGCGCCATCCTCACCGATTACCTCGACGAGCTCTGCGAGAATATCGCCTTCCTCTACGAGGTTGGCCTCTATCCCGTCATCGTCCATGGCGCTGGCCCCCAGCTGAATCGTCTGCTCGAGGAAGCGGGCGTCGAGCCCGAGT
Organism: Sodiomyces alcalophilus JCM 7366; assembly: GCF_042370955.1. NCBI lineage: Eukaryota > Fungi > Ascomycota > Sordariomycetes > Glomerellales > Plectosphaerellaceae > Sodiomyces > Sodiomyces alcalophilus. Next base: position 1,457,720 of record NW_027263533.1, read on the forward strand.
TCGAGGAAGGCATCCGTGTCACCGACCCCAAGACGCTGACGGTCGCCCGCAAGCTGTTCCTCGAGGAGAACATGAGGCTCGTCAACAAGCTGGAGAGCCTGGGCGTCCACACCCGTCCCCTCACCTGGACCCTCACGGCCGACTACCTCGATAAGGAAAAGTGGAATCTGGTCGGGAAGATCACCAAGGTCAACAAGGAGCCCATTGAGCAGGCCATCCAGCACGGCTACGTTCCCATCCTGACGTCCATGGCTGAGACGCCCGAGGGCCAGATCCTCAACGTCAACGCCGACGTCGCGGCCGCCGAGCTCGCCCGCGCCTTGGAGCCCTTGAAGGTCGTCTACCTGTCCGAGAAGGGCGGCCTGTTCAATGGCGAGACGGCTGAGAAAATCTCCCACATCAACCTCGACGAAGAATACGACCACCTCATGTCGCAGTCCTGGTGCCGCTACGGCACCCGCCTGAAGATCAAGGAGATCAAGGAGCTCCTCGACACCCTGCCCCGGTCTTCCAGCGTGGCCATTATCCATCCCAGCGATCTGCAGAAGGAGCTCTTCACCGACTCTGGCGCCGGCACCCTCATCCGCCGGGGCGACAAGATCGAGGTGGCCACCGACGTGTCGCAGTTTAGTGACTTGGCCAAGCTCAAGGAGACCTTGCTGATCAACCGAGAGGGGCTCGATGCCGAGGCCACCGTGGACCGCTACATCGACTTCCTCAAGGGTACCCCGTTCAAGGCCTACTACGACGAGCCCTACAACTGCCTGGCCATCGTCCTGCCCCCCGGCCCGGACCGGTCCCATGCCACACTGGCCACCCTGTCCGTGACCAAGAATGGGTGGCTGAGCAATGTCACCGAAAACGTCTTCAACGCCATCAAGAAGGACCACGAACAGCTCGTCTGGACCGTAAGCCAGGAGGATGAGAACCTTTCTTGGTTCTTCGGAAAGTGCGACGGCAGCTCCGTGGACGAGGGGAACGTCCTCTTCTGGTACGGCATCGACAATTTTGAGGAGCTGGGTGCCTTGGCCAAGGAGTTCAGGGCTTCCGGCCGGGCCATGCTGGGCGACTCCAACCTCGAGTCCCGACTCCGCCGCGCCGCCCAGACGTCCAGCCAGAACCTGCACTCGCACTCCGCGTCGCAGGCCCGCAGCTTCTCCACAATGGTCCGTCGGCCGCAAACCGGCACCACCGTGGGCCCCTCGATCCTCGGCTCTGCCAGGCGGTCCTACACCACTGCCACGACCAACCCCAACCCTCCGCTGGGCAAGAAGAACGCCTCGAACGAGGTTCCCTCGCGCGTCGCCCTGATCGGTGCCCGTGGCTACACGGGCCAGGCGCTCATCGACCTTCTCAACACCCACCCCAACATGGATCTCCGTCACGTTTCGTCGCGCGAGCTGGCCGGCACCAAGCTGGAAGGCTACACGAAGCGTAGCGTCACATACGAGAACCTCAGCCCCGACCAAGTGGGCGACCTCGAGAAGCAGGGCGCCATCGACTGCTGGGTCATGGCCCTCCCCAACGGCGTGTGCAAGCCGTACATTGAAGCCATCTACGACGCGCGGAAGAAGGCCGGGACCGACGCCGCCGACCAGAAGAGCGTCATCGTCGACCTGTCGGCCGACTACCGCTTCGACGACACCTGGACGTACGGCCTCCCCGAGCTCACCAAGCGGTCGGAAATCTACAAGGCCACCCAGATCTCCAACCCGGGCTGCTACGCCACGGCCGCGCAGCTCGGCATCGCCCCGCTGCTGGAGCACCTGGGCGGCACCCCGTGCGTGTTTGGCGTGTCGGGCTACTCCGGCGCCGGCACCAAGCCGTCGCCCAAGAACGACGTGACCCTGCTCGCCGACAACCTCATGCCGTACAGCCTGACGGACCACATCCACGAGCGCGAGATTTCCAACGGCCTCCGCGCCGACGTGGCCTTTACGCCGCACGTGGCGTCGTGGTTCCGCGGCATCCACGCCACGATCCAGATCCCGCTCAACAAGACCATGACGTCGCGCGACATTCGGCAGATCTACCAGGACCGGTACGCGGGCGAGAAGCTCGTCAAGGTGGTCGGCGAGGCGCCGCTGGTGAAGAACATCATGAACAAGCACGGCGTCGAGATTGGCGGGTTCGCGGTGCACAGCTCGGGCCGCCGCGTTGTCGTCTGCTCTACCATTGACAACCTGCTCAAGGGCGCGGCCACTCAATGTCTACGTATGTTTCTTTTTCTCTTATCGCCCATCCCGTTCCCTTCTTTTTCCCGTCTTGTGCGGCAGTCAACTAAAAGGTATGCAGAGAACATGAACCTCGCCCTGGGTTATGCCGAGTACGAGGGTATCCCCGTCATGTAACGGGGCCGAGAACATTTCCTTGGGACTTGATATCCTCGTCGACCTAACATCCTTCATCCGCCCGTCCAGTGTATGATCTCTTTGGCATGATGGACGAGAAGGCGCTGCAGTACAGAAGAAAGAGAGATCGGGACTTATCCGTTCTGCCTCCGGATTTACAAATTTCTTTTTCCTTTGTCGTTCGAAGTCCTTGGACTTGGTGATAGTGGTGGGATGGAGGTCTGGGTCGAGACCTTCGACTACTCCGGTCTCTGGTGTGTCATTGTATATACTAGGTGTGGTACTAGTAAGGCAATACAAAGCTGAATTTCGATCGTGCAAGGGTTCGCTGGGTTGTCAAGGTTGTTGATTATAGTATTGACGACGAGTAGAGTCGATGCTGCGTAGATGGCTTGTCGATGAAGGATGATCATGACTTCGTGGGAATACATTGCGTAGGTGAATCTAGTTTACATTGAAGTGTCCTGACACTCCCTGAGCATTTTAGAAGCTGGAACTCCACTCAACTCAATAAATCCAGCCTGTATCTGCCTGACTCCATCAAGTTGAACACTCGGACGCTTACCCGAGGACAAGGAAAAAAAAAAAAAAAAAAAAAAAAAAAAAAACCACCACATCAAAGGGCCGAGTCTGGGAGGACCTATACCTGGATGATGTTCGCAAGGTCTACATCTCGACCTGCCTCGTCTCCTGCATGAGCTAATCCCTGTTGGCTTGGGGAATACACGCTCTTCTCTTGGCAGAGTGGTTTGGTCTGTGAATGTTTCGAGTTGCGCATCGTCAGCCGCGCCTGCGTCATGTGGACTCGTTCGTCGCAGCGAAAAGCCGGATCGCGTCGCTCGTTTCGTTTTTTGTCGTATAACAGAAAACGGTGGATGGGAATCATGGGACAACAAAGGTGTAACGCAGCTTCGGCGTTAAATCTGCTCCAGCAACCGTTTCTTCCTCCGCTCGATGAGCTCCTGCTGCACCTCCTCCATCGTCGGGAGCACCCAGCCATTCCCATCGCCCGTGTCCCCCGGCAACGGCTCCCAGCCCGGCGGGGGTTCCTTTAAGCCCGGGCCGTTCTTGAGCATGTTCTCAAACACCTCCTTCTCCCTCTGCGCTTCGTACGCCAGGAGTTCCTCGTCCTCCTCGTCCGGGCCGTAGCCGTAATACGCGGCGTCGACGTTGACGCGCCGAAACTCGGACTTGTCGGGCCCTTTCTTCTCGTCGGCCTGGGTGCGTGCGGCCTCGAAGAGCTCCTTGACGCCGGGCAGTTCCTTGGCGCGGCCAAAGTAGCGGTACCCCTTGCCGCCGCCGGGGATCTCGCGGCCGTCTTCGTCGTAGACGCGGCCCCCGCCGCGCATGTAGTTGGGCCCGCCGAGGTTCCGTATCTGCACCTCCCACATGTGCTTCTCCCGCATGAGGCGGTTGATCTCGTCGTTGAGGTCGCGGATCTGGTAGTCGCTCAGCGCCGGGTCCTGGATCTTGGTCACCTTGCGCGAGATCTCCTTGAGGACCTGGCCGCGCCACTTCTCGGCCACGGGGATCGAGTCGACTTCGGTGATCATGCGCGGGCGCCGGGTGCGGCCGGCGTCGATGATGCCCATGTCTGCCGCTTGCGCTTCGCGGAAGCGGAAGAGCATCGACTGGGCTTTCTCCGAGTTTCGCGCCTAAGAGAGGCATGGTTAGTATTTTCCGTTGCGCGACCGGCCAGCTAGGGACTCGACAAACGTACCATCTTGACGGTTTGATGAGAGGGACTAGAATGGGTGTCTTTGCTGAGGTATACGGGACGAAGCGTCGGTTGTTTTGGTAGAGTCTGGGCTAGTCGTCCATGTACGTAGTTTTACTACAAGTCGGCCACCGAGGTGAAGAAGCCTTGAAATGGTCCGTGCATTATTCACGCGCTACTTCGTACGTGTATTCGTAGATGGGATTTCTGCCGCTTAGTCATCATTACCTCAACACTCCGCGAGCTATGGCAGGTACCTCGATACCACTAAACAGCAAGCACGCTCCGCACACCTTCACCTCAAGGTCCTCCACTACGAAACCGTGGAACCCAACTGTCAGCCCTATCGCAATCATTGGAATATACAATCCACGCCTACGCGAGAGAGAGACGCAGGTTACTAGCCGTTCGCAATGCGGCACTCGCTTTGGCGCTCGCCGGCGCTGCTGCTCCTGGCCGCCGCGGCGTCGCTCGTCCAAGCTGTCTACAAGGACGAGGTCGGCCACGTCGACTATCACTACGAGCTCATGGGTGTGCCGCAGATCGAGACGACTCTCTTTCACAGACCACGAAAGGACGACCGCGCGAGCCTTCTATACACACTGAGCGATGTTGGGGTGGTGGGCGCCGTCAATCCCGGCAATGGGGCCGCGGTGTGGCGCCAGGTTCTCACGGACAACAGTACGCAGGAAGGGGGCCATCTGCGGGCTGCCGACGGGGAGGATTGGGTCGTCTCGGCCTACGGAAACTCGGTGCAAGCATGGAACGCGCTCTCCGGCCGCAACACATGGTGGATGGATTTTTCGGGCCAGATCAAAGACCTCGAGCTGATGGAGATGACCGGACAGGGTCGCAAAGACGTACTGGTGCTCTTCGAGGAGGATGACGGCTCGGCGACGCTACGGAGACTTCACGGACAACAGGGAAGTGTGGTTTGGGAGTTCAGGGATCACGGGAACGACGTGCCATTGCAGGTGTCGAACAACATTGAGAGCGTCTTCCTCGTCAGCCTCATCGGCACGGTGCCCTCGCAGGGCCTACGGGTGTCGGTGCACGATCCCGCCACCGGAAGGAGAATCGACGATATCCCGTTGGCTGCCAGGGGCGAAGTGTCCGGCCAAGAAGACATCATCATGGTGGGGGGGAACTCGGCATCGCCCATCCTGGCATGGACCGACAAGGACACGGCCAAGATCAAGGTGAACGTGCTGGGCACCAAGACGAATCAGGAGTTTCCCCTCCCCGCCGACACGGTCGAAGTGGCCATCCACGCACCGCACCAGCTCCAGTCCGAGCCTCACTTTCTGGTCCACAGCCGAACCAACAAGGGAAACAAGGGCGAAGTCTACCACATCAACCTCAAGACCAACGACATCACCAGGGCGTATGAGCTGCCACTGCTTCCCGGGCTTGGTGTCTTTTCCACGAGCTCCGAGGGTGCTAATGTATACTTTACCCGCGTTACGGAAGACGAGGTGCTCGTCTTCTCGTCGGAATCGCACGCCGTTCTGGGTCGTTGGCCCAACAAGCTCGCGGCCCAAAGTCTCCAGGCTGTCCACGGCGTTTCTGAGGTGGTGAAGAAAACGGATCAAAGCTACGCCGTCCGATCGGCCGTCGTGACGAATGCAGATGAGTGGGTTCTGGTCCGAAACGGCGAGACGGGGTGGCGTCGTCCCGAGGGCCTCAGCGGGGGCGTGGCAGCGGTCATCGCGGAGATTCCCAAGGACGAGGAACTAGCCAAGACCCTGGAGCAAGAGGCTCATAGCAGCATTCTGTCGGCGTACATCCACCGGGTGAAGCGCCACATGAAGGACCTGGAGAGGCTCCCCGAGTATTTGGCTTCGGTCCCTGGACGATTCCTCAGTAGCATCCTCGATTCGGATGCACCGGCCACGCCGAGCGGACTTGCACGGGACAGCTTTGGCTTCAACCAAGTGGCCATTCTTGCCACCAAGAGAGGCAGCATTTACGCTCTTAACACCGGTGACCGGGGGAGGATGATCTGGGCGATCCACGCTTTCGAACTGCCTCGGGGCCAGCTATGGGATGTCAAAGGAATCTTCGTCCAGAACGATAAGGGCCTGGTCACGGTCCGTGGTTCTCGCGGCGATTATGTGATAGCCAAGATGGAGAACGGGGAAATCGTGGAGGTCGTGCCTCCGAGCCCATCGGCTGCCGTCCAGGCTACTGCCATTGTCGACAGCCCTCTCGGACAATTCCTCCTCCCCGTCGGACTGGATGGCAAGGTGGGCGATCTTCCGGCTTCCGGGAAGCCGGCGCAGACAGTGGTAGTGCGCGGGAGCAAGGGCGAGCTCAAGGGCCTCACCTGGGTGACCGACGACGGCGCGGCCAGGGAAACAGTCTCGTGGGAGTTTTCTCCCCCGGCAGGCGAGACGATTGTCGAGGTGGCAACGCGGGCGGCCCATGACCCCATCGCGCAAATCGGACGGGTGCTGGGCGACCGGAGAGTGAGGTACAAGTACCTCAACCCGAATACGGCCGTGGTTGCCGGCCTCAATGCGGGCGATTCGATCCTGACGATGTATCTCCTCGATACCGTGTCGGGGCAGATCCTGTCCTCGGCGAAGCACGAAGGCGTCGACGGTTCCAAGGGAGTAGACTGCGTCATGGCAGAGAACTGGTTCGCGTGTACCTTCTTCGGGCACCACGCAACGGCGGCGGGGCAGGGGCTCAAGGGCTACCAGATGGTGGTGACGGACCTGTACGAGAGCGACGAGGCCAACGACCGCGGCCCTCTCGGGAGCGCGGCCAACTTTTCGTCGCTCGAGCCGGTAGACCAGCCGACGGAGGCGCCGCTCCCGTCGCTGGTGACGCAGGCGTGGGTGCTTTCGGGTCCGATGACGGCGCTGGCGGTGACGCAGACGCGGCAGGGGATCAGCAGCCGGCAGGTGCTGGCGTACCTGCCGGAGGAGCACGGCATCGTGGGGATCCCGCGGCACGTGCTCGACCCGCGCAGGACGGTGGGGCGCGACCCGACGCCGCAGGAGATGGAGGCCGAGGGGCTGATCAAGTACGGACCGGTGGTGGAGGTGGACCCGCGGCAGGTGGTGTCGCACCTGCGGGATGTGGTCGGGGTCAGGGAGATTGTGACGGCGCCGGCGGTGGTGGAGAGCACGAGCCTGGTGTTTGTGTACGGCGTGGACGTGTTCGGGACGCGGGTGTCGCCGAGCATGACGTTCGATATGCTGGGGAAGGGGTTCGACAAGTTGACGCTCATTGGGACGGTTGCGTCGCTGGTTGTTGGCGTGGCTATGCTGCGGCCTTACGTGAGTTTTGAGTCTCTCCCCTTCTTCGCATTCGTGACGAGCTCATTTACTAACATGCTCTACCTCTAGGTTCGAAAGAAGCAGACTGACTTGCGGTGGAAAGCTCCAAGGTGATTACGACGTCTGGTAAGGGAGGGAAAAGAAAAGGAAAAATGAATGTCTGGTTTGTATTATTCACATGAAAATGACCGGTTCGCTACTGCGATACGTCCTGGGGTAATGGGAGGCTCGACAAGAGACGTCTACTCGCTGTTAAGTTGCTATAGTATATTTCTCCAAGTTGAGATGATACAAATCGTGACCATAAGAAGTCCTCATGCTATTCCAGCCGCGAGTATATTTTCCAGTAATAGCTTCCCGATTTCTGAACGGCTCTACTCAGAGCTCTATCCTCTTAAATCTACTCTTCTATACACTGAGCTTGGTCAGGCAGTGGTTACTTGTTGCATGGGAGTTGATCAGAGGTCGGGATACTTGGCGGGAATGTGGGGGCCCTTCCCGGCCCTTCCCGGTACGGTACCAGTTAATTTTGGGTCTATCAGTGGTGGGCAATCGTCGTCAAATGATTGGCTGGTCATGAAGAAGGACGTGCTGATTAATACTCTAGTTGGACACAACCAATAAAAACTCGTGGGTGGCTCCAGCCCTATGGCACACGCTATGACGCACGTGTCTTAGCGTCCTTCTATACCGGCACATATTTCATCAACTCCACGCGACTGCGACAGGTCTTGGTCACAGAATCTCTCATCTTCCCGCTTCTAGAACGGCGACAGTGGTGTGATCCGAGCACATACACTTCTTTTACTTTCCTTTTCTATCTCCCGTATTGTCGTTAATTTTTCTATCATTATTTCAAAGAGAGAATTGACTACTAGCCTTCGACTATCTACGTTGTACCTAACGCCTGGAAGGGATGTCATACGCATATCCAACATTCGCGACTCGCATGGTATATAACAGAAAAGGGTCCAAACGAATAGGAGACACGAGACGTATACCTGTGCCACAGGTTACACCACAGTACGCCATCGCATCTCACCTCACCCCGATTCACCCTTCCTCACCTCCGCCATCTCAGAAGAAGGCCCTGCCGTGACGCCCACATCCGAAGCCGGAGCCTCGACTCCCTTCCCCTTCACATCCACATAATCCGGCGGCGCCTCGTCCGGTCGCGGGGAGTTCCGCTGCCTAATCTGAACAACATCGAACCCACCTTCTGCTGCCGCATCCCTGTCGCGTGACCTACCCACCTCTCGCGGTCCGAGCCGCAAGCCCGCCTTGTACGTCGAGGTGGTCTCCAGGATGAGTTGTCCGTCCTTGAAAAGGTCCCACGGGTCGACGAGGAAGAGGATCTTGGGCTGGTCCCTTACGTCCGACATGTGCACCAGGACCGAGACGTGCTTGTTTGGTTCCTCGTCTGACAGCGCTTTCTCCGAGTGGATCGAGAAGTTACGGGCCTTGCAGTGGAGGAAGAGTTAGCAGGACGTCGTAGTGTGCGGAAGGGATGTCAGGAAATTGCGACGAAGAAGGAACCCCGGTGGAAGGAAAGCAACGCACCCTGTCCAGCTCTGCCTGGGTGAGACGGAAACTACTCGTCTGCGGCCGCTCCGTCGCCTTCACGTCGAGATGGTACATCAGCTTGTTGTACCCTTGCGCCTTGCCTGTCCTCCCCTCAAGCCGCATGAGGAAGGAACTGAAGCGGCCTTGTGAGTCGACAAAAGTAAACGCCGAGTCGCTTGGTCGTCTCTTGGAACGCGGAGTCCAGATCGTGTCGGGCTTATATTGTGGACCGAGGATCGCCCCCAGAGCATCGGAGATCTGTGCAAAATGTCGTTTAGTACGTTGGTCGGTGTTTCGCGTGCTTAAGAAAGGAAGCGGCCCGCAGGTGGAGGGGCCAGAGGTTGAAAGAAAAAGAAGAAAAAGAAGAAAAAGAAGAAAAAGAAGAAAAAGAAGAAAAAGAAGAAAAAGAAGAAAAAGAAGAAAAAGAAGAAAAAAAGGGGGGGGGAAGGAAAGGGGAAAAGGGGAAAGGGGAAAAGGGGAAAGGGGAAGGGGGCCCACCCACAATCATCTCTCCTATATCGTCATCCCGCTGTGCAAGGCCCCTGATGCGGTCCAGCAGCGTCAGTGGTCGTGTCGGTTCCGCAAAGACCGCTCCGTCTCTTTGATGGAACTCCATCTCCCTGATCGTCTTCTTGAGTGACGGAAGCGTGGATACGCTCGGAAGCTTCCTCGTGGGCGCCAGCCTGCCGCCCATAACACCACCATGCGCCGTCCGGGCCACCGCCGTATCATACGACGGCAGCGAGTCCGACGAGACATTCCGCTGCTTGAAGAAGGACGGGTGGAACCTCTTCCGGTTCAGAAGCCGATTAAACCGCGACGTCCCCTCGCTCTTCTTTGCCTCCGCATCTTCCTCCTCTGCGTCGTCCTCCGCCGAGTCGTAGTCGGCGGAATAATCGTCCGAGTCGGCGTCAGACTGAACCCCGCCATCACCATCACCGTCTGCCACCACCCACCTGCTAGGCCCCGCCCTCGGGCCGTCATCGGCCACCTCTCCAATGCCCCGACTCGTGAACACTTCCTCGACTCTCTCGATTCCGGCCGTCAGGGCGAGAAGAACGAGATCCCGGTGCTTGGTGGGGATGCTGAAGAATTCGCAAAGCTGATCGACGAGCTCGAAAGGGTGTGGCTCCGTCTCGTACCCCGTAGGCATGTAGACGCGCAGGTCGCCGAAATAATCCGACTCCAGGAACGCCGTGCCCGTCGTCTGGGCGCTCTGGATCTGCCGTAGCTCCAACGGCGCCCGCCAATATTGCAGGATCGTGGTCGCCGAGAACACGTCGACACTGCGGAATTTGGCGCGGAGCTGGTCTCGATTTGGCTGGCCTGGCGGCATGAGTCTGTCACGGCGGTGGTCGGTAAGCATGCCCATTGATCCGGGGAGGTCAAAGAAAGGGGAACTACCTGAAGAGGAACTTGCTGCGCTCCCGGTACTGGGCCGCTAAATCTTCCAGCGGGGTGACTTCGCCATGAGCTTCGGTGACGTTCGTTGCGACCCGGCTCAAAAGCCGGTCCCCCAGACCGAGGGCCTCCAGCAACGGCTGGATCCTGAGGACGACATCCGCATCGAGGGCGAGAACGGGCAGGACATTGGCAAACTGCGTCCGAAAGATGGCCCTGTCTGCTATAAGCCACGATTCCTTGTCCTTTACAGAGGCAAGCCGTTCGTAAGGGTGGTTCTTCGGCCCGGAGACGATGGGAAACACCTGCGCATCGCTGAGTCGCATCTTGTGCACCTGCTCCAGGCCGCCATCGGCCCGATCGGGGTCTCTGTCCAGGTTCTCGACCACCCGAGACGCGATGGCGTGGAGGATGCTCTCGATACGCCGCGTCGACTTGGTCGATGCCGTCCTCGAGGCCACCGCAAGCGCCTCTTCCACAAAGTGGGACGTGCTGGCGTTCGGGACGAGGAGCATGGTGCGAAAGAGCACCTCCAGCTCGGGATAGTACTTCTTCAGAACATGGAACTCGACCATCCAGGCTCTACCTTTCCAGACGCACGCTAGAGGCTTGACCCAGGTACGTTCGCCGTTGTCCTCATTGTGTGGGATGCAGATCAGCCTGTCATTGTTGAATAGATTGCTGATAACCAATGCGTTAGCCAGGACTGACAACAACAGCAACCAACAGTTTGGTTTCTTGTAGAACAAAGGGGCTGGGGGTTTTTCCATAGCTCACCGAAGTTCAACGGGGTCTTGGGTTCCCTGATCTTGAATGCTGTGCAGGAGTCTTCGTATTGTATCCTGTGGGACTTTCGGATGGGTCTTGCACCTGCGCAGACAATCGACATAGAACTCCAAGGAGGGCGTGGACTGTACGCGGAGCATCCGCATCACGGGCTCCCATGCCGGGTTCTCCGGGTCCGGGATGTCAATGAAAGGAACGAGCCCGAAGGCCCGGTCCATGAGGTCCTTGGCGGGCATGTACGCCGAGTGGAGGGGGGCAGAGTCGGCAGACCATGAGGATTTCCGGCAAGGAACGACAATGTCCCTGAGGTTTCCGATTATGGCCGGTGTCATGTGGGCAAAAGGAGACGTCGTCTTGGTGGCGTCGGTATAATACTCCCACCCGTCGCGTAAGACTGTGAGCCAGCACAGCGGCGACGACCTTTTGGGGGGGCTTCTCTGTAGAAGCTCAAAGTCTGGGTGAGTCCAAGAGCCGTCCTCGAAAGAGGTTCTTTTGATGCGAGGATATACGGCGATATGCACTTCACTCTCCAGCCATTTCGTCCATTCGTCTTGCTTGTCCCTTTCCACTGCCCCGTCCATGTAGGCTCGATGAACGAATCCGTACGCCGTATCCCGATTGGCGGGGGGAAGCACTCGGTATGCGGCACTGGGGACGTCGGACGGGAGATATAAGTGGTCGGATTTCCGACAAGGGCCTTTCTCGGAGGCGAGCCACAAGACGGATGGCTTTTCGACGTCATGCTTCCAGCCGGAATGGAAAAGGAAGACGAGATGCGAAACCAGGACTCGCCGCCTGACCAAGTCGGGCTTAAAGGCCTCCGACGCATGCGTCTTCAGGATGGCGGCCCGCGCGGCCGTGTCGACCATGGTAGCCACGCCGAGATGATCGAAGAGCCGACGCCGGTCCGGGTCGGCGGCAGCTTCGTGATCAACGATGCGCATATCGATGCCTTCCGGGACCTTACCAACCCCGGAACCAGTCTCGGGGTAGTATATGTATTGACCATCTTCAAAGTTTCGAACCCAGTTGCCGTCCCGGAGCGGGATGATGGGGAGGTCGAGCAGGCGTTGGGCGACGTGTGTCTGAGACCACTCCTGTTTGGTTTTCTGGCATTTTTGTACGGTAGACGTGACGATGGAGTGCAGCGCGCGGCTCAAGTCGACGTGCCACTCGGGCGACTTGTGCTGCAAGACCGCTCCCGGGTTCGGCCTGAGCATATCGAGCATGGAGTCCATGAATTGCTCGTCGTCGATGGACTTGGTGCCCAGTCGATGGAGCGGGCTTTCCATGTCGTCAGTCGTCAATACATCGTATTCCTTTGACACATACTTCCCGGCGTCCTTGGGCATCTCCATGAAAGGGTTTCCGTCGCGGTCACAGAAGAGATCAGGGACGATGCTCAGCTCCGTGGGACTCTTCCTCTCCCCGCCGCTCTCCCGCGTGTATATGACGGGACTGGCACGCAACTTCTCCATCGTACGGTACCGTAGATTCCTCATCAGCTGGCTCGAAGGCACCGTCCGCGGGACGAACAGGAGCCAAGTGTACCGCAGGGGGTGCCCCTCGGGGAGGCTGCTCATGGACAGGGCAGCTTTGACGAAGGCGTCCGACGCGGCGACCGCCAGGGCCTCATTCCATGCCGAGTCACCGTGTATATCCTCCCGGCTGGAAGAGAGGAGAAAGTCGGCCTGCAGGAGAAAGTTGAAGCCGTAATCCCGGATGGGAAGGAAGGCATAGACGCTCTGCGGAGCGATAAAGGGGGTCCGGCCGTCGGATTCCAGGGGAAAGGCCAAGACAACTTCCGAGCTGGATATGTCGGGTCGTCGAGACTCGGCAGGGAGCTTGTTGGCCATGTGTCGCCAGACCAAGTAGTACTTTTTCTTGTCGTTTTCGTGGAGAATCGTCATGGAGGATTGGCTGCCCGATGTTGATGATGATGATGATGAAGCAGGCTGCCCCCGGCGTGTGAGCACGTTGCGGAAACCCGTGTGTAATTCCGCGTTCGCCTCTTGGGGGATGGAGTTCTTCCTGTTCTTCTTTTTACCCCAGAGAGTGGACTTGTTCCATAGTTTCGGGCCTGCCTTCATGTTCACATCAATTTCGAGGCGTCGCAACCTCCTGAGGAAGATGAGAATCCGCGCGTCGTACAGCCGCAGCTCCTTGACGACGGCCGCCTCGTCGCACTTGTCATCCAGTTTCAGGACGATGGACGTCCATCCGGGGATCGTCGGTTCCGGGAACGTGGCCCAGATCGGGGCGATCATGCCCAGGTAGCCATCGCGTTCGAACTTGAACTGGTAATGCCCGGAGACGATGTGGACGGTCGAGGCGACTTTGAAGACGGCCTTGAAGCCAATGCCCTTTTCGCCGACGAAGCCGGAACTCTTGCTGCGGCCGCTCTTGGTGCTCTGGCAGATGCGGCAGATGGCCTCGACGTTGCGGCGGGAGAATCCGCGCTCGTTGCAGTCGATGCGGATGGTGCCGGGAGAGTAGGCGATGCGCAACGTGGGCACCGCCGCCTCGTACTGGTTGTCGTCGGCATTCTGGATGAGTTCGAGGAGGAAGTGGGTTGTTGTTTGGTAGAGGTCGGTAGAGAGACTTGTGATGTGAGGTCAGTCAAACGTGGCCAAGCAGCAGCAGCAGCAGCAGCAGCATGAAGACGCGCGAGTGTCGAGGGGCCCAGGTGACCGACGGCGAGGACCCAAGCGAGCCAAGGATCCCAGCCCACTTACACATCGAGGGCAGCCTCGAGATCAGCGGTATTGTGACTGATCTTCCCCAGGCCATCTCCTAGACCCTTATCTTTCCGGATTTTACGGATATGTTCTTCAGCCTCGAACGCTGAGCGGGGAAGCTCGTTCGCATCCATGACTGGTAGTTGCCGATTGGTGTCAAGGGGTTTGGCCGTTTTTTGCCTTCGGTGCGTCATTTTGTTTGGACCGTGCAAGTCGTCAGAAACTCGGAAACTTGAAAGAACCGGCGCGCAATGGAGCAAGGATGGCTGCTGGTTGAGAGAAGGACGATGATGAGGACAAGTAGCTATGGTGTGTAGCGGCGAAGGCTTCGCAACGAGTCGGTGATGTATTTTTTGGGTTAGGGTGCGCTGAAGAAAACCGAGAGGCTGGTCCCTAACTTATGATCCCTATATATTTGGATTAGCGTCGGTGATGGTGGGCATAAGGTGTCACGGGGCCTGTTGTTGGCATACAGCTTCACGCCAGCAATCGACTCAATTGGTTCTCATGAGGCGCAGCCGCCAGACTCTATAAAAGCCCCGCACCCGACCCGTGTCCTCCTTCCCGTGCGCCTTGGGCACCGCCACGTCCCGGTCCCGGCGCCCTAGTTTCACACTTGGTGGCGCAGGCTGCAGCGACGCCGTTTTCATCATTCCCTTTCGAGTGATCGACGTTCTTCGAACCAACTTGTTGTTTCTGGGTTGTCCCGTCTTACGGGCACGATAATTACATTACCTCACATTCACAAGTGTTATCTCCATACGGAAGATGCAATAGGGTGCTTCGGTCTCGACCCAGGAGAGAATTGGATGCACTCATTGCTTCTTGGCCTACCTCACTCTAAACCAAATTAAAGTCCATCTTTTAAGAAATGCGTAGCGGATTCCTCTGCAAATATAACGACGGTATATCTAGAAGACGTTAAATTCAAGGAATATCCAGAGTGTCGCGGACATAATTCACCCGAGCCAGGGATAGGCTGGCTAGGCAGAACCACGAGTCTATAGTGGTCATAGAGGAGAATCGGGGGTGGTTTACTAAGTACTAACCAGGCCGACCTAGAATAGTGGATAGGGAGGAATAATAAGGGATAGTCTGAGATTTAGGAAACAGGTTTAAGATAGTTCTCTAGGGAGATAGACTCGGGTTATCTATAAAAAAGGGCTAGTAAAGCTAAACTCCTGACTTGGAGGTTTAGCGAATAATTAACTCGTAGTCTAACCTATTAGTTTACCTTATTCTTTGTTATCTTACAACGTCTCTTCACTCTTCACACAAATACCCCTGACACAGAGTGAAAAGCGTCCTGGCCCACCGTAACCCGTTTACTTGATATGGCTGGCTGGAGCATTAGACTTGTCCATTACCGTCAGTGAAGCATTACGACCAGAACGGTATGTGAGAAATGAGGTTGGGTGGACTTTTAGTGGTCGTCGCTGTTATCCTCAGCTGTGTCTGCCAATGACTCGTTTCGACGAGTTACATCATCGAGCAGCCGATTCTCGTGGGCACATATAGGCCAACCCGCATGAAGGTTGTGGAACGGAGAAGCTAAGTAGCCTTATAAGATTTCCTGGTCCTGTCCGTCGCACGACGCCTGCGTGGATCGAAAAATGCGACCACGGTGGATAAGGGGCCCATAAAGGGGTGAATAGGATAAAATCCACCGACCCATGTTGCATGACTTGATAATTTCCGGAAAGCTGCACTGTAGCAAGTGAGATGGTTCAGAAGATGTCCACAATACGCCTGTTACTGTGTAGACGCGTAACCGAGCGGCGAGTAGAGGTGGAATTTGGAATCTGGGGCGTCACGGAGCTGTCTCTCGGTGCCTCGTATATGGGCAACGGTCCCTGTGCCAATGATGATAGTTTCGGGACTGCGGAATATCTCATGTCGTGCCACCCCAAGGCAGGCTGCCTGTCAGACTGGAAGTGGGATGCACGGTTACAGAGCCTATAGTGCATGGTGATCCGGTCCGTAGGGCGACAGAAACTTGCGAAGGCGTGTTACACTGGTACGGATGCACCCTTTTCGGACGACGCTGCCTAATGCTGGATTGCTTTCTCAAGTACAACCGACGTCTCTAGGTAGGGTAATTTCATATGAGGCACAGACGCTGTTGTATCAAGACTCGGAGACTGAGAGCATGTGAGCTACTTGAAAGTTGGATACAGAAGTCATGGCGTATCTAAGACCGGATAGAATAGCTAGTAGTCGGTAGTCTGTGGCAGCTAGAGAGCATACCAACCTTCCCTCGGTAACCAAGTCCTCAGCGTCGTTCTGGCATTTTGGTATCCCCTTGATTGATTTCATTTGCTGGCCTGTGGTTAGAGTCTCGTTCTTCTGAAATTCCAACACTTCGAGGCAACCAGTCTGTGCTCCGGTAGGTATTCGTTGGTATCACTGGAGATGGGTCATGTCGTCTACGACCCGGATTCACAGCGCCCTGGCGTCCTGCCAGCCAGCCAGAGGACCGTCTGCTTCCCATGCCTCTGCGAAACAATGGCGATGGAGGAGACGGGTGTCATAAGCACCCCAACGGCGCAGTGCGCACCGGGCTAGGCAACTAGGCATACAACGTACGTAAAGCGGGAAGAGTGGACCAAGCCGGGCGACTGGCTGAATGACACCACCTGGCTTTGACGTTACTGTACCAGGTTGGACGCCGCAGTGCGCTGCATTTCGGTCGAGTACGTTACCTTCCATCGAGAACAAAAAGGAAAAACGACAGAGGTTTGCAAATTTTCTTGGGAAGAAA